>NC_071580.1:22682500-22997968 GCF_024509145.1 Vidua macroura
TGCCATGGATTCACAGTAAGTGCCTGACCTGAAAAAGAGTCCAATAATGACGAAGGCTAAAAGAAGTTTTGCTTTTAAATTTGTCACCAGGAACTAACTAATGGTTAGTGCTATTCCACTCAGAGTTTACATGTAGTCCTATGCCACACAACAATTTCCCTGGAGAAATAACAGCTTTTTTGTACTGTGAGTAGCAAAACTACCGAGGTCTGGGTTTGTGCAGATTTGTACACTGTGTTCCTGAATTCACCCCCTGCTCTGCAGAACTCCCATGTTTTTACCACGCTCCCAATGCTCATTGCCTCCCCCACATCCTGGATCTGCAGTTATACAACACTCAGACTATTCCAGGGGTGACTCATCATCTCTAGCTACTAAATATATCAGAACAGATAAGAATGTGTGGGTATATCCATATATAACTATATATTTAATACCCTATTAAAGGATCTTCATATATTGGGAGAGTAAAATTCAGCCCACTCAGCTTTCTCACAGAAGTTGGCAGCTTGTTTCTTTCCTATATACACATGAGGATTTCTCCAAAAAAGCATGGGAAGTTCATGCCTTTGGAAATATTGCTCATTCCTAAAAGTTAACAGGATGTTAATGTTAAATTAATGTTAAATGTTAAATGTTAAAACCCTGCTTGAGGTACTTATGTAACTTATGGCTTATTCTGAGGTATGGCTCAAAACAGACACAAATCTGCACAAACTCATTTGGTACAAGAGGATGGGCCACAAATGCTCTGTTGCCATTACCTGGCTATTTGGCACTGATATTTCCTTTACTTGAAGAACCCCTAAGTTACAGAGCTGCAACTTGAATGAAAGGAAGCAACTGAAATCCTTAGGTTGCTACATGAAGGAGCTAAAGCAGCCAGCTCACCATCCTTTCCCTTTCTTTGCTATAATTTCCATATTATTTCATTAGAGGTGTCTTGCAAGGAAAGCTCGATGGTTCTCATAATGTCAAGGACCAAAGGACAATTTCAGAGGGCTGAGAAGATGGGTAATTCTGTCTTTCTTGTTCAGAAGAATTGAAAAAAAAAAAATATATATATTTGGCATGCCAGGAGAGGTCTTCACTAGGCACAAGAATCTAAAGGTTTTAAAGAGTCCCTTGATCGCGGGAAAAAAACACCATCTTATATCTTATGGATTTAAAGCCTAAATACCTGTTACATCAACTCTCTGCTTGTCACGAATCAGCTTTTTAACCTGTATTTTCTCTACAGGTTAAGAACAGCTTTCAGATGCTATGAAAAGCTGGGAGTTTCTGCACAGCTCACACTTCAAACTGGTACCCTCAGAAAGCTGGACAGCAAGCCAGGCTGTGCCTCCACGTCTCCTGTGCTCTGAAGGGAGAGGGCTCTCAAGCTCCACATTTGACAATGGAAGTGATTGAAGCTTTAAAATACTTAAAAATTACAATTTTTGTTGTGCACCATTAATATTTATGCTGTCATGAAAGATGTGTCTTCCTATTTGACTGAAGAAGCGTTTGTTGCATGGGAAGCTCAGATTTGTGATATCCTTGGCTGTTTCTTTACTTTCATGTTCTTAAGCTTTGTGAGGGATATAAATACAAAACTGCCACTTAGTAAACTTGAAGAGTTCTTAAGACAGAGATTTTTCTTGTGGCACAGACAAGGGTCCTTATTGCCTTTACCACTTTTGCCTAATATTTATTTATTCTGCTTCCATGTAATGTGCTCCTAAAGCTACCAGCTCAGGCTTGCTAGATCATCTCCCTGTGTATGCCACTGCTTTCTTTTCCTTTAATTTTTATTTTCTAAAACAAACATCTCCTAATTCATTCTTGAAAATGAAAAACATCCTACTTTCTTGATCACTACTAAGAGTCACTTGCAGAATAAAGTTTGGTCACTCTACAATTTCCTAAACCACTGTTTTTCTTGTGTTGCAGAAAAGTGAGAGAGCATTGAACTCAAATTATACTAAACAGTATGTGGACAAGAAAGGCCAAGATTTGTTGAAGTTATGCTACTCCAAGCCAGTACTGGCAAACATTTTTTGGATTAATGCTGCTGTAATTTTCCCAGGCCACGCAGCCCTGAAGAAAGGGAAAGAATGTGGCCAAGAAAAAGCAGAATTCCTGGCTGTAGCAAATAACTTAGGATGGAAGCTCACAGAAAATGAGGGAAAAGAGGCACAGTGGGAAAAGGAAGAGACAGGAAACATTAACATTTTTGCAATTTAAGTGGACTAGACCATTACTTTGAAGATTTAAATTTTCCACTGATCACAGAGAAAAATGGAAGCTATTTTGGTTGAAAGAAAACACGGTCACATAATGAATTTCCACTTAAGTATAATGGCAGTACTGCAGTGCATTCCATAAATAAAGTATTCTCCAATTAAACAGAGACATTTCATTTCTCCTTCCACTAAACACTGAACAGAAAGAAAAGATCACTTGTCCTCTTCTAACCTAGACTTAGATCTAAAGTGTATATGTAACCTAAAACTCTATATCAATATAATCAGAAAGTGCTGACACAGAACACTGGCATGAAAAACTTCTCCTGGCCTTTTGGATTGTCCAAATTTAAAGGCAACAGATGACACATTCCTTCCTTTACAACAAATACCTGTTTGTTTGACTGATTTTAAACCTGCATAGAAGTATTCCTCCTGGGTCATACAGTTTTCGCCTCAATTGCAAGTCCATTGGTGTGGTGACTGTGAATATTTAGACATAAAAGCATGGGGGAAAGCCAGAAAAATCTCACTATCTTAACTGTTATTTCTACAAGGGAGCTCAGGCAGGCAGACACCTATTTCCAAATTAATTTAATTGTGGTGCAGGTCCTGCTCAGTTATAGTGTGGTTTTAGTGTTCTTCCAGAATTTACTTTTTGCCAAAAATGTCACTGAAGTGGCAGAAAGCAAACTAGAATAAACACGCTTAGGAGATACTTTTTCATTGCTAGTTAGATGAAAACCCAAGCTTTCATTATTTCTGAAATGAAGTTTTTTTTTTTTTCCTTTTAGGTCACTTCTCAGAATGGTGGCAGGTATTTGTAATCTATCCATTGGTCATGCTGCCATCTGCTCATCCTGCTTTCCAGAATTTAAGACATGGTGCTTGTTGGGCTTGTTGGAAGGATTTTAACCTGAACTGAACACACAGCCTGAAGTGAGCACAGTGAATATTTTAGCAAGCTGGGTTTGCTGCTCTACACCTTCAGCCACTTCTGGAGAAGCTTGTAAGTAACTGCAGTAAAGCCTCCATGGAGCATATGGAACCTGTGATGCTCTGATGGATTGGTATAACATCACATTATCACCCTTAAACATTTGCTGGTAGATTTCCATGTTCATACTTTGGATATTTATTGGAGATGTAGGAGCAGCAGCAGAATACAGAAGTGGTAATACTTTTGTAAGTGTGTGAAGGAGCAAGGGGAGCCATAAGTTTCAAAAACTGATGTTTCTCCTTCCAAATGATTGGGTATGTGAAATGTGTCCTGCAATTTTGCTAAATTTAGCTAGTTTCTTAAGTTCTGTTTATTAGCAATCCCTAGAGAGGAATTCAAATATGAACCATTTACAAGGAACTTCTCAATATATGAGAAACTAAGATTTGCTTTGGTGTAGCTACATCTCCTTTCACTTTGTGAACATAAATTTTTCACAAATTATACTGCCTGATAATCTTTACTATATGGTTAAGTGTGGAGCAGTGAAATATACAACTCCTTTATGGAAAACAAAATGAACAATGAAACCCAAATAGAAAACATACCAGTTAGTGCAAACAGAACCAAAATTCATGATCCCAAACCTTCCCAGGGACAGCAAACTGTAGGACTACAGGTGTCAAGGAATTCCTGGTTGATGTTTACAACTCTGCCTACATTATTCTTGAGGAAATACCTTTGGTTTGTCAAAGAGATCAGCTCTATGAGATATGGTGTGAGCCCTATGACAAAGGGCTGCTATAAGATATACTGAAAAAATTAGATTGACATATGAAAAAAATTATCTTGGCCTAGTTCAGCAGCCTTGGACCTCCAGTGACAGGCACTGTGGAGGTGTGCTTGCTTTCTTATGGAGGTGATTTGGGTTTCCAAGCTCTTCAGGGTGTTCTCATCCATGCGACTGCCTCACTGCTGAATTTTGAAGCTTTCTTGAGCAGACACAGCACTGAACTGCAGACTCCATTTGCAGATCTCCTTCTGTCCTAATGCTGGGATTACTTCCATAGCTGAGCTCAGAATAGCAACATTAAACATTTGGAGCCATTCTCTCTCCTTCCAAAGCACTCAGCTTTGATAGCAATTCTGTATGTCTGCTTGATCCCTGCAGACACATGGAAGACCTCTGTATGAATCCCAGGGTGGGATTTAGCATTAAGAGACAAATAGCTTTTTGTGTGCAGAGCAGTGAAAATTGGCAGCAGGCAATGTGTGAGGAGCCAAGAAAATAAATGTTTCATGGCTACCTATTCTTCCTCTCCTCCTTATCTTAAAGACTTTCAAGGACTTTGGATGCTCTGCAGTTTAAATGATTAGCTAAAAGTCCCAAATTCATCATCTGAGATGGAAAATATTCAAATTGCTTCCATGCTCTTGCTTCACTTCAGCTCTTGTGTTTTTGCTTGAGAGGTGCTCACCGAATCATATCAGCCGATTAGCTAAGCATACATGACACAGTATGTGTGAAATGCCCTGCTAAATGTCAGGATGTGTGGCTTACCTGGTCTCTTTAAATTAACTTCTGCAGTCTTTCAGTGTCCAAGCAGAGGTGGACATTCATGAACTGTTTTAACTTTTCAAAGTTTTAGCATAAATTCATACTGTCCTGGGGAGCAGTGCCTGAAAATCTTCAGGGCAGACAGACAAAAAGACACAATAGCATCATAAGCAAATTGCAGCTCAGGAAAGCACACTTGGCACTCTTCCATTTTTCTTCCCACAGGTGAAAGCATCTGTGTTCCTTGGCCTGTTCCATGAGAGGCTGAAGTGAGGTACAGGTGACTGCCTCATCCCCAGACAGCTTTGGAGGGGCTGCACAATGTTTGTCATCTGTGCCCCGAGCCAAAGTTACCATGTATTTCATTCATGCTGCACAGAAATAATTCTGGAAACTTAAAAAGATGCCAGCTAGGAAGAATTACTGGGCTGATGTCTTGCTTTGAAAAGACAAACCTGCTGTCTGCAAAGGAAGGTAGGAGCTTTTCCTGAAATGGAAAATGTAAACCTGCTCTTTACAAATTATTATAATTTTGAAATTAAGGGGCTGTCAAGTAAAGATATAGGAGTACTAATAACAGTTATTTATTAGGGACAAAAATAAAATAAAATAAAAAATGCAGTAATAGAAAACATCACTGCCATAGTCAGAATAGGAGCTGACCCCCTGTGTGTCAGGGTGGTGGCAGCAGTGCCATTCCATGGTGGCTCAGCCCTCCTGCAGTGCCAGCTGTGCTTCTGCTGGAGCAGGGATCCAATCCTCAGATTGTATCCAGGTAGGAATGCTTGGCTCCTCGCCTGGGCACAGCATCTCCCCATGGGATGATGGAATTTTCTCAGCCATGCAGGGACACTCACTGGCCATGGACAGCAGAGATCTCCTGGAGGGAGGATTGGTTGTGGGAGAGATAAACAGAAACTGCCCAATGAACAGAAGAGAACTGCCCCACCTCTGACAGATGGCAAATAGAATACACATCCCCAAACCACATTTTACAACCTAGGACAGCTGATTTATCCCAGCTATGGACATGCCCATCATTACTGCCAGTTGCTGTCTTGAGAGGGAAGAGTCCACACCTACCACACTCTTCAACCCTTATTTTTGCTTTTTGCTTAGACTTCTAGTCTGAGCACCTCTTCACTGCCCTCAGCTGAGAAGACAATTGAGCCAATTGGAAAAGGTCTCAATATTCTGGTCCCTTCTCTGCAGGGCTCTTGCCCACTGTACAGGGAGCAGCTGTGCCTGCCAGGTGGGCAGGAACACCAAATCAGGCATCTGATCAGGCCGGAGGCCTGGGCATACATTTGCCTCTTGACTGGAGGCAAAATTTTGCTTTTGGATGGCTTTGACGTTGCAGTAAGGTAGAAAAATTAAAAAGAAAGGCTTCATAAAATCAGGCCTGCTCTCCTGGAATCAGTGGCTGGCCTTGTCAAGCTAGCACTTTGCAAGTTCCCAGGTGAGAACAATCCTGGTGTGAATAGTTCCTTAACACAACAATCTAATCCTGGGTGAAAAACAACTAACACCTACAGAAACATGAATTCTACCCCATGAGAACCAGTAAAGAAAATATGTAAACAATTTAAGAATAGAGAGATTTGATGGACAAGAAAAATACCTTTTACTAACCAATAGAGTAATTAGCGAGAAAGCTACTGACCAGTTGGAGTACCACACGAGGTCTGTAACACTGTATAAAAAGGAGTTCTGTGAATAAAGAATGGGCTTTTCCCACCATGAAGAAAATGGAGTCTTGTGCGATTCATTCCCATGTGACATGTCTCTGATATTTCCATACCACTTGGAGCAGGTTGGTTTCTGGCTGTTCACAGCACCCAATCCCGTGCAAGGTGCTATTTAAAGAGAGATCCTTGAGCTGAAAGGAGTATCTTACCCTAATGTACCGAGGGAGCAGTGCAGGAGGAAAATGTACGAGCAGGGAACTTTATCCTGCACACACCGACCCTCCCCTACCCTGGCATGTTTCTCAGGCATCCCTGCTTCCACTGCATCCCCAACCAGCCCTGAAGGCAGTGGGGCATTTGGGGAGCCCATTCTCCCAGCTCCTCCCAGTGGTGAAAGGGAAGAAGAGCACAGCAGAGCTTCCTTCCAATGGCTACATTCCCTTCTGAGGAGAACATAATCAAATTTACTCTCCACGAACTCTTCTGGACAGTATCTCAAAGGCCTGAGCTGCCCCTTTCCCAGACCCCTCTGACTGAAGCCTCAGAGTAGCAAAGGAGATGCTCAAGACAGAGACTTGTAAAACCTTGAATACCTGTGCATTCCAGCACAGCCTGTCCGGTCTCATTTGGCTCTGGCCACAGTGGTCTCTGATGCTGCACTCTGGAAAGGACCACCCAGCCTCCTCTGTCACCTACTGCATGCTCTTTGCAGTATCCTCCAGTAGAAGGAAAATGAAAATACTTCAACAGTACTGGATGGTGTGCTGCCCAAGGAATATCAAATTGGAAGCAGCTGTGCTGGAAGGTACCATCTGCACTTGCAATATAGCTCTTTCATTTTCAAATGATTGGATGTACAGGAAAGGTCCTCCAGCAAAGCAATGGATATTTATTTGAGAAGTCTGCTGACAGAAAATCCTTCCACCACGGGCAGAATCTTTGCAGCCAGCAGATTTTGCAGCAGTGAACTGACCACACTGTGCCCCACACATTTTTCCTATATAAAATCATCCTTTCCATCTCTACAGAGCACAGTGTTTCTGCCAACCATTCAGCCTCATACTGCTGCAACACAAAAGTGAAACCACGACTGTATGGAAGAGGTAGGTGATTTCTGAGAGGTTTTTTGGTTAAAAAGACAAGAATCCAATTAAAAAGAGCAGTGATGGATGTGTGGTTAAACCTATTCCTAAACTTAGTGTCCTTTGACTTCTCTTGGCTACCACATTTGGCAGGTAGACAACAAAAACAATCCCTTCATCCAGGCTAATGGTTTTAGCAGCCAAAAGCTGAAAAGCATCCACCACCTTCTCTGTGGGACTCCTAGCACAGACCACGAAAATTCTCAGCCCAGCCCCACTCAGAGGCTTGCAATACCAGTCTCAGAGGCTGAAGGGGACCTTGCACAGGGGAATGCTGCAATTAGCAATGGAAAACCCTGATGGCTCTTAGCATGTTTCTCAAGTTCTGATTCAAGCTCACTGGCAGCCTCACCTGCAGTACAAATTACCCTAGAGAACCACCTACTTTTGCCTTGACCTGTCTGTAACCCAGCATCTGAATTTGTTAGGAATTGATGCCATCAAGTTCTCACACGGGATAGCTTAGAGTGGGGTTATAAAGTTTATGAGAGGAAAAAAGGTTTTCTTGAAAGAAGGAATTTGGAAAGATTCCTGTTAACTCATCATGCCATGTTTGCGAATGTCTTATCCCAGCACTGAGGAGAGGCAAGAAGTGCATTAGCAGTAAATCCATATGACAGTATGTATAGTGGGGGCCAGCCTTGTCTTCATACCTGCTGCAGTAATGTCTGTGCAGTCAAGGGAAACTGAACTGCTTTTTCCTTCTTCCTTGAATTCTAGGGTGTGGATGAGTTATTTTATAGAGTGTGAGGGTAGCTTTGCTGGAACTCTTGGCCTTTAGTTAGAGATGCTTATTTCAACAGCCCACTAAGGATTTGGGGCCTGCACCCACCTCTCTTCTTGCTTGGTTAAGGACAGAGGGAGAAAGAAAATAAAGGAGAACAGGAGTGAGGTGAGGCAAGCAAGCAAGAGACAGAAGGACATTTTTACTGTGATGCTGTATTGAATGATAAATGGATTCTCCATTCCAAGCTTGACTTGCAGATTTGTGTTATCTCTTCCTCCACCTGCATGGGTCTGTACATGCAGACATGAATCTAACCTTGTCATCTGACCAGAGCTGGGACTGTTATTCCAACCAAATGCCTTCAGAAAGGAAAAAGGAGCTTGTGGCACTGGCCAGGGGTTGCAGACAGCACAGAGGTCATGTGAAGGTTCTGGTTTGTTCCCTGAGAGCACATCTCCTCAGCTCCTGCTGTTTCTGACACGTTGCCATGCATTCTGCTGGTGGGGTGAGCTCCAGCACTGTGCTCAGCAGGGAATAGGCAGGCCTCTCCTGGCATCACAGGGGGATGGTGAATTGTCATAAGGATAGGGGGAAAACATATTTCAAACCATGTTTTTAAGAGTTTGGAAAAGACTGAAGTCTGCAAAATACTCAGAGGAACATCGTGTTCCTTTGACCTCGAGAGAGGGATTTCTCTGTAGGTGGGGAGAGCTCTTCTGAGCACATTTCTGTGTCTGCTGTGGGGCAGGGAACACTGGAAACCTTGGGGGAGCAGTGAAAAACAAACAGCACATTCACAACAACTTCTCAAAACATCAGAGATGCTGAATGGTGGATGTAGAGGTGAGAACATCACCGCAGCACCAATAAGTTGGGGAAAAAGTTGGGTTTTTTCCTTCAGATCCTTCTTTACCTCTTCCTTACTGATTTCCTGCATAGTTCATAATCCTGCTTGGCCTTTCTGTATATAGCCCTAGCCTCAGTAATGGAATGCAGTTTCCTGCATCTTGTTTTTTGAGAGAAGGGAAGCTGCGACTCACCGTCAGCTTTGCTGAAATCACAGTATGGCACAATGCCCTTGGAAAAACTTCTGTATTCTCCCAGTAAAAAGTGGCTGAATATATGCTGGAGTAGGCTTTTCTATAAAAAAAATGTAAATATCCTTCTTACCGTGCCCATCTTATACTTTACATCAGAGTATTTCCTGAGGCTCTTGCCAGTTTTTCTTTTATTTCACTACTTCTTCAGTCAATAAATCATCATGGATCTCGTTTTCATTTGTAAAGTCCATTACTGCAGCCTTTAAAGGGCACCTATTACTGCATTTCTAATAATACTATGTCTTTTTTGTGGAAGCAAGTTTCCACTTAATGTTGAAAACATCTGCCCAGACCTTGAAAGGCTGCCTGACTTAGAGGATGCCAGTGATTGGTGTCCTGGCAGAGGGGTTTGGTAGCCCTGGCATCCCTTCATTAAGTCACTGGAGGCATTTTATGTGCCAGCAAGAAAGGAAAGGCAATTAAAAGAAGTAGGAAGGATAGAGAAAGTGAAAAGAAGAGAGAAAACTACACTAGACAAGGGTAATATTGTTGCCTTTTCCATATACAGACTATGTTTTCCTAAAAATACAAGTTTAAATTCCAAGTCAATATGCCAGAGACTGAAGAAGAAGGTGAGAAGAGAGAAAATGCAAGTAGAAGAACTTGATCATCAAACATGATCATCATCAAACCTAATTGTAATAATCACACCTTCATGTCAGGTTCTCTGAGATGGTGCAGCACACCTGGAATGCTCCTCTCCTCATAGGGTTGATTCATAATAATCCAGTGACCACCAAACCCACAAGTTCAGTGCTTGAATAAATCAGATTGTCCAATCTATCTTCAGGACTAAAATCTCTTCTAGCAATGATCCCAAAGCACAAACAGAATGCAATTTCTTAAATATTGCAGGATTATCTTCCAGTTAGCACTGTAAGCTTTACCAAGTAGAGAAAGTATTA
The DNA here is from genome assembly GCF_024509145.1 of Vidua macroura. NCBI lineage: Eukaryota > Metazoa > Chordata > Aves > Passeriformes > Viduidae > Vidua > Vidua macroura. The sequence goes on from NC_071580.1 coordinate 22,692,786, forward strand.
TGACATGTTTGAGAGATTTTCTGGTACAACATTTTCTAATGGCAAGTCCAAATCACATGCCTACAGAGCTTAGCTTTAGACTTAATTACTATCTAGGCAAAATTTGCTTGAGCTTCAAAGCTGGATTCCCATGTGCCATCGAAAAGCCCAGCTCTACCCTCAGCAATCAGTACAACGAAAGAAAACCAGAGAAAATATTAATCCTATTCAATTCAATGCCACTGACTTTTCTTTCTTTTTGTCTTGACAAAATATGGTGATTATGGGGAACCTGAAACTAATCTCAAAATATGACCAGGTAATTAATCTTTTGTATTCTTTTCACCATTAAGCTGAACTTCTCCCAGATACAACATTTTCTGTCCTCCTTAATTCTGCAAATTTCACAGTGACTTTACCTGCTTAAAACGGTTCAATTGCTGTTGAAAAGAATCATAGAATTGTTTAGGTTGATGAAGACCTCTAAGATTATCAAGTCCAACAGTTACCCCAGCACTGCCATGCCTGTCACTAAACCACTCCCCCAAGTGCCACATCTACACATCTATTAAATCCCCTCGAGATGGTGACTCCACCACTGCCCTGGGCAGCCTGTTCCAATGCCTGACCATCCTCTCAGTGAAGAAATTTTTCCTAATATCCAATCTAAACTTCTCCTGGTGCAACTTGAGGTCGTTTCCTCTTGTCCTATCACTTATTTGGGAAAAGAGTTTGACTGTCCCCTCACTACAACATCCTTGCAGGCAAATGTAAGAGAATGAGAAGGTTTTCCCAAACCTCCTTTTCTTGAGGCTACTTCAAGCCACTTCCTCAGCTTCCTCAGCTCTTCTCATCAGACTTGTTCTTTAGACCTTTCACCAGGATAGATTTGATGCTCTTCTGTGACTTTACACCTTAAGAAAAACATCCTTGGGACACTGAAAACTGAGCTTGCAAAAAGCTCAGGCCTTTGCAGCAGAAACACAAGGCATTAATTGTGGTACAATGAACACTACAGCAGCACCAGCCACTGCAGGTCGCAGCATCTTTCAGTGTCTCAGTTATTGGTTACAATATTTTATACTTTAGATGGAGGTACCATTTTGTTCACAGATGAGTTTATGGTGCAAGTATCTCCAGACATGACATCTATGGGCAGTTTCCATGCTGGAGATCTGCCCAGAACAGGGGCAATGCTGCCTCCTGCACTTGACAAAGATCATACTGCTGAGCTTATCTGTAGCTATTGGCAAACTGACTTCCAGTTTGTGAACTTCCAGTGTGAACTTCCAGTTCACAAATGTGCACTGAGAACCAACAAATTAGGGTGAAATTCTGCATTTCTGCTTCTCTTCTCTCCTCTCTTATGAGAGGAACATGCAAGAAATATGCTTTAAATCTTAAGGCTCCATTGCCTCTTCCCTGCCTGGTTTTGTATTCCTGTTTTACAGGGCAGTTATTTGAGGTCCTACAATTTCCATGTCCCAAGTTTGGCAGTAAGAGCATAAACCCTAACAGGAGGGTTTTAGTACAATTGTCCACCACAACTGAGATTTAAAGCTATGATGGCATAAAACACTTTTCAAAGAACTTTCAGTTAAGTTTACCACATCATGCTTATGTCCAGAAGCCATTCAGTGACAAATGTCACAAAGTAATGGCACAAAAGAAGCAAAGTGTGTGTTCAAGTGCAGTAAAACTCATAAATTTGCTCTTCCTGGGTACAATGAGCTCTCTCACAGCCAGGTTTTGCTTTGGCAGGACTCACAAACACCTATCGAAAGGTAGCTGACTACAAGCTGCTTGTACTGATAAACTATCCTAGCTGTTAAAAGGATAAATATTGCTGTATAGGTCCTTTGTACTAGCCCTGCTCACTCTTTTTTAGCCTTCTAATTCCTATTTAAAAAATATGCCTCAGTCAGGAAACAAGAACAATTTTTATAACCAAGAGGAAGTCATCCCAGTCCTTCACTCACACTCAGCAAAGAGAGAAGGAATTCAGGGCAGGGTGTCTCTCCAGGTACACTGCCTGGTCTTTTCTCCCATCCACTCTCTCTGCTTCTTGCTCCACTGCTGCTCGACACTCACACTCATTTTGCTTCATGGTTCTCCTGCTGCTAGACATTCCTCATTCCTTGCTGTTAACTTCTTTCTCACAGCAGTCCTTTGCTGCTGCTTTTCAGTTTTTCAGCTGCTGAACTCTGCTTTGCTGAGTAGTTTTTTGGTAAAAGAGTTTTCCTCCTAAAGCTGGAACACAACTTTTTTTTCCTGAATACAAAAAATTTGGTCAATATAAACCATAGAGAGGACTCAAGTCTCTCAAAACTCTACACTGTGGGGGGAGAAGGGAGGGGAAAGATTCTGGCTTTTTTCCCAATAACATAGGAAACATAATATCCTCCTTCAGTAACCACAGCAATGCTGCATGCAAGTGTAAATAAACACAATTTACAGAGTTACAGCACGGATATTATTGGGCAATCTAGGTAAATATGCTAACAAAATATTTATATTGTATGTTTATATAACCCTGCAATATCCTTGGAAAAATCCTTTGCCTGTTTTTTATGTGCCTGGTGGTGCCACAGTTTCCATGTGTGCTGCAGCCAGGGCTGGCTGCCAGCATTCACCTGCAGGTAACTCCATGGAACTCCTCACACAAACACCACTAAATATTGAGTTTTATGTGGTCTTTTCGTTGAGGTTGGGATTAAATGTGTAAGACAGCATTTTTTGTTTGGATTTAAATGTTTATTAGTTTTTATTTATATTATAGTTTCACAAATTGGGAGTTTTACAGTACTTTAACAAACTAAAAGTGGAGATGTATTTTTTTTATAAGGCTTTTAAAGGATAAACTGTTTAATTAAGAAATTATACTTCAATTATTTTTACTTTTAACTTAATAACTAACTACTTGTGGTTTGTAAAGTGGACTTTATTTAATTATACAATATTACTTAAACTTATGAAGAAGAAGGTGAAGAAGGACTAATTTCTGTCTTAAAACTTTTTTGGTTTATATTATTATACTTTAAAACTTTAAATTGTAAGTTTTATACTATGTGATATTATACACGTCTACTTAAACCATACATTCATAATTTTAGTTTTATAATTTAATTTTGGAAGTTTTAAAAACAGTTTTATGTTAAATGTAGTGTTTTCTTGGGGGTTACTGAGCCCAGGGCATCAGGAACCAGGTGCCACTCAAGGCTGTGGAAATGCAGCAGCTTCTCCCCTGTCTGCCAGTACATCATCTCCTTGTGCTCTTACACATAGCTACAAGTATGGCTGGAAATTACTCTTCCAGCAGGGTAACTTAAGAGCGTACTGGAAAAAATAGTTTAAATTATTAAATTATAATAATTTAATTATATTTAATATATTTTAATTTATTATATTATAGTAAAATAAATTATTAAAATAATAACAATAATTTAATATTTTAAAATAAAATTAATTATTATTAAAAATAAATTAAAATACAAATAAATTGAATTTAAATAATAAACCAATAAATTAATATTTTAAAAGAAAATTAATTATTATTAAAATAAATTAAAATAAAAATAATTTGAATTTAAAATAATTTCAATTAAATTAAAATAATTTAGATTAAACTATAATTATTAATAATATAAAAATAATATAAAATAATTTAAATTAAATTAGCTAAATAATTTAAATTAAAATAATTTAAATTTTAAATTTTAAAAAGCCAGCTCCTCCTGGCTCAGCGACATTGACATGCCCTTGTTATTGCCCATAGGATGTCGGTGAGTCAGTGGTGGGAAGTTTTTCCTGGGGCTCTCCGGGCTCCGCCAGGCGGGGCCGGTGTCGGTGCGGGAGCGGCAGGAGATGGCAGCAGAGAGCCCCGGCACAGCCCCGGGCACCGCCGCGCTTCCCGCGCACCCGCTGGGGGCTCTGGGCGCCCCGAGAATTCAAACCTGAGAGGGGAAACTCCTAAATGCTCCGAAAACAGGCTCAGCTCAGTAGCTGGCTCCTAAAGACACCGGCAGTCACCCCTGCAAGGATCCCAAGGCTCTTCTCTCTCCTGACTTTTTCATCAGCAGAGAGAGGAACTGTAGGAATGGCAGGAGTGGCTCCTTCAGCAAGTGAAAAGTCCTGGCACCATAAGCTGAACTTCTCCCAGATACAACATTTCCTGTCCTCCTTAATTCTGCAAATTTCACAGTGACTTTACCTGCTTAAAACGGTTCAATTGCTGTTGAAAAGAATCATAGAATTGTTTAGGTTGATGAAGACCTCTAAGATTATCAAGTCCAACAGTTACCCCAGCACATGCCAGAGCTGGAATTGGATATGCAGAAGGAATTGGACTAAAAGAAGCTCCTTGAACTTGGCAAGAGCCATCCTGCAGGTTTGTGACCCCAGTGTCACTGTCAGCTCTGCAGGGACAGCTCAGGGCACTGAGGCAACTTCCACCTTCCCCTCCTTTGGCTCCTTGATGGAATTTTTGCTCATGGAAACAGATCATTGTCCTGCTCTGGTGAGGAAATCAGATGGCTCCTTCCTCAGTGTGCCCAGCAGCTGATAAAGCCTGGCACAGCAAATCCTGGGCTTAGGGGAGTTCCTCTCTCTGGGATACATCCACTGCTAGAGGAAGCACACAGGAGACTGTAGGTGCAGCTCTCACTCACATCTCAACTCACAAAGGGCCTGTGTCCATGTGTTTGCAGTGGAAGACTAGAGAAGGTCACCTACCCAGTCTTCCACCTGCTTTGGGGTTGACTACATGCTTGGAAAACATGCAAAAATGAATACTTTAATTCCCAAAACACAAAAATGAAGACACAAGTATGGAAGAATTACAAGGCATCTGCTGCATGAGGAGTTGTCTCCAAATTCCTGAATAATCATGTTTATTTGAGATTTGCTTTTCTTACATCAGCTCTGGGAGCAGCTGATATAACGGAAAGATATCCCAAAGGATGTGGATGATATTGGGAACCTTGCTGCAGTTAAGTGAGGGCTTGTACTCCTTACACAGTGTTGTAGACCTGTGCTGTGCATTAATAGCAGGAGATTTCTGTCATTACTGTGAGCTCTGACAGCTCTGAGAGCTGGACTTGCAGCTGTGCTCATGAATGCTTTCATACGGGATTTAATGTAACAGGTAAAGAAATAAGCTTTTCTGTCCTGGTCTGGAATGCCAGCCCTGCTCTGTGTTTCTACACAAAAACTCACACAAAAGGTTCCCAAGATTGTTTACTACTGTGGTTGGCTTCTAATGAGGGAGATTTCTCAGGAGTAATTTGACAAATTGTCATGCAAGGGCCCACTGCATTTATCAGTCAGTTAGATTGGCCATTCTCCATGGATACAACACAGGGCAAAGAATTTTGACCATCCTAGCAAGAGACCAAATATATTTCAGAGTGGCAGGAGAGCTCTGAGTGCTAAAGAACAGTAGCTGGAGCCTTGAGAACTTTTCGCTCTACCAAAGTTCAGACAAGATGAACATTAATCTAAAAAGCTCTATAGAACTGTAAGTCCCATCCTCTGAATCTCTACTCTGATTTCCTCCAGTGTCTTGGTGTGAACAGACAGGTGTCTGCTGAGGAGGGCAGGAGCCTCCCCTGAAATGGAAAATGTAAACCCCCTCCCTCTGAATCATTATAATTTTGAAATTAAGTGGCTCTCAGGCAAAGATATGGGAATAGGAATAACAGTTCTTTATTAGGAAAAATTAAAAAATACAAATTCAATAGTACAAAAAAAAAAAAAACAACCCAAAAACCCCACTGCCAGAGTCAGAACATGCCCTGACCCCCTGTGTGTCAGGGTGGTGGCAGCAGTGCCATTCCATGGTGGCTCAGCCCTCCTGCAGTGCCAGCTGTGCTTCTGCTGGAGCAGGGATCCTGGACAAGGCTGGAGTTTTCCTCTGAAGCTCCAGGGCTGCTGGAGATGGGCCTGGGCTTCCTCTGGGAATGCAGTGGGGCAGAAAGCTGCTCCTCTGGGAATGCAGTGGGGCAGAAAGCTGCTCCTCTGGGAATGCAGTGGGCAAAGGCTGCTGTGCTGTTCCAAGGTCAGATTGTATCCAGGTAGGAATGCTTGGCTCCTCGCCTGGGCACAGCATCTCCCCATGGGATGATGGAATTTTCTCAGCCATGCAGGGACACTCGCTGGCCATGGACAGCAGAGATCTCCTGGAGGGAGGATTGGCTGTGGGAGAGATAAAGAAAAAACTGCCCCATGAACAGCAGAGAACTGCCCCAACTCTGACAGATGGGAAATAGAATACACACCCCCATTTCCAACCTAAGACACTAGAGACCTGTCAGAACATACTGACGGCTGTTTCTTCTCTGGAAGAAACAAAACATTTCCAGCTGCGTTAAGTCTTCAATCCTGACTTAGGTAAGGTAAGGTTAACATCACTATTTATCCCTGCATGGTTAGGTATGTGTTTTCTCTACAGAGCTGAACTTCTACAGGACAATGGAAAACAAAAAAGAAAATTGAGTTTTTGTTTCCAGGCCACTTAACTGATTTTTCATTTTGTTTCCATTTTATGATTTACACACCCTCACACACATGCATAGACACCATCTCTCTCTTTTTATCCAACTGTCATGATCCAGTGTTGCAAGGCGCTGCAGCTGAGGTCTGCTCTTCCAGGTTTACTGTCTTTATTGATATGGTGTCACAGCCAACATAAATTGTCTCTTCTTTTGAGAAGATCCAGCATCAGAGGGTTAAATCTGTCAAGCATCATCCCTGTGAATTGATAAGAGTGCAGCTTGTGGATGACAGCTCCAGAGGTTTCTGTAAGACGCAGATGAGGTGAATATTCCAGTTTAGATAGTGCCTCATAAATTCTTTCTTAGCAAGTCTCCCCTTGGGAACTGCAACCCTCTTTAGGCTTGTACAGTCTTGTCATCAAGTATGAGATTCTGAAATCTAGTAAAAAATTAGCCTGAAACTAATACCTCAAAGTCATATGTGCAAGTAATAGAAAGTGAAGAGATGCAAACCTTGTAGAAATCAACCTATTATAATGCCAGGATAATTATCAGTCCTTTCTGCAAGCCTTTAAGCAAGCACAGATTTTTTTTTTTTTTAATTACTATATTCAGTGACACTTTAATATCCTTGACTTGTCATTAAGTATCACATAAGTCACTACTTTATTTATGAGGTTTAGAAAAGTCTTTATTAATGGTATTCCAGGGGTTTCCCAATAAATGTAACAGCATGGTGCGTGGAATAAAAAACCAAACCTCATTCACGCTCCCAGGTGAGAGTTACCAATACCTTTAACTATCAGATTGGGCAAAAGTGATTAATTCCTTTATTGAACAGGTGAATTTGGGGTCAAACCAATTAGCAGATAAGCTTTTATTTAAAGGGAGGTTTAAAGGTGCTTGTGAAAGAGAAGATAAAGCTTTTTCTGTCAGTTACTGCAGTCTGCTTGAGAGCAGTCCCATCCTGAGGAACGGGCTGCACTGAGGCTGGGCAGGGTGTGCTTCCAGTTCTGCTGCTGTTCACACAAAATAGGATTTGTTTCTTCATGTGGCTCTACCAGGCCAGTCACCACAGCCCTAAAAGGGACTGAGTGTCACTGCAGTGTTGGGATCCTGGTAACTGGACAGAGTAAGACTGGAAAAACGAGGCACAGTAATGGTTGGAAACTTAGAGATAGACAGAAACACAGAATTCTTGTTATAAAACCCTCACAAACCTCATCTTGTCGGGAAACGTCCACTGAGGGGTATTTGTACACAATCCAGTTAATGCTTCCTACCCAGGAAAGCATCACTGAGAAAGGTACAAGGAGCAGAGCAGCAAAATCTTCTGGAGAAGCAGCTCACAATTTCCCACATCATGTTTTAATGTGCTTTAGTCCATCTGATCTAGCTTGTTGCTTCTTAATGGATGGGCTTTGTTTGCTCTAATTACTTCCACAAATTGTCAAGATGTTAAATATAATTTGTTGGTCTGGTTTCCTTTCCAAGTTACCTTGCCCAAAGGACTGTCCAAGAGGACTTTGCTTGCTGTCTTTTCTCCTGAAAACCTCTTGATTTATTCTGAAAAGCATTGATAGGAAAGCTAAAAATACCTGCAAGAAAGTTTTAATTGTAATAAGGGCAACAACATATTTAGAACTGAAAATTATCTAGCACATTCAGGAGCCTTGAAATCACAACTTGGACAACCTACCTAAAACCCACAGTTACCAGCCTAGAGCACGAGTTCCAGTTTGCATGTTCTAATCACCTTGAAAAGAGGGATTTAATAGCCTAACAAACTATATTCCAGCTCAGTGCCTTCAGAGTGACTTTCAAAGGGATTACATCAAAGAGCTGAAATATATTTAAGTGCTCTTAGCACCAGGTCACAAAATTCACTTTACTTCTTATGTTTCTTCAGAGAACTTGAGCTTTGGTTTCTAGAAGCTCTTTCGAGGCTTGCTTAGAATCATTATTATTATTTTCCCTGGATAAAATAGCTTGAGATTCACAGGATAATGTGCAACCATTAAGACAAAAACCATGATACCTACTGTATGTGGTTTAATTTCAATTTTTTGCTTACCAGTGTGTCCCATCTATTTTGTGTAGGCATCCACAGTTCCTCGTGCACAGCCTGCAGACTGCACAAGTGATGTAATTACTATAATAATTACTGTAATAAATGTCTTCTTCCTACTGAGTGACCCAGAACAAAGGATTTGTGGTCATCCAGGACCAGAACGAGAAATTACACTGATTTCGCTGTTTAGTAAATAACTGTTTCAAAATTATTTCAATTGCATCAGGATCTTTTTAGTCTCCTATCATCACAGAGGAAAACCATGTTATTCAAAATCACACCTGAGCTGTCCATACAGCTGAGTCACTCATCTGTGCCTGACAAATCAGGAGCGTGGCCCAAAAAAGCAGGAGTCCTTACACAGCTTTTCCTGTGTCTACACTACACACATCCAAGTCCTTTCTCTTCATCTGGGCTTTCTATTATTATAGAGATAGAAAATTAATCAGATTAACAGTAACTTCCCAATTCTGGAATGATTCTTGAATTATTTGGGAGATATTCCTTGATGCCAAGAGCTAGGGCATAATCACATTACATTTTATTTTATGTACATTTCCAGCATTTGTAGTTTTGGTAAAGAGGATGAAGCTTGCATGCAGAATAATTTAAAAGTCAGGCAAATAAATCACTTATTTGAAATCCTGGACTTCTAAAGCCATCTCAAGATTTTTCCAAGAAATACAACACAACTTTAGGTGAAAGATGGCCTTTGGAAAAATTGTAGGGCTTTGCCAAAATGATTCCAAAGTCAATATATGATACCCAAAAATTACACTTGTTTCATCTCTTTCTGCTGCAAAAAGGCCTCTCTCAAATTTTTTCAAGGTGGGCTGTGCTGCCCACCTTGAAGCTCAACTCTCAGCACAAGCATTGCATTGTAAGCCTATCACTCACTTGACCATCTATTCTAATTTTTGTTATATCAGCAGTTTGTGATGCTAATTAAAAGTAAATTTACACAGTACTTACATTTATTTTTTTATATGACAGTAATTCACCCTTCTGCATGAATTAAGTCTTGCCTGCTTGGGTTTTGTTTTTAAATTCTTTTTTCTTCAGCTATTCGGTGAAACAGCCTTAAAGCAAGGTCTTGAAATACTATCATGAGATTTCATACTATAGGCTGTAAGGATTATTTTCATAATTTGAATAATCAACATCCTTATCTATTTTTCAGTTGAAATACTATGAGCAATTCGCTCATGCAGTTCTGACTAGAATAATGTTTAAAAAAATGGTGGAACGAGGAAAAGCTGTTTAATTTCATCTAGGTTCATCACAAAATATTCAGCTTTTACTGATTCTGATAGAAAAGACAGCATATCCTGAAAGCTGGCCCTGTTAAAGACAGCAATGAGAGGAATTTGGTTCTTCTAATGCTGTTGCAGTTTTCCAAAGACCTCAGAGTGTGGTGAGGAAAGTGTGATGCTCCTCTTGCAGCAGAGACCTGAGGGCTCTTCCCTGGCATGGTGAGATGGTTTTACAAGTTTAAGCAGCCAGACACTTCTCTCATGTGAGGGGAAATGACACAAGAAGTAAAACAAAAACAAACCCAGGAAATGCTTTCCCAGAATGTGTCAATATATGTTAGTGTTGGAAGGTGAATTTTATCTCCACTTGCTATCTAGTCTAAAGCTGACATTCTCTCCTTTGATAAGGAAATGACATTTGCCCTCTTTCATCCAGTTATTTCATCCAAACACTAAAGCATCAAAGCTGAAGCCATGGCTCTTAAACATGATGAACAGGAAAGCAACACAGAGAAAAATCCTGTTGGTGTGGTATAGGTGTGTTCTACTGATAGTTTTATATTAAAAACTAAAAACCAACACTCTACATATGCTCAAAATTTAATAAGGATGCATTTTCAGGTTGTCCTGTTAGATGCTCCACCTCAAATTTTGCAGTCCAGAGAAGGTGCTCCTTTGGAAAAATAATAGAATATCAGAGTAAAGTTGTTTGTAAATTAGTGCTGTTACAAATAATATAGATTATTAAAAGTTTGCCTCTAATATGTAATTCATTACAAGCAGCACTTCTTCCAAAGAAAACAGAATATTTAATTGTAAACTAGTACCTCAGACCAGCTTAAGGCTATATACATCAATGCCCCAGTGAACAAACAGCTTGTGATTGAACAGGATTGTTGGTTTTCACCATTTTACACTTGAATTGTGTAGGAATTAGGGTGAATACTAGACCATTTCAACATGGGAAGGGCCAGGAAAAGTACCAGAAACGGTGCAGATATAGAGACAGAAAAATGTGTGTGAATCAGCACCAGCAATACCCAGCAGGAGAAATGACCATAACATCTGAAGTGACTCGTGAGATTCCACAGCAGACATTCACAGTGAAACTATAGAGAGAATCCAAGATGTACCTGCTTTGATCTCCTTCAAAAAGGTTTTCTTATAAGGTATTAAAAGGTTAATGATACTTTACAGCAGAAACTGAGTTCTCTGTGCAATGGGACTTGTCACTGACACACTCTTTGACAGCTTAAGTTGCAGTCAAGCAAAGTGTGAAACAACGTATTGCATCTATGCAAAAATTTCTTTCCTGAGTTTCTATCTCAATTAAGATTATTGAATATTGTTATAGATTTGTGGGGAAAAAAGCAGCAAATTGCAAGCAAGTACCACTCAACTCCTCTAATGAAATACTTAATCTACTAACTCTAAAAGGCTGTATAAAGCTAATGATTCTTCTCACAACAATTACACCTCAACCTGTTTTGGAAGAGGAGAGATAAGTGTCCAAAGGTGTGGATTACTTTTCAGCCACTGTAACTCCCACTGACCACAGAGAGATCAACAAATTATGTGCTACCTCTGCTGGCTGCCTTCAAATTCACATTTAAAAATCAGTTTCACAAGATTTTTTATAGAATTTGTTGCAAGTTTGCAATACTTGTAGTAATATCCTAGCTCTGTAGCTTCCTTTTTGTTCCTTATACCTAGAATCTACTGAACCTTTTTGCTATCAAAATATAAAAAGGAAATGACAAAAAGGACTACTTCCATAATTCTGTTTTGGCTGATTCTGTATTCCTGCTATTACTCGCTATGCTGATTTTTTTAACACCTCCATCTCACATTATAAGTGATAAAACGCTAGAATCTAAATCTTTCCTGATTTTCTTTTGTCATTTAGTTCCATTTTAGTTATGCTTAAACACTTCTAACTCCCAATCAGAAATTCATTTTTAACAGAAAGTCATACTAATGTCAATGAGCTTTATATCAAACATATCATGTCAAGAAAACAATTAGAGAACGAATGGTTTTGAATGGTTTTGCTCTGTTTTTTAAGTTAAATGTCAAGTAATTTTTAGCTGATTTAAAAATTCTAGTGTTGCACTTTTGCCATGGGTTCCTGTTTGCTTCAAGCAGCTGTAAACCCATGCTTTTAAAGAAAAACACTCCACTGAGTTCCCAACACCGCATCCACACACTTTACATTGGAATAGACATTGGAAAAAAGACTTTTCATTTGAGAAGCTCTTGTGACATTTACATTCTCTGGACAGAGAGACATAATTCTGTCTCAGGATTTCTTGGAGAAGCACAGAGAGAAGAAGAGAAAACAATCTTTATTTCTGCTCCTTTGTTTTCCCCATGTGGAATGTGGTGTGGAGATTGTTCACCTGCAGTGATTGCTGGGTTGGATTCTGATGAAGGTTGTTTGGGGTCAGTGACCAATGGGATCCAGCTGTGGCTCGGGCTCTCAGCAGTTTGTGAGTTAGTTAGATGGGTAAGTAAGAAGTAAGTATGTAGAATAGGATAGTATCTCTTTAAATAGTATATTAATGTAATATAATATAATTTTAATAAAGTTATCCTTCAGCCTTCTGATCTGGAGCCAGACATCAGCATTTCTTCCCTGAATCCGGGGTTTGCCGCGTTTTTACTGTAAGTTCTGTTATAAATTATTTTATCTGCTGACATAATTCAGATGTTAAAGAGGTTGCAGCCTGAGCAAGCTGACCTTGTTTGTTGGCAAAGCCTGAGAAGAATTGCCTTAAAGAACAAAAGTAGGAGTGTTTTATGCCTCTGCCCCACTTCTTGCAGAAGACTGGAAAATGGATGTTGGTAATAGGAAATAGGTTAGCCAACATCCAGCTCATTCCTTCTATTTTTCATGTGCTTGATATACAATTTAAATACAACTTCCTCCCCTTTTGGAAAGGCTCAGTTGAACAATGTGTTCACACACAAAACTTTTAGAATACTTTTTTTTTCTAACTTAAAAACAAATAACAAAATTAACTTAACTCTCATTACAATAAACTAAACCCTAACCTATACTAATCACACAGTACTAAGTACTATAAAACAACAAATAAAACAAAAAAACTCCAAAAAAATAAATCAACAATTACCCTCATCACTCAAACTACAACCAACACCCCAACTACACAAATTATAACTAAACCAAACAATAAACCTAAACCCAAAAACTAAATCCAACAACCACTAACAATCACCAAAAAAAACCCACACAAACAAAACCAATCAACCAATAAGCAACATTTATTTATTTATTTATTATAATAAATAAACCCCCTCAGCACCAATTACTAACACAAAAATCAAAATTAAAACAACTAACACAAAATCAAAAACCACTATTAAATCCTATTCCCCAAAAAACCTTCATAACCTAAAAAAAAAATTCACTCAACAACCTAATAAATGTATAATGAATGATTTAATAATCTTTAAAATACTACAAACAAAACTACAATTCTAAACAATACTAAAACAAAACATTTAAAATCCCTATCACATAATCCAATTATCAACTAAAAAATAATAAAAACCCCTAACCCTCACAATCTCTAAAAACAAATCCTGTGCACATATTCCAAAACACTCCTCAGAGCTATTTCCTAACAACATTGACACAGATGTGTGTGTCAACTAGCAAGAAAATATCAGTAAACAAGCTTCCAACACTAATAAAGAAGGTCAGGGTTCAACTCACACCTACCCAGAATTTCCTAGCCACAAACTTCAGGCACAGTGGTGACCTGTGACTGCCATTCCTGCCTCACTCTGACAGAGATGCCTCAGGTTTTAGCTTTTGTATTTTTCAGATTCTGTGCTGCTTTAGTGTGTGGGTCTGGGCTTCATATTAGGGGATGGTGAGCTCTCTGCACAGAGCAGGGAGACAAAACAATTCCTTCTCCAGCTGGGGACCAAGGACAAATGATCCAAATCTCAGGCCCAAGAGCACAAACAATGTGGGCTGAAGAGAGAAAAACAAGCAGGATAGGACTGCATGGGCTAAAGCTGGAATGGGACAATGAACTCCAATGTGCAAATGAAGCAGAACTGATCACAGTGAGAGAGCTTGTGCATTTTGTGACCATTTTGGTTCATCTTGGGTGTAGCCCTGGCTGGCTCTGGCGCTGCCCAAGGTGCATCTACTGAGGCCTTTAATAAATCCCTACTTTATTCTTTAGCTCTGTCCAGTCTCTGTTCTAGGTCAGCCTCCACAAGGCATCACCAGGGTCCTAAAAGCATCTCTGGACAGAAATCCTACTTCAAGTAGCACAGAGGACTGAGCAGTGAAACCAGGAACAGCTTAGTTATCTTACAGATGAGCTGGAAATAATTTCCAGTTCATTTAGGTCTCTTTTCTTTGTCTAGCATCTTAAGGAACCAGGTTGTTTCCTTTTAAAAGCAAACTGGTTATTTCTTTTTTTTTCTCCCCCCATTGCCCTCAATCTGGTCAGTGCTTCAGACTGATTTTGACACAAATTTTTTTTACAGACATTAGCTGATGGCCATGGACATTGTGCTGTACATTACAATACAGGTGGTTTGGGTGCTTCAGTGACTGGTAGAAGCTCTAATGACTAAACCACAGATTTTGTTGCCTGTTGGGATTTTAAAAAATCTTGGGATTATTTATTTTTTTTTTTTTTTAAAGCTTAAACATGCGTTTCCAAAATTACTCGCAGCTAGAATTCCTAGTGACAGTTTCAGCCCTGGGGGCAATTCAGTGCACCAGGAAACCTCTAGGTGAAGAGATGGATATGTGACAAGCAAATCAATTCCTTGCTCTGCAAATACAGTTTCATGCCAGTCACTTTAATACAATAGTACGTAGGTGGCACTTGGCCTGCAAGGGTCTCATCACTAAGGAAATAATTTTCTGTGTAGGTGCACAGCCTCCTATAAATACTGGAAGCTGCACAAAGCACTTGTGTTTTCACTGCCTTCTGTTGGGTATACTGTTTTGCATACTGTTGGGTATACAAAACCAATTCTTTCCAGTTCCAACACATTATTCTGCCTGGGTCTTCTTCACCTTTTTACAGCCAAGAAAAGCCCTTTCAGCCTTTTGCAGCAATGAAGCATTAAACTATTTCAGTAGTTTTAAAATGGCCACAGAGTTGGGTCTGTGCATCTTCCCAAAGGGTTTTGTTGCATAAGAGCCAAAGTGAACCACTGGGAGCCCAAACAACCCTCTTATTCTGTCTGCAAAGTGTCTGACACAAAGGGCTTGTTCACAGTGATGATTCTAGATATTGCACTAAAGTAAATGTTAAGAGTCAATGAAAGTTCAGGAACAGTAGAGATCCATTAGTATAAAAGGAGCTGGAAAAATTAGATTCTAATTCTGCCAAAAGTGCAGTGAAAACATCACATACTGGGATTAACAATCTTTTGAAAACTGAGCCATTACTCTGGATTTTGGAGCAGTTCTCTGACTGATGGGAGCCTTAGGACAAGTTATCTGTCTTACAAAAGACACCAGTAGCCTCCACAAAATATTGAGAGGGAAAAACTCATTCAAGAGTCTAAATATGTCACCTGAAGGTTGGCTTCATTGCTTAGCAACATAAACTGAACTCTTCTTGCCAGATTTCTTCAACAACAGCATCAAAGCAATCTGAAAGGAGAGTATTCATCTTGGGATTGTAGCAACCATGAGATCAGAGCTTTTACAGTTTGCCAGCACATACTTTGCCTTGTTGAGCCTTGCTATTCAATTAGAAGATGCCATTTCAAACACTGAGAAGCAGGCCTGATAGTAACAGTGCTGTAATTATGGCTGAGTACTCATATTGTTAGAACATGATAGACCAGGCTGCACAATTATTAAAGTAATTAAAAAAGGCCTTTGGTCAGCTGGCAGCAGCAGTTGGGGTGGGTGAAGAAGGTCTTGAAACAGGAGATGCTGCTGCATGTTTCAGACTCCAGCCTGGTTTTGAGGCCAAAGACTCATTTACAGCAGGAGCTGTATATGGCTGGATTCCAAATAGTTGCAGGCACTGTTGGATCCACCTTTCTCCCTCTTTCTCTGTGCATAAGAGGGTCACCTGATAATACTGGACCTGTATCTTCTAATCCCAGGGAGGACACTGGTACAAAGAGAAAGAAATGCTATCATCCCTGTATCACCCACCTTTCCCTGATTCACTGGAGAGCATATGGCCTTATTCCTGAACCCCTCTTCTCATTTTCCTTTGTATCAGAACAAAGTCAGAAACTTTAGCAAGAATGCCAAACAAAAACCCAGGGTAATTTCTGCTTTGACCACATGTACTCTGTCCTTACATACAGCTATATTGAACTAGATTTGTGTCCACTGAAAAAGCTTTTCAAAGCATGGTCCATCTCTCAGGATGAAAGCAGTTGTCAGAAACCTGCCCTGCAGCTGCAGTGAAGCCCTTTGGGCACGCTTTGGTGGAGGTTGTGATGCTGCTGGGCTGGTGAAAGGCATGTGTAAGAGAACAGTCAAAGTTCCCCTCATTTTTGCCTCACGTTTGCCGCAATGGCAGAGACTGAGATCCTGGAGACCCCGACTGGAGTTCTGGCTTGGAGAGGTGGATGATTATTTTTGCAGGTGTATTTGCTGTGCCACCATGGACCACTGCTTTGAGCAGGGCCTGGCAAGGACCTGGCAAGGAGCAGCTTGTTCTACGTGCTTACACTGCTTCACGAAACCTGCTCAACCCACATATTTTCCCACCTCTTGGCCAAATGAACTTTCTGGGGTAACTTTGGTGATCTCCCATGGAAGTTCCCTCATCTGCCTCGTGACCACTGTGATGGATGGAGATCCCAAGGACTGGGACTGAGACCCCTACCACAGGGAGGAGGGCTGGCCTGATCAATGCGAGATGTTTGCCCAGGTGTGGTCACTGGACCAAGAAGACAATGGCTCTCGCTCACTGCTGATAACATGGCCTCTTCCCCCTCGGTGGCTTCATTGTACCTGTTCCCTCTCAACGATTTCAATAGTCATTCATTGTCTTTTGTCTGTTCCCTGCCTCGACAGAGGACTATAAAAGACCCCTGAGTTAACCAAGACTTTGAGATTCTCCCCGATGCAACAAGACAGATCTCCGTTGTCCGCACCGGTGAGGATTTCACCTGCATTGGTAGCTATACCCATCTCCCTCCTTCTCTTTTTCTTTCTATCCTTTATCTCCTTTTCTGACCCCTCTATCACATTTGCTGTTGGCACTCAATAAAAAGTGCATTTGTTGTGATTAAACTGATGGTCCCCTGCTGTTTGCCTTTTGCTCTTTTGGGATCGGTAAAACGAACCATCACGACACCCCGCATGTCCTAGCAGATAGTGACAGCATGAGACCATCAGAATCCCCTTGAGGTAGCCTGGTATGATGGAACAAAGCATACTTTATTGTGCTTTAGTGCTCAGATGACCCACACAATTATCAAATTAACGCTTCATTCACTTGGTTTTACCGAACCTAAGTCATACCATATTTTAATGTTCCACAGGACTTGAGCTACCGTGGCTTAAGAGTAAATTACGGAAGAGTGGTTTAATGAAATTCTGTGTTGGCTAAGAAAATATAACCTGGTTTTGCCAGTTATAAGATTTGCAGGTTAAACAGAGTTTCCTTAGTTCAGTGTACAAAGTTAGCATGGTTGTTGGGATAATTTAAGGATTCAGTGTGTAGAGAACTAAAAAAAAAAATGTTTCTAGGGCAGTGAGGTGGCACTCTTATGCTTTTCTTTCCCTTTCTACATGAAACTATTGGATCCTTTACAGCAAACCTTAAAGTGGATTAAAACCTAAAAATTGATTAAAAACTAAAAATACAGTGGATAGCAGAATCAAATGCAAAATTCTAAAAAAAAAACCTCATTAAAATTAGGAATGATAATAATCATTAGGAAACCTAAGATGGCTAAATACATTAACAAAATTGCATTTGGTACTCCTGTTTTTGTACTAAGATATGCAGCTGGAAAGGCTGAATTAGCAGGTTAAAACCAGCAACAGTTATAAAATTCTCTATACTTAAAACAACTGGTTTTGGTAGCATATCTCAGTTCTACAATTAAATTCATGGCCTTGTAATGAAGACAGACTTAAAGAAGGCATCCTTTTTGTCCCTATCACAGCAAATTACTTTTAGCTGCTTCTGGGGGTCTTGCCCTGGAAATATAATGTCTATATATGTATATGTCTGTGTGTGTGTGTGTATACACATACACATTATACATACTATACATATATATTATATATAAATGTATCTCTATTATATAGAATATTGTACATATAATAAATATATACATATTTATATATATAGTGTAAAATATAATATATCTATGTATCTATATACCTATATCTATCTATCTATCTATCTATCTATCTATCTATCTATCTATCTATCTATAGTGTAATATACTGCAAGGTTTACCCCAAAATTTTCATTTATATTTCGACACCTCACCTTATTTGAGTCACAAGTTTTCTTGTCAAGGGACAAAGGTATAACTTTACAGACACTCCAATATATGGCTTTATATTCTTTGGGTAGTGAGAAAGTAGCAAATCCACTTTCTAAAATATTTTGTTAATACACAGGTATTTTTGTTTTTGTGCCTGGGTAATCTTATTAAGCAGAATGACAAGTTTCTAGAAAGCATGGCCCACTGACATGTGGCACTGTGCACACTTTACACACACTTCACTAAATTGGGATTACTAGCTACTGCCCTAATATTGCTGAAGAAGTGATTGTCACTGTCCAAAGGCCAGGAGCTGGTTCTCCCCATTTAGGCTGTATGGATCCTTTTTCCACACGTGATTTCTCTAAGGATTAGTTTTTTTCCTTGTAAACATCTAGTAGAAATCACTTAGACTTCACAATAAATGCTAATTATCATGATTCTGAGGCAAACACTAGGACTAAAGAGAGTAAATTCTCAGCTGATATGGACACTATGTTGTCATCAGATGAAGTTCTGGTCTTGAATCAAGAGAGAGACAGATGTGAAAAACAGGAAGTAACTTTATACAGGTGTGTTCTACTTTTCCAATATTTAAAAATCAGAAAATATTTCCTTAGTGCGTATAAACTCCATGAATATTAATTATTTACATATTTTAAATCTGCAAACTCAGGGGGCTGCAGTGCCAGTCCTTGTGCTCATAAACCCCTGTGGCTTTTCATTTCTCTTCATGACTGAGTCAGTGGCACACTCTACGAGAGCAGCTTTATCCTTTTCGTCCCAGTGTGCAGCCTAGAAAGATTTTTAGCTACAAATTCTTTAAAGCTGTCAAAAATGTTGACTTGGCAAAGATTTTATCAGCTTTGCCTTGATTGCTAGAAGGGAATAACCAGTGATAAAAATCATGTGCCTTATTAATATATAAATAAATTATGATAGCAGCCTTTCTGTCTCCAAGAGGCTGGGTGAAAAATGGCTTGTCATGGTTGGGTGGCATTTACTTTTCTATCTGTCAATATTTGGAGGATTTTATTACTTTGCAGTGCCAAGTTTAAAATGGCTAATGGAAATACTAAAATGGAATTAATCTAACTAAATAAAACTGGTTCTCCATGTGTTATTCCCTTGACAGTAACTTAATGTGCTTTCTGAAACAAAGCTATGGTGGAAAATGGGTTATATTTAAATTTATATGTTGTTCATTTACTTACTCTCAGAAACTTTCTTTTCCAGCAGAGGTGAGCCATGGTGCTTTATGATAACTATACCTCAAATATTTACACAGGACAGAAGGTTAGAAGTGGCCAGAGGGTTTCCAGACCCACTGACTTACCAAATGTTCTACTTTTGAAAATCACCAAGAACACAGTGGCAGCTAATTAACCACGTCAGTCACAGCACTGCACAGCCACAGGTCAGGGCTGCAAAGTCTGGCCAGTCTAACAGGGGTGGCCTAACATGAAAATTACACACACCTCTAGCTGGCACTGCACTGTTTAACAGAACTCCAGGTTTTGTTAAACAGAGGACCTGTGCCAAAAAAGAGCCCTCTTGCCAAGTTAGCTGTGCTGCCTGCAGTGACAGCACCACTTTGTCATGTGTGGGCTGGATGCAGCCTGCATTTTCTGAGGGGCACTCCATCATACCTGGAATAGCTGCTGTTCAGAGACATCAATAACAAGAATATTTCTAGTCTATTCATGAAAGAATCATAGAATCAGAGAATTAATCTTTATACTTCTCATTGCAGCATTTTTAAACTTTATACACTAACTCCCATCTTTTTCAGAAGAGTTTAATGAGTTACTTTAAATAAAGAAATGCACACTTCCACTTTGGAAAGCAGGAGACGGAAGACTCAGGAAATGAAACAAAACTCTGAAAACAGCACAAGCATTATTTGCTGAGAGTGAGTTGAACTGAAGAACCAGCAAGGCACCAGAAGCTGAGAAACACAAGAGATGATCTCATTGCCAAAGCAGCAACCACTCCAGCCAAGATTTGGGAGGCAGGCAGAGATGCCTCAGGTGTCTGCAGGAGAGCTCCTGTTCCATGCACACACAGGGGTGCAGCTCCACTGGATCACAGAGCTGTTACGAGCAAAGCTCTCTTTATGTGGTGGTTTCACTTGTTGGGAATTACTTTTTATGGTAAAAGATTATTATTTATGTCATATTTGGAATAGTACTGATTTGTATAAAATCACATAAAATCTGAGCAGATTTTTCAGTAGCATCCAAGGCAGAAACAAGACACACAAATAGTGCACACAAAGCAACTTTTCCATTTTAGGCACTGAAAACAAGCAGGTGTTTCATAACTACACCGAGAGAAAAGGGAATGGGAAGAAACTATGGCACAAATGTTGTTTTGAGTTTACCCACCTTCCTTTTGCATTGCATTGGCCACACATTAATTACAATTCCCTGGCATTTACTTCCTACCTACAGATTCCACAAACAGCAGCTTTGTCATTAAGCTGAGCTCAGACTCAGTCCTAGTACAAACACACAAGGATGGGACTTTTTGGCACCTTGGAAAGATTCATGGCAATTCCTCCTTCTCTTCCAATAGCCTGTATGAAGTCTCAGTCACTTCCTTTTCATCTTTTAAGATGTCACTTTCAGCATGTCCAGGTCTTACCCATCACTGCAGGGAGCCCCTGGCAGCTATGCAGGTACATCATTAGTCCACAGGAAACAGATGCAATCCCCTTATTTCTAATTTCCTACAGAGGCTCACCCATGACATCCAAGTCACCCAAAAGGAATGCAGTAGAGACTGAAAGGCAGAGTTTCTGTGAGCCATGCCCCACTTCTGGCTTCTTATCAATATCAAAGCAGTGACCCTTGAAGGAGGAATAACACACTCTGGCTCTGAATAAATTGCTTTTATTAAGCTAAATTATATTACATTAATACTATACTATACTAGAACTATATCATACTAAAAAGATACTAAAGAAAACCTGTGACTGTCTCCAGACAGTCACTACACAGCTTTGACCCAACTGGCCAATCAATCCAAACAACCATCACCAGTGTCCAATTAACAAATCACTCTTTGGTAAATGATCTCCATAACACATTCCAATGTGCCAAACAACAGGAGCAGCCAATAGAGATGAGAATTGTTTTCTTCTTTCTCTGAGCTTTCTCACTGCATCTCACAACTTGCCAGAAAAAATCCTGGGAGAGAGAATCATGTCTGTCTCTGTTCAGAGAATGTGAATACTACGTATCAGTTTCTTTTTTCAAATGCCTCAACTTGTCCAAGGTCCTTTATCACCCATTGGTAAAACTGCCATTAAGAAAAATTGTTATTTTTTCTCTTATTTTCTGTCTACAGAGCTGTGCTGTCTTCTGCCATCATCATCTTCAATGGAATCTTTTCCACTCATCCCTTAAAATTTCCTCTGAGCAGCAGAGCACAGCTGACAGACACACTGGAAGGATTCAAGCACTGTGTCTCCTCCCAGAAAAGATGGAACAAGAAGGCTGGAGGTGACTCACTATGAGCCAGCACAAGGTTTTGTCTCTTGGGACAGTTGTGGTGCCCATACATCACCTCATGTCAGAGTAAGGCAGAGTCAGCCTGCTCAGTCATTGCTCCAGAGCATGAAACAATGCTGAATCCTGTGGATTTCAAATTGTAGCAAATACTAGTGGTGACTTTGAGCCCAAGACATCAATTTAACCATGGTAAAAAGATCATGGATGCAAGAAGTGAAGATTTTTACCCATAACCAGAAGCCTTGAAACTTTTATTGCCAATTCACAGTTGGTAAGGGTAATAAGATAACACAATACTTAACCTAACTCTATAAATGGTTGCAAAAATATGCAATTCATGGACCAAATTGTCTTTTAGCAATAAACGTTCTTCTGACCAAATCTCATTGGCAGCAGCATAGCATGAGCTGGGTAATCTCCCAGGAATGGATTTAGTAATGCTACATCAGTCTTGATCTTCATCCCAACTTCTTTTAGACCTGCTACTGATATGCAAAAAGATCTCATCTGCACTGTCCCATGTAAAACTCAACTCTGAAGGCCACAAAACACAACTGCTCAGAAGTTACACAAATTCACTTGAGCTCCAAATTAAATGCAAGAATTAGTGTTGAGCTTTGTCCCTGTTCCTTCAGCATTTCCCAGCAGCATCAGCTCCTCCTGTCCCTCAGCTTTAAGGGATATTTGGTTGTTAATCTACATGCAGAAACACTTTCTCTATAACTGAACTGTCTCTTTAAAGATAAAGCCATGAATCCTGGCTCTTACATCTAGGACACTGGACAGACACATTGCCAAAAATGTCACTGAATATAATGTTGTACAACTCACAATTAAATGGTATAAAGATATTGTCATGGCAAGAAATATAAAGATCTCTAACAAGTTAACATTGAGCCATGCCTCTTCCAGTCTGCAGTTACAAAATAAAGAAATTACAGGAATCTTGAGCCTACAGAAAAAATTATACACTGGGTGTGGCCTTGCATTCCAAAATAGTTTTTCCACAAATTGATGAAAAACATGTTGACAGCAACTATTTGTAATCCATCAGTAAATCAATTTTTCCCAGTGGATTCCTGGGTTGTAATGAACTTGTTCATTCTGAGTGCTCTGATCTTGAAACATGAATTTTCTTCTTGTTGTGGTATGGTTTACGTATAGGGAAGTATGGTTTTGTGGGAATTAGCTTTATCCATATACTAAAAAAAAAAAAAAAAAAAAAAAAAAATTGAGGCCCTGCTCAAGACTGGAGTTTGCTGTCTATTAGGTTGTGGTTGAAGCAGCTCTTAAATCTGGGGGTTTTATATAGGATCTTCAAATAATAAAAATACTACCACGATTTCTTTTAAAAATATTCTGTGGAGGAGGTTTTCATTTTGATGGGACATCATCACCACTGCTGAATTTGTTTAGCAGAATGTATTGTACTGAACTGTAGACCTTTAAATTGATTTCTCTTCAATTTAATAAAATTCTCTGGCGTTAAAATGAGTTTATTACATTTATGCATTTGTTGGCCAGGTGAGATCAATATTAAAGGTAGGACCTGTAAAAGCTGGTGAGTTTGCTCCCGGAATTTAAAAGATTAGCTGCACATGCAGGTCCATGTTGCTGCTTATGGGGTGACCTGTGGTTCATGCATTCCTTCTTCTTGCAGAAAGTGTTCCCAATATTTTTTTGGATCTGTGGGTACCATGAAGGTGATTTAATGGTGTTCGTGTTTCCAGGGGATTTGACTCTCTCTAGCTCATAGCCTGGAACATTTCCTAACCTGTCGTTGTAAAACTCCCTCCCATCCCCACAGAGGAGAGGTGCTGACAGCAGCTCATTGTCATTCCCATGTGCTTTTTCCCATCACCACAAGTGCTGCTTATGTTATTCCATTATCAACTCATCCTTATTCTTCTTGTTGCTTTGCTGTCAAATTCAGAATCTCATCACTGACACTGATGAGTGATCTCCTTGTTTGCCCAGAATTTCCCTGACAGGTCTGATGCTGCTGCACTTGCTCCTGACAGACTGAGGCAGGAAAACTGGCCCATGCCCTTGGGAATTCAGTTTTTTTTCTTTTTCTTATGGACTTGCAATCAATTCCATTGTGTGCTAATCTCTTTTCTTACTGCTGTGCCACAATTTTTTTTTTTTTTAACTTCTTGAGAGTTATCATCCCAATCAAGGTAATGGCAGGTGAACTTCACCTCCCAACTATCCAAACATTTTCTTGGATTGGAAGGGAGATGAGGAAGCAGAGGGCCAAGAGAAGGACAAGAGGGCAATAATTGGGATCCTGTGGCAATCTCTTTCAGGCAGATGCAGTGCCTGAATCAGGGAGTATCTGCATAAGAGAGAGATTTCTGTTCCAGGCACCTGAAACAGCATCCTCTGTGGTAAAAATCTCCACAAACTCTTAAGAAACTGAGCAATGGCTGAAGATAAACAATGGCCAAGGGATGTTTGCCATAGAAAACAATTTCAAGGGGTAGTTGAAAATGTTCTTGATGATATTTTATACTGGTATTCCATTTTTATACTCCAGAGCAGATAAAAACTGTGATAAAAACCAGCTCCTGGATTAGGGTACCTCTAGAAAGCCTTAGTCTGACAAAGTGGTGAATGCCCTAAAATGCAGTTCTGCAGTAACTGAGGCTGGGACGTAACTACAGCAAATTTTTTTTCCTTTTCAAGTTGTCTTTTGCATCAATTCCAGAAGCTATCACTTTTACCTTAGATGGGTGATTTCCTACAATCAAAAACGTTGCAGTTTCACACATGAACATGGTTAAAACCAGAAAGGTTGCCAGTGCCTCTGAGAGAAGCACTAACAGTGAAAAAGGGCACAGAGGAACACAATTATTTTATTTACCTGTGGTTCTTCCAGGCCCACACAGGTCCAAAGCTGCAAAACCTAATTTGCACCAACAAATATTGCAGTGCTTAAACTAATAGAAGCCATTAGATTTTCCTGCTATAAACATACAGATTTTCATAAAGCTCAAGGAATAAGTCTGCCTCATCATAACATTCATCTGATCTTTCCAATACTCTCATTCACACTCAGTTCAGAAAGTGGCATTGCAGACATGATATCATTACATTTGCATACCTAACAAATATAACTTCGATGTGTATTATCAAAATCTGTCACTTTTGATAAAGATACTATAAATCTTCCATGTCCTTAGTCAGTTCTTCAGTTCATCACTAAGTGGAGTACTGAGAGATCTGGGATGTTCCACAGTTAAGATCAATTCTGAGACATAAACTATGTAAAATTGAACATAGAAAGTAAAAAAAAAAACAATTTTAACATGAGAATGAGGTGTCCTACATGCCCAAAGTTTATTGCCAGGAGATTTTTTCTAAAAGGCCGCCCAAATACCTGGAGAATCATATATATTGTTGAATTATCCTTATCCATCTTGCTTTGTTTACACACTTCAGATGTTGCTGCTGAACTCTCCCCTAGGCATGAAAGATGTTGAAATTTTACCAAAGGCGAAGGCAATATGTGTGCAGTTTGCAAAGTGATTTAATTACTGCACAGTCTGTTGGCAAGAGGGATGCTGAAAGCCACACAGCTAAGTTGCAATCAGTGCTGTGCCTATGCAAGATTACATTTTAAGGAAAGGAAAATAAAAAATGGGTGTTGCAAATAAAAGACATGAAAAATGTCTTTTCAGCACTGAAAGCTGAGGCCAGGATTTCTGAAGATACTTAGGTAATAAATTGGTCATATATGGCCAAGATCAACTTTCTATCAAGTTCTAAATTACTATTTCTTGTTTCTTTATTTTTTAATGTCCTCGGTCTTGTAGTAAAATAACTTATTTGTTTAATTTGCTTTTCCGTCTTCCTTTAGATTGAGAAACAAATTTCTGATTTTCTGATTTACAGTAAATAGTGGGGAGGAAGATCATTGTGAGGATTTTATTCCTGCAAAACTGGCACATCAGTTATTTAGGAAGGTATTTGCTCATCTTGTCAGCTATCTTGTGTACTAATTAAACTGATGGATTATTAGCCAGGGAGAAATCTTCAAAGCTGTTTTTGGAATGCTGGAGGCACTTTGCAGAATCAAAAATGCAAACAGCTGGATGGTTAACAGGAAATAATTAAATGCACAAGTGATGTTACAGCACTGCCTGTGGGTTGTTACAAAGCCTCTTCCCTCTCCCGCCCCAAAGCAGGTCTGTTAATGGCACTACACTGAATAAACCTTGAACACTTACCTTTGATATGCTGCTGGCTTGTTCTTTGGAGAAGCATATTCCTTATTGACTATTATTATACTATTACTGATTTTCTTGAATACTGGTTTTATTTGCTTTGCACATTTTACCTTGCATGCAGTGTGGACATGACACCCCAGCTGAGTATCGCTCACAGAGTCACCTGCCAAGTCACACTTATGTGCAATGTGCACATAAACAACAATTATACTCTGCAATATTGCATTTAAAAAAACCTTGGAAAAGCCTGATGAAACCTGAAAAGAGAAATCCTACCCAGCGTGTTATTTCTGTCCAAACAAGTGAGCAAACAGTCTGATTCCATGATGACAAAACCTGTGAAAACCTTTAGTAATACCAGAACTTAATTGATTAGTCTGAGATACTAAGTACATTCTGGCAAGATGTAATTAATTAAACAATTTAATCTTTATCAGTTTATCACATTTGTACTTAAGGGTGACCCATTCAGTACAGGTGCAATAAAATCACCTTCACATTTTCAACTTTCCACTGGAAAAACAGGAAAATTTGAGAAACGGAGAAACCAGGAAAATTTGCTGAACTGTGGTTCTGCTATCACTCCTCCTCAGAGCAAAACTAAATGACACATCTGTTATATATACACAGGTGTATATAGACCAGAAGCTGTAATGGTGTGAGAAATTACATGCAAGGACTACTAGTTCAGATGGATCAACTTCATGTTTTCAGCTAAGAACAAAGTAGAATTTTAGTTAGTCTGGCAGATGAGCTGGGGATGTTTATTCTCCAAAATGAATTTGAGCCAAGTATTCAATGGTATTCAGCAGTTTACTCTGATTTTTTCCAGCCTTGTTTATGAATAGTGGCAGGACTCCAATTCTTTTCAGGAATTAAAAAAGAATTACATAAAAGTGCCTGAATTGGATTCTATCTGCCATTTGGTAGAAATACAAAGATGATGTGAATGCTATTAATGGATTTTGAGTTTGACACGTTGGGCCTTGTTAGCAAATCCCACCCATCTGAAATATTCTTCTTAATCACATCACTAGCATGCAGAACCTCCATGTAAACAATCATTCTTTCAGGAACTTACCACATTTCACAGGAAATTTTGGCAGAAGAGTAAGTACTGCAGGGTTTCTTTGCTACTGTGGTCCTTGTAAAGAATAAAGCTTACTGAAAGTTGTTCCTTCTGTTGCTAGGCCTCAGCTCTTTCTAATGTCAAAACAAGAGTAAAACATAAGAAGTCCTCTACTCAAAACCTAAACCCATAATTTAGCACATTTCTGAAGTTTCCTCTATAGGTGTGTTGTGCACTTGAGATTCCTTATCCCACCCAATTTGACTGATATCCCACAGGAGTCTCAGCACCCCAGGATCAGGATCCTTCTTTTTTGCAGCAGAATGACTGTGGAAATAGAGAATTGTGTTACTTGCATGGTCCACCATCACTTCTACAAGTTGGGACTTCCCATCTGTGGACTGATTTTTCTTGCTCACCTCAACTACATAAATGCCCCAAAGCATATTATGTACTAACAAATTGGCTTCCAGAATGAGAAACACTTAGCTCCAAGAAAATGCAAAGCAGAATTTCTCACAGAAATCCCTGTGATTGAGGCATTTGCTGTTGCTCTGTCTGAGAACAACCAGGCCTCTGACCTCTATCCCATCCAGTAATGACAACAGAGTGGTCAAATTCACAGGAGCCTGCATGCTCCTCCCTAATTCCACACTGGTCCTTGGTAATTCCAGCTCTCTAAGCAGATGTGATGAAGCTCTTGGATTCCTTGACTCACTAATACTGGTTTTATTTGTGAGGAAATACCAGCATCTGGCCTAACAAGACAACTGTATTATCCAAAATTCACTTTCCGCTGTGCAGGGGCAGAAAGTACCGAGGAGGGAAGGAAAGCCCAAAATGATGTCTGAGCAGCTTTACCTTCTATGCAGTCCTTGCTACCAAGATGTTAGAGGTCTGCCTGGGTGCTTTACCTGAGAAAAAGCAAACTGCATGTCTCAGAGCAAAAACCAGTGTGATTGCACTGGCAGTGCCCCCAGAGGAGACAGAATGTGGCTGGCAGAATCAGCACTTTGACTGTGGAGTTAAATTGTGATTTAGGGACTGTTCTTACTGCGACAATTTACCACTGGAAGGGGAAAGGTGGCCCACTGCTCTGATGCTGTGGTACTGTGTGCTGTTAAATTTACCTCATTTGAGTGCCAGTACGCTGTCTGATGAGACTATGTTAGATAAAATCTAGATAAATCCAGCTCAAAAATCTTTGGCTGGCTGCAGGATGGTGCTGACATGTTTGCTCCAAAGCAAGGAGTATCTAGAACATGCTGAAGAATGGCACTGAAAAAGGGATTAAGAAAAAAATAGCATTGCTATCTTTACCTTTCTTATTAGGAAATGAAAGTTATGCATAAAATTAAAAGAATCGGGGTAGAACAGCACTGACATGGGTACTGATTGTGGCATCAGGCTCAAGCAGATATCTTCCTTCATCCTTAGGCTTCAAAAGCCATTTCACAGTTCACAAATCCCTGCTAGCGCTTGGCACTTCCACTGATCAGACACAGAATAAATGACAGGCCAAAGAAGAGCAGGAAAAAAGATCAGTACTGTTTATGGTCGGAAAAGTGTTTAATCTTAATCAGCAACATTGTTTTTGCTTTTTTGTAAGGAACAAAACTCTATGGAATGCCTTGTTTCTTTAGGCCACTAGCATTAGAAAAAAACTGGATTTTTAATTAAAAGCCTTCCTCATTTTCTCTGACAGAACCAAGAAAACAAGTTCAGGCCATTTGCTCAAGCACCTAAGCTATAGAAGCTGCTGGAAGAGAAGCTTTCAGCAAAAAGCAATATGCAGTCTTCTTCAGACTTCATCAGCCAAACAAATGCTTCTTCTAACCCTGTTATTTGAGGAGTTCCTACATTAGATACACAATAAGGCACTGATGTCCATGACAGAACACAAAGGTGCCCCTTCTGCTTGAATAATAAATTAAATTAAAACAAAACCAAGTATTTCTTAGCAATATTAACATAAAAATTTGAAAAAGAGAACAATTATTCAATACACAGCAGAGAGGACTAAATAAAATACTCTGTCCATTTTGGGGTATTACTATGAAAACTGCTCTTCTTCTGAGTTGTTTTTCTGCCTTGATGAGAAGAGAGGTGTGTTCAATAAATGCTTTGTCCTACAAGGGAAAGTGCAAGCAATGTGCATCTAAAAAACCCTATCAATACTCAAGAAACTGCCTTCATTTTTAAATATTTAGGTTCTAGATCAGGAAAAAGAAAACCCATAAACCCACAGCAGTGCTTCATTACCCTTATTTTTATAGGAGATTTTATAGGAGATTATTTTTGCAAAATGAGATTATAATTTTGCAGGGAGATTATTTTGCAAGATTATTTTGCATGTTCTCCCAAGATGAGAACATGCAGTCAAGCAGCTACTGGCAAAACCACCCAAACTTTGATTACTTATGCTAAATTCTTATTACCTATCTGTGGCACCTGAGGCTTTGGGAAGAAGAATTCAAGTACCCAACTCCTATTTAATTCCTTCTCTTTACTGTTCTTCACCAAAGCTTCCTGAAGAACATTTTTCCTTTCTTTTTTAACAAGGCCTAGTACCAAGAAAGTTAATATTCGACTAGAAATTTGAATTAAAGTTTAATTTATTTCTTCCTGATACATTTTACTTATCAATATTCTTGTTTCAGCAGCTTCCACAGTTTGTGGCAGCTTATACACTTCTGAATTGTAATAAACCACTGCTCATGGTTTAGAAGAGAATATGGAGTTAAGGATTAGCTGGTAAATGTTACTGCTGGTCCCAGACATCCTTCAGTGCCCCATGACAGTTTGGTATAATCTTTCCTCTCCCATCTGCCTGATTTTCATGGGGCTTTTTGATTGTAATTCACATGGAAGTCACTTTTTATTATATTCTGGCATTTATAAATAAGAAATTGGGTGTTTTTAATCTTTTTTTTGTTTGTGTTGCACTCAGCATGCTTTAACCCACTTTGGACACTTGCTGACCTGAATTCCCTGTGGGCTGGGCTAAACTGATCTGTCATTATTCACACAGAAACAAACAGTGACCATTCAGCTTTTCCATCAATCTTCAGCCCTACCCAAGTGTGTGCATGCACTGACATGAGGAGGACATAAGGAAATGTCTGTAGAACCATGGTTGGAAGGGACCCACAAGGATCATCTAATCCAATTCTACCCTGGCAGAGGACATCCCCCAGATCCTCACCATGTGCCTGAGAACATTGTCCAAATGCTCCTTGAACTCTGGAAATTGTTTGCAAATTGTTTCAACATCTGCTTCCATGAGTGATTTTTTTTTTCATATTCTGCTTTTTTGCTTGAACAGCAGGCAACCTGGAAAATTTTACAGAGTTCTTCTTCTACTCACCTGGATTTGAATGTGTTCTTTAGAGCATAGGAAGCCCCAGGTGAGCTGAACTGAAAGGAAGGAACTGAATTGAAACCCCTTTTGAAAACTCTTTGTCAATCCAGGTATTGTCAATGATGATTCACTTGTGGAAGAGGTTTTACAGCAACTTCTGTGAGCCAGAGAGAAGTTTGATAAGAGGATCCATGTTCACCCCTGAAAGAATTCTCTACCAATTTTTGCTGACATAGAAACCAAGAAAGAAAGAAGGATAAATAAGAGAAGCCTGCAACTGCCTATCCCAATGAGCACTTTGTTTGTCTCTCATGACCAATGAGTGAAGTGTAAACTTATGAGCTTTGTAAGAATGTATAAAAAGCATGCCTGCTAAAATAAAACTAGTTTGAAGCCTTCTGAAAATGGAGTGTGTTGCTTTGTATTTTCTCTGTCTCAACTGTGACATTCACTTACTTCCACTAACCTGTATAATAGTTATTGTGTAAGCTAGTCAAAGTTTAATTCAAATTTTATACAAAATGTGACACTCTTTTTCTGAAAGTAGGAGGAAAAGCTGAAGAAAATGCTAAAGTACTTTCTCTAGGAGATTCTCTGGTCATCCTAAACCTCTGCTTACTCAAACTCCTGCTCCTCCTGCTGAGCTCATGGCTCCAATTGTTTCTGACCATCTCTTTGGAGGGGAACTCCACCAACAATGTGCTGATATTTACCTTTCTGTTCTTTCATAAATAAATGACAGAACACACGTTTATCTGCACAAACTTCCAGGCTCCTCCTTTGAACTCCCCTGAATTGTCCTCTTTGTTTTTATATGTCCCTAAATTAGTTTCTCAAAAGTAGTTCAGCCTCTAAAGCAGAACAAGAGACTGTGGACCAAAAAGTGAAGTTACATTCACTTGGCAGTTATGCCTAATTTCTTGGGCATTGTTTAAAAATCATCTGCTTTAAAGATACAGACTTTGAAATAACCTTGGTGGTTTTTTTGGGGGAGATTTTTTCGGGTTTTTTTTTTTTTTTTTGTATAATATGGGTTGAGTTTTTGCAGTATGAAGTTGTGGAGTTCTGAAGAAGCAGAAAGGTTTGGTAGATGTGGATTATCTGTGATTCAGCTGCACTGAGTTTCCTGACTTTGTTTCTCAAAATATATTTGGAAAGGCCTGAAAATGAAGTGCTTATTAAACTATCAGGCATATTTTTCTACTTGCTGCTCCTCATAAGAAATACAGAAATGCAAATAGTTCTAAATCGAAAAGTTAATTACTTTACCATAAAACAATACCTGTAATTCAGGTGCTGGAAGCATCACAATGGGGTACACAGGAATGGCTCATTGATCTCTAAATCAGAAATATCCTGGATCAAAATATCATTCACCATATGCGAGATGCACTGGATTACTGCTAAACACAGGCACAACTCCAGAATAAATATAAGGGGAAATGGTATTTAAAAACATTATTTTTTTTCTTGTAGCTGATACTTTATTCTATATTTGACCTGTATTTCTACATGTTTGCAAAAATACTTGATTTACTAAAATTCAGTATTGTTAATTAGCTATAGGGGAACAGAGAAGGGTACTCAAAGCATTTAAGCTTTGAATTTTTATTTTCATTTTTTTTAATATTGAATAAGGGCAACTTGTGATATTTTCAGTGTTTTTCCAGTATATGTTAGAGAGGCCTTTGTGGACTACAGTAATCCTTTTTTCTATTAACTATGTACCTTCAAAGTTCACTCTGGCATTTCTCATACACTTGACAATATAGGGTCAGGAAAGGAGGCACAAAGTTCATTGGAGAGGTATGAAAACTGCAAGAATTCTCACCCAAAGCAGGGGCTGCAGATATTCCATCTCTAGAGCACTCACCCAGTGTGACACAGCTATCTTAAAGGAATAGAGGTGGCCTAGACAGAACCATTTCCCTTTGTTTCTACAACTAAAATGCACTCTGGAGCAGCCTGATTCCCCCTGCCTGTGTGTGCAGTGGGCATGAGCCTTCTGCCCAACCTCATCCAAAAATTTCTTTGCCTCCTGCTTTAGTGTGTTCACCCCCAAAAGCAGCAGCAGCCTGCAGCTCAAACATTAATTATGTGACTGCAATTAGAGTACTGACAGGTCTAGTGCACAGCTGTAAAGCAGAGAAGATACAAACCACAGCATTTTAAATTTTCATGTGGGAAAAGTTTTTTAACTTAAGGATTTTAAGTTTCCAGCAGAGATTTCTGTGTTATGTAAAAGACACTTAAAATGATTTTGCTCCAACATTTGCACTGATGAGCTATCACTTTCCTTATAAAATTTAACTGCACTTCAAACAGCACAATGGAAGTACTCTTGCTATTTTTTTCCCCTAGTCCTCTCGGTTATTATTACTGAATTATTTAAAAAATGGGGTTGTGCTGTTTTCAAGACCAAGCTGGTACTTGAAATCTAGGATTAAATACTAGTATTTAATATTATCTAGCATTATATTTAATAATAATATTTACCTAGTGTTAAATAGTTAGCTATCCTTCCCCCAGAAGGCAATAGAGCTTCTTTGTCTTAGGGCAGGGGCTCTGAACCAAAGTGGATCTTCCCACTCTTTTTTCCCAGACCCCGCAGTCTGAAGGGCCTCCTTTATAGCCCTGAGACTGCTAAACTCTTATCCAGGGGCCAGTCAAAGTGGGTATGAAATGTCAGAAATCTGAAAATGACACACATTCCCCTCTTCAAAGGTCAGCAGTGGAAGTGGGGGCAAAAGTAGGGCTTTTTCTATTTTAACTGTTCTACTTTCAGACTTTGCAGCTGCAGCTAGCTCTAATTTCTCTGCTCTTTCTGTTTCTAAGTCCTGCTCTCCCAGCTTTCTGAAAGTCTTCTGACCTTTACTATTTCCCACAGGTCAGTGTGAGGACACAGAGGGGTTAAACCTCACAGCCACAGCAGCACAGAACCAACATGGTGCTCTCTGCATGGCTGGGAACTTGCTGGGAGTGGGAGAGGTAATTTAATTCTGTAAGCCAGCTGAAAAGAAGGCTGAGCTGCATCTCCTTTGCAGCAGTTTTTGGTGTGGCTGACCTCCACCATGACTACAAAAGGGGTGGGAGGGAGAAATGGCAGAGAAGCTGGGTCCAAATAATGGAACTTTGGCAAAGGACATTGAAATAAGAGGTACAAAGACCACAAGAGCTTTCTCAGGCTTAGGGCTGGAGGTCCCACAATGCGCTCCTGTCTTCCAGAAAGTTTTTATTCTGTGTAAAAGAATATCACTGTGCTTCATAGAAATAGCTCAGTGCATTCTCCAAAAGCCAGGAGGTTCAGTTCTCCATTTGGCATTGCTCTGACATTTCAGGGCCAACTTCACTTGCAGGAATCCAGTCTGACACAGTGAGTAGCCCTCTCATGCAGTTACTGAGAGAATTACTATTTTAAGTTTAAATACTTAATCAAGCTGAAAATATGCACGTGGGACAGATATTTTAAAATCCAATTTAACTGTCACTATTTTGCAACCTGTGGAGCTGCACACTTCACTATCAAAAAGAGAGAAGATTCACAGTTCCCCATCAAAAGGCACACTGCACTCAACCTGCAAAGAATGAGAAACTGAGCTTTTAAAAAGTAATCTAAAATAGTTCCCCTCACAAAGGCAAGTGCAATCATTAATATTTCTAGTCCTTATGATAATAGACTTTTCTTCCTGTGAGGCTAGGACAGATGGAAGTAAATGTTCATTTTGTATGATCTCTGACCATCCTACTGAAGCAGGGTAAATTGTACCATCTCAGGCTCCAACCTATATCAGCTCTAGCATTGCAAACACAAAGGCAGAAATGAGCTGAAGAAATGCTCTAAAATGTCTGTGAACCCAATTCATGTGGGGAACCTAACACAACTTCAATTCAGGATGTTTTTCAGCCTGTTCTCAAGTCCTCTAACTTATCTCAAATTATTAGCAAAGTCCTTGCACTGAACACAAACGCTGGAAGCTTGCATAAAGGTACTGCTTTTAAAGTATGGGGCCTTGAAGTATTAAATTTTCTTTGTGGGGTTACATCCTTTAAATGTAATAGTGTGGTTAAAGCATTCTCAGCAAAGAACAGCTGTGACTTCTTCCATAAAATGCTCCCCAGACAGACTTGGCTCAGTACTTCACCCTTTGAAATTACACTGGGTTCTACTTGCTGGGGCAGGAATTGGGAGTAAGAATAGAACCTTAATTTCAGCACAGACCAGGCTTCCTGAATGATGTGTTCACTAATATGTTGGGAGTGTACTAAATCAGCTGCTGCCCAGCTAGGATTGAGCTAGGGACTTACAGTGGTGATTAAAAGCAGTAAATACCTTTTCTTAGCATTTTTCTTAAATTCTAATTCAGTTAGAAGGTATTTTGGAGAAAGGAATGCTCATTTATAGCACAACAGTACATTGAAATAGGAAACAAACATTCACCTTTTCTCAAGTATAGGTAGGAGGCAAATGTTGTTACCTGGGATAGTTCTCTATGAAAGATTCTCTACTTGATAGAATAAAACCCATCTTCTTTCACAGTTAGTTGCCCAGGGGAGACAGATGCAAACATTTGTTTATTATGTTGGAATCTTTACATAATGCAGAATTTTCAATCCCTCCAGGCTAAGAGAATCCTGTTTTAAGAAATGAGTATTCACGGGCTGTGTTTTCTCAATAACATCACCTCCTTTTTTCCTGCTTGGTAACTCATTTCTCTGCAACTTGATGAACATGGGCAATCTTTCAGTCTTTGGGGGATTGTGCTATGTAGTGGAAGTGGCAACCAGCCATTCCATATGGTTTTCATCCCCCTCAGTCTAAAGGACCTTCTCTGTCCTATATGTGACCATCTAAAAGAGCAGAAATAGAACTTTTTATAGCACAGATATGAAGCTACAGCATGACTGATATGTGTAAGGGAGGGAGAAGAATTTAAGAGCCATACAGATAATTTGTTTTTATTTTAAGAGTCCTTATTTTTTTTTTTTCTTTTAGATCCATATAAAGCAGTTATGATTATCCAGTCTTGGTTTTGGTCTGCTCAGATCAGCCTGCCTGGTTCTCATTATTCGGGGTGGTCTCCCCTGCCAAGTTCCCCAAAACCACAAGTTTATAATAAATATTTAGGCAGGCATTTCCTAGATGCTTTACAAACAACTTCTTCAGCTAGTATAATCCTATAATAATTCCTACAGGCTGCACAGGGAACTCAGGGAATCTCCCTCTTTGGAGACATTCAGCAGCCACCTGGACATTTCCTGTGCTCTAGGTGACCCTGCCTTGGCAGGTGGTTGGACTAGAAGATATGCAGAGATCCCTTCCAATATCCCTAAATATTCTGGGTTTCTGTGAAAAAGCATTTAAGGGTAGCATTTAGCACGTGGTACATGACCATGGCTTTTCCAAAGTTTCCTGATTATTCATGGGTGTATCCTGTGTGTAACAGTTATGGAGGCAACTTTGCAGTCAGGAATACCCCAATTTTTCAGGCTGGCAGAAGTCCTCATATCTGTCACCCAGCAGCTGTACTGCTGATATGCTGTCAGCAAGAGGAGCTGCATTTTTTAAAACCTGCTTCTGAGAACTCAGGGTGTGTCTTTCGTTCCAAAGTACATTCAGAAAAGTCAATTAAGAGCTGACTTCACAACAGAAGCCTTAAGACACCCTTACATACCCTCTATTGCCATGAATGAAATCCAGGATTCAAGGTTTTCAGCTTCAGTAGACTGCAGCTTTTCAATTCCAGTCAAGTCAGTGGGAAATAGAAGTCCACAAATAGAAGTCAACAAATTGGACATGTCATAGTTAATCCCATATATTTTCCTGGTAACATTTTGCTTTCAAAGTATGAGTTTTAGGCAAGTTTTTATTTACCAAAAACCAGTTCATTAACTAAACAAGGCTTTTTCCTAGCTATATTTTAGAGGTCCTGTAGTTGGGTTTATATAAGTGAAGGTTAAAACACTAAAAAAACCCATAACCATTTGTGAGAAATTAGGAATCATAATTTCTAAGCTCTTAAGGTAACATTCTAAAAATATATATTTATTTCTGAGTGCTAATAGGAAGATTTCCATGAGCTTGTTCTTGTCAGCATGCTATTTAGAAATAAAATCCTGATTTGCAAAGTGTCAGATAAACACAGCTGTGCACATGTGCTCACTTGATTGCAGACTGCATGCACAACTTTGTTTACATGGGTCAAATCAGCCCACAACTGCACTTGCAGTCGAGGTCTCCAATCAGCCTTGCAAGGTTTAAAACTGCCCCCAAGCACAAATTCAGCATATTTGAGAAGACCCTACACAAAGCTGTCTGTTGCATCTGGGAGATTTGATCCCAGTGGTGGTGGGATCTGGATGGGTTTCTGCTCCAGGTCACCTGGAGTGCACAATACCAGGTTTTTCTTCCCCTCTTTTTAGCGTATCAATCTCAGAATGGAAAAAAGCTCAGCAATGTAAATCTTACTGCATTTACATACAGCTTCACATCCCACCTGGACACCAGTCTGTTTTAGCAGGTTAATACCTGTATGCTTGATGTGCAGAAGAAACCAATGCAACCTCAGTTCTTAGTCTATAGCCATCTTTAGAGAAATGTTTTTGAGCCAAACAGGAGTCACACAGCACAAAGATGTTAATTCTCTATGCCTCATATAACCTACATTTTAAATTTTTAAAACCATAACTAGCATCTTTATGACAGCTCAGTTTTTTGTACTGAGGAAGGTTTTCCAGCACAGCTGAATATCATGGAAGAAAACATTAAGATAGTTGTGGGACCTGATGCTATTTCACCAGGTTATTTGCTAGACTACCCCTCTCTCTGTGAAACCCTCAGGCAATTCCCCAAAACAATAAACCAGTCGGCAAAACTTGCTCCTTGTGGTTCTGATTATTTTTCTGTACGTCCCAAAATCCTAGATGGAAAAAAGAGGGACCTTTCTTGGTAATATGTGCATAATCAGCTTGAAAGAATTCATAATGTACTGCATCCCCACATTTGTGGTCTCTCTACATTATGGAAAAGTTATTTCTGCTTTATTGTTTCTTGTCAATCTTTTCCAAATGAACACAAATTAACAGGGTTGTGATGAATTTGGGAAGTCCTACCCATTACTCTGATGTAACTGCTAGTCAAAAATACCTACTGCTCTAATTTAAGTGTTAATTTCAAATTTCTCTTTTGCAGAGCTAGGAATGAGCAGTTCCTAAAGAAAGGTGATTAATGATACTTTGGAAGGTACTTGTGCTCTTTCAGAAAGGGTGGTAGCTGCAGGTACAGCCTAATGCTAACAAAAATGAATGTGCTAAAAAATGAATATGCCTTCATTCAGCAGCAGTTTGACTCCAAAAGTCCTAAATGAACACAGCTGAGAAGACAGAGTCAGATAAAGATATTTTCATGCAGAATTTTTAATCAAAGAGATGTGATAGTTTCAAAGATTTTTGAGGTTGAAATGAGCCAATAAACCTAACAACCTCCTGAAGCACAGGTCCTCTCACTCATTCTTGTATTCAGTGTAGGAATTCCATCTTTTTAGCCAGAGCTGCCAAGTTCCTAGCACGAGGAGTGAGCAGGAGAGGCCAGGGTTGGACACTGCACAGAGCAGGGTGTACTAGGAATTCCATATCTTTCCAATCTGTGTCCTGGCACCTTTATAGCAGAGACTCTCCTACCTTAAACTGGGAAAAAAAAAAATTGCTTCTTGATGGCAAGTTGAATTAAAGGCATGATCTTAAAGAGTCATGAAGATTACCAAGCAGGCATGTAAGCAAGACTAGTGAGTATGATCCAGGTCTTTGTTTATTGGTCTTTTACTGTACACACTTATTCAGGATCATCTCCAAGGCAATCTGCTCCAGCCCTTGGATTAGAGGAAAACTTGGTTCCCTCATGCACACTATTAAGCAGCCTTGCTGTGGTTTTTTGCACCAAGAACTATATTCTAGTTTTGTTTTACTCTGAGACCATAACAACAGTTCACAATGGTCTTCAGGGAAATTAAAGAAAATTAAAGGAAACCACGTTTTACAGGAAAGTGCAGATAGTACAGAGACAGCTGAATTTATTAGTTGTCAAGGAAAAACATGCTAGTTGAACCATGCTGCTAAAAGGTTTCATTTGAAGGCGTCTAAATTTAGGTGCCCAGTTTCTGATCACTTGATAATCCAGCCAAAGTTACCAGGCAGGCAAGAAAACATGGGAAAAAATATTTTAAGAAAACATGGAAGAAAAAATATTTTGCTTTGCCAGCTCTTGTCCCCACCTATCTGTCAGCAAGTTTGCATTCAACAATAATAATGTGAGCACAAAAATGATTCTTCTCTCAGTGAGTCTCCTGAATCTTAATTTGTGTCGTGTCTGCATTTAATGGTTTCCAAAAGACAATATACATCACGGAGCCATTTTCATGAAGTTAGGGCAAAAATCTTTTATGCAGCCCATGAAAAGGGAAACAGATTCTTCAAGGTGTTTCTAACGAAGAGATATAAAAGTAAGTTCTTCCCTTGTTTATATCTCTCCCTAAGTTTCTACTTTGGAAAGTTGTTGAACCATAACAACTGTAGTTGCAGGCCAGATAGAGAGACTTCTTGATGTTCTTGATATTCTTCTTGATGTTCTCCATTCTAAAAATGAAGAAAGGCGTTTGCACATGGAAACTGCCAGGTTGGGCACGTGATCTCAGATCAAGAAACATACTGTGTGGGGATATTCTCAGCTTAGTCAGAGAGAAAGAGAAAGGTTTTCTAACCAGGTGAGAGCCTGGGAAGCAGTTGAGAAAGAATGTAAATAATTCTCTAATCTATCTTGTTGTTCACATTGCTTATAGATATGTTCGGCTACGGTATGTCATTCACTGCACACCAATGGTATGAGATGTTTTTACTCTAAGACCAATGAAATTAATCCACACAATGTTCTCTATATATAGAGCAGTATATTTGAAATAAATTGGAGTTCATTCTCTTTGCCTTCTAACTTGGAGTCTTTCATTCCTGTCCTGCTCAATGGTGACAACTGTGTTTCTCTTCAATTCCAGAAAAATGAGGAATTTGAAAAGAAATGGAGGCTTGTTTGTTATTTTTTGTGT
This sequence comes from Vidua macroura, assembly GCF_024509145.1. Lineage (NCBI taxonomy): Eukaryota > Metazoa > Chordata > Aves > Passeriformes > Viduidae > Vidua > Vidua macroura. The sequence continues at coordinate 22,732,327 of NC_071580.1, forward strand.
CCTAAAGAAGAAGTTACACAAAGGATGTCTCCCAGTGGTGGCCCTCACTGGAGATTACTGAGGAGCAGCTTCTTGCTTTGCTTGTGGAGGAGAAGAGCCAGGACCAAAGGAGGCTCGCTCCAACAGCTAGTTAGCTTCCAGCTGTTCTGATACATTCATTTCTCAATGCTTCTTCTCCATGCATGCAACTAAAAGGCCTCTATAGGTCTCAGAAACAGCCACTTGAACAAACAGGTCTCAGAGCTGGGGTGTGAGTGCTCTGGGAGTTTGCTGAGTGCTCCCTCAGAGTTTGGCTAGCACAGCACAGAGGGGAGGTTGGCTGCTGTCCCTGCCACAGCTGCACCACCTCTGCTGCTCAGCCCTGCAGCACAGCCTGGGAATGGAGAGGAATTCCATATCTGAGCACAACACAATAAGAATATTGTTACAGGTCCCACGGGGCAGCAGCATTTCTGAATATCCTATATGTACAGCTTGAGAACACACAAATGCTGGCCAGTCATTTGGTGAAGTGCATTTTCTCTGTCAGAGATTTTAGGCTAACAATTAGGAAAAACACAGATTTTGGAGTTACATGGCAGATCTCTGTCAATTTCAAGCGGTAATTACTCAATGGGAGTTCAAATGAAGAATATTTTTTTTTATCCAGGCCATGCATTATAGTGCAGAAGCAAGGGAAAGCTGAAGTTATTAATAGCAAGTTCCAGAGATCTGTATTGATCAGAACAAATAAAAATGTAAGCATTTTAGGTTTTAATTATTATTTAAGGAATTCTAAGACCATCAATCAATTAAATGCCAAACAGATTCACAATTCAACCTTGGTTTGCAGTACATGGAGGAAGCTCTGTTGGGGGGGGCAGCTGTAAAAGTGATTATTTTTAGAGGACTTAGAGCTACAGAAGAAACTGGTCAGGGGATTTCTGGTACATACTCTGATGGCATATACACAGTTGAATAACTCCCAGGTGACCCAGTTTATAGGCATCTAATTCAGAAAATATTTTCATTTTACAGCAGGAATATTTGTAACCTGCTAGTACATTTGTTTTCCAAGCAGACAGTGTTACAAATAAACTAGGCAGCTCTGTTCTCTTCCTTCCAAGTTCTTGGTAAAAACATTTCAATTCTCTTCAATCTTCTTCAGGTTTTACTGTGAATGTAGAGGAAAGAGGATATAAGTGTTGCTCACAGCATGATCTGGAACAGTCTAGCACGCCAAAGTCCTTCATAAGATAAAAGAATCAGTCTTGTAAACTGAGACACACAGAAAAAGATCCCCAAAACCACACACACACACACACACGCACACACACACAAAATCTACAAAACCAGAAAACTCCCAAACAATCAAACCCTAAGAATGAAAAGAATAATTTTCTTTTGCACTAAGGGCAAATATGGCTCTTGGACAAGAATTGGACTAAATGTATTCTGAATGTTCTGTTTTTACAAGAAAGAAAACACCACTGTTAATGACTCTTACTGAGTTACTGTAAGTACTGACAGCTGGATTTAGAAATTTAAATGAACATGAACTTTAAAGTTCGTTCACTGGATGAGGATTCACAAAAATATTTCAAAACGAGAATCCCAGTGGCTTTTGTACCATACAGTTGGTGATTGAGAATTTCCCCATGTCCAGTTACAGTGAAAATGTATCCTATTTAGTGTGGTAGCCAGATTTTTAACAGTGCTTAAGCATTTTCAGGTAGGAATCCTCCCAGGGTGCCAAAGACTCTATAGAAGTAATAATAAGAAATATATGGGAAGAAAGTCAGTGTCCATTCGATTGATCTGTAATAATAACTAGACACTCCAAACAAAACAAACTCTGTTGAACTGGTTTCCAGCAGCTCTGTCAGCTCCAGAAATGGAGAGGTTTGGGTATTATACTATTACAGAAAACTTTATTACTTAAAAATGTGCTCAAAAGTTCACCCCGTGAGGAAAGGCTGTGCTAGGCAGCTGTGCTTTTGCTGCTCAAGAATTCCCTGCTACTTCAAAGAAACTACTGTGGCCTATTCCTGGAAAAAAATAATTGTTTAAAACACTATGCTGTGAAGACATTGAAATGAGAAAATCCATAATTCTTCTCAATTGGCAGTTTACTACAAAAACATGTTTTGCAAATCCCAAGACAACATTCCACAAAAATCTGTCCAAAAGCCCTTAAATCAGGTAGAAAGCACTGCTGGGTTGTAGTCTGTTTCTTGAGCTGTGGATACCAGTACCCTTCAAGCTGATTTGAAGGGGCAGGATGGGGAAAGGAATATCTGCTCTACTTTCTTTGCTTAATCAAAGAATCACCCAGTTCCTGGAAAAGTAGTTGATGATTTCAAAGCTAGTGGGTGGCTAAGCTATGTAGCCCCTATTAAATTTGGGAAAATATTAAATCTCCATCTGAGACTGGCAGATGGTGGAGCCACATTGTTTAAAGATGAATTTACAAGGCTGTGGACTTGGGCTCCAGTAGCCCTTTTCTCTGACTGCTTCCAACCTCTGTGTAGATTTGAAAATGGGCATGACCAAAGGTATGCAGCACAAAAAACTGGCCAAATTGTTGCAGGTCTTCAGGCAGGTCAGAGCCAAGCAGCCTGAGGTCAGTGACATAGGGACCAGCCCAGAGCAGCTCTCTTCCACCACTGTCAGAATTAGAAAAGGCCTGAAAATCATCTTTGTGCCTTCCAGCTATTTACTTAGTGACTAGAGACAGCACAACTTCATTTTCACAATGGCCAGAAGGGTCTCAGGCTGCAGGTGGCTGGAAAATGTGGTGGAAATGTTTTACTGGGACATTGACAGAACTCAAGTGGGAGGCATTCCTTGTGGGACAGGTTCACCGCCACACAAAACTTCCCTGAAGCAAAACTTCCCTGTCTTAATGAGCTACAGAAAGCTGAGAAACCTGGTAATGGCTATTCATTCAGTAATTCTGAGCATGTTCAATACCCACTGCTCTTTTTTTTTTTTTTTTTTTTTTTTTTAATAGAGTCAAAAATCCTGCATTTGAAAAAGCTTTTTTTTTTTTTTTTTTAAGGGTGGAATGCAACTCAAACTTGTTGCAGTATATCAGAATCAAGAACTGATAGCACAAGTGAAATCCACATGAAAATTGCTTAGCCATATTTGTTTTGTTGCAGTATTTTTGAAAACCAGTCAGCTAAACTGATACAGTAAAGACTGCAATAAATTTGGTGTATTTCTGTTCTAAGGCCCTGGACAAATGGAGAACATGACTAATACATCTCTTTATTAACTCTCAGATTCATTGATCTCCATTTAAACATCCTATTGCAAGAATGAAATCTCAGTTGTCTTAAAATTCATTTCCACTATTTCTTTTAAGGGAATGCTACTGAGTCATAACTGTAACATTAGATCTAATTAATTGGAACTTTGTGCTAGCATAAATACCAAAACAGCTGATACTTTGATTTTTGGTTGTCTGTCCCCTAAGACTCTTCAGTAGGTAGAACACTTAACCACTTCCTTAAAATTCCATTTTTCTCTGAAAAGAAATGCACCAAATTAATCTGTATGCTGTGACTTGACTTAGTTTATCCCCAGGCTCTATTATTGCTTATAAGGATGAAGTATCATTGCAATATTTGCACATAGTGTTCACCTAACATTTAAAAATATATCTCTGCTTGTTAAGAAAAAGCCCAAATACACTGTGACAATTATGTCTTTGTTCTGTTTAGCTGTGTACATAATATTTTGCAAATGTGTATGTAGAACAAGTTGCATTTTCTTTCAGTGCCACAATGGAAGTTTGGGCAGCAGAACTGGCTGTGTCACCAACACAGTACTGAAATAATTCACTTTAACTTCCCTCAAAAGTAAACAGCTATCCAGCTACCTTTATCACTGTTCCCTAAATTTACCTTTTGCATGCTAAGCAGGGCTGTTTAACGTCCTAATTCAGGAAGGTGTTTCAGACATGATTTCAGGTATCCCCCTTCACTCTGATAGCTGTCTCTGAGCACCTTCCTGAGCAGAGGTCTATTTATGCCACTGCAGAAAAAGCAACAAAGGGCAAACCCTGCAAGGGATGTGTCATGTCTGACTCGTGTATCTTGTAGTGACACCAACATCAGGGTAAGTGTTGGCCCTTCTGTTGCTGCTAAAGGGCAAGTGGAAATTAGCTGTGAACACCACGCTGCTAACAGGGAAATTCTGATGAATCTGACAGCACAAGGCCATGGTTAAAATGGGGCTGACTATTTGGTACTGCCTACTGCTGCAGTGAGACAGTCCCTCCTGCCTCCTGGGTGATTTGCCTTTCTTTCCTGTCTCCAGGCACTGGGTAACATCCCTTTTTTATTACCCTCCCTGTCCAAGGTAAACAAAACAGCACTGAAATAACTTTTCCATTCAAAAGGGAGTGTGGCTTTTTCAGAATCTGAGTATGGTGCAGCTATTGAATGATGTAGGGGAGGAGTTACTTTTGAGCACTTCCACTCACCTGCACATTTTGGGTTTTTTTTTGTCGTGAAGCCTGCCTGAGGCTAAACATACCCTCAGGCCTCATCAGAGGTCAACTTCTGATTTGTGTGCACCACACAGCATCACTTTTAACCTTATAAAAAGCTAAGACTGGTACATATTTCACTTCAAATTGGAACATTTCTGCCAAATTTCTTACCAAGGCAAAGCACATTTCCAGCAATACTTCCTGCTCCACCTTCCCTTCCCCCTTTCTTACCCCTTCTCCTAACTTTGCACAGTATTGGGTAAAAGAGGGTTGCTGGAGAGGGAGATCCTGTAAGTGTGTGGCTGGGTATTTCATCAGCCCTTTTGGCTACTTAAATACTGCAGGGAAGCTGTGTCAGAACTTGACATCAGGTCATGCATATATGTATGTAAGTACATTCAGAATTCATGTTTCCTAGGTATTAATCATTAGAACTCATTCCAGAATCTAAGCCAAAAAAGCACATCCTCTCATCTGAACTGAAATAAAAAAAGAGCCAATCTGTTTGTACAGGTAACTTCTAATATTTTTGTTATTATGATTAAAGCCTATTGGAATACTTACATATAAAGTTTAAAATAAATGAGAGCCTACTGGTATTATCTACATATATGGAATATTTTAAACTGCTTCAACAAGCTTCAAAAATAATCTTCAATATCTCCAATGTTTGACAATCTTCAGAATTTAACTTGTCTATAAGAAAAGTCAGCAAATAAAATGGCTTTGAGTAAAAGATGCATACCTAACTTGCCAAAATTAAAATCAAGGAATCTCCTTTGTTATGAAGTTTTCCTATCAGATGGAGGGATTTGCATCTATTCCCAATAATATAAAAGCTTTCAAATTATTTTACCCTGAGTATGAAGGTAAAAAACATCTCTCTAATAAATAGGGCTGTTTATGTTTTCTCAAGAATACATATAATGAATCTCTTCACCAAACACCAGTTTTGTTATTTTCTCAATAGTTTCACTGCAAGATAACCGTGTTTAGTTCTGAAATGAAAACTTAAACCATATCTTGACAAGTATTACTTAAAAAGTGGTAATTCTCAAATCTATACCAATATAATGGCAGCAGCTTCAGTAATCACTGGATTTATAAACAAAGCTTGGCTAGTCCATGAGTTCTGCATCATTTGAAGTCTCCCACAATTGTTTCAAACCTAAGTGATGTTGTCCTGTTAAAATCTCTGCATTTTTTCTCCAAGTCTTTTCCCATGTTTATATTAAGAAAGCAATGGAAGTGAAAGCAAGAGGAGGCAAAATCCCGGCGGTTAAGCCATCCTACTGATATCCATTAAGAGGCACTTTGGCATGCCTGAACATCTCACTGCCATTGCTGGAATCCTCTCTGATCAACTGTTGAGTTTTTGGTTCTCCAATTTGGGTTTTCCCAGCCAATGCACCAATTAATGTGGTGGGTTCAGTGCTGGCCAATTGCACCCACTAGGATATACTTCACTCATTTCTTGCTGTGAGATAGGATTAGGAGGGAGGCAAAGCAGGCTCAAAACTTTAAAAGGATATAAAGAAAGCCTTATTAACAGTAACTGAAAGAAAGAATAATAAGAATATAACTTTTAGAACTCTTCTGCTCCCCCCACAACCCTTCTTTCCCACTCACAACGTACAGAAACAATTCAGTCAATCACTTCTAGAATAGTCTTTCTGGAGTTCACTTAGGGAGAGGAGTCCCTTTAGTAAATGAATGGAGACTTCACAAGAAAACAGTTCTCTTGTGGCTTTTAATTTCCACGAATAGCAGCCACTCAGAAAAATCTGCAATCTTGAAATCCCTCCCATTTTTTCACAGCTTTTCCCACCACTGTCTTTATGGGCCATGTCAACTTATGGGGTACTATTTTAAAGATGAGCTGTTCAAGAGCTGCGGTTCTCTTTAGCTCTGAAATCATCTTCTTCTTCTCTTCCTAGGGGCACAGAGTCTTCATCACCCTTTAACATGTGTCTTTACAGAGGCGTGTACAGGTTCATTAGTGGTTCAACAGATTGTCAGTTCTCAGAGCTAATTACTGATTGGTTTTTGTTAGACACGTCGCCCTGTTCTTTTAAAAGTTTTTAAAGTTCTTTTAAAGGTTTTCTATGCCTTCTGATGTTTACTGATATTTCTACTGGAGTTTCTCACACATGTTCATGTAAATAATGATTGTTTTACATTCTTCTTTGTGGGAGGAGAGAATTGATGGACTGTTAGTTTAACCGGTGTGGTTGGAGAGGTGGCAATTTCTTCCTCCAATCCACTGCCACTTTTAGAATTCTATATATTGCGAGGTCAGAAATAAAGTTAGCTTCCTTTTGTTCTTTGCATCTTAGAGGTGTGTGTGAGATATTTTGTGTTGTAGTGTGACAGACACATAGGAAACTGCTAGCAGCTTCTCTTAAAACATCACTTCTGGGATGTAAAACCAGGACACCAACATTTCCCAGTGCACAGCTACCTGTCGGATGTGAGGATATTGAATCAGTTTAATTAATGCATTAAGAAGTGCTCAAGGGAAGCACCACAGGCACATTCAGCTTCACCTTGGAGGATTCACCAAGAATCTTTCTGCAGCTACCAATTCAGTACAAAAGAATTGCCAGTAGCTCAAAGCTTTCCTTGGGTAATGTTTAAACACCTAAACCCCAAGGCTAACCACCTTATGTGATTCCTCCAAATATGCTGAATACCCTACAAATCACAGTAATTGCACAGTAAAGAGACACGAATGGCAAATGTTTTACAGTCTTGCATGTGCTTTGACCAGATCTGTTGATAGTCTTAGAAAAATAAGTCAGTTCCTGCTACACCACCTTTGATTACACACTCCGTGAAAGTTCTAGGTCTAAACTGAGGCTCTCAGGGGAGTATCCTCACTTGGTAGAAATCTAAGTTGCCATTTAATGCTGCCTGGTCTGAATGACCAATCTCATACTGGAAACAAGATATGTAAAGCCTGACAGTCAATTTTACCTGCTGCTTTATGCGATAAGGCAACACTCTGCATAGTAATAGTGATTTCAGTTTTCTTATTACCTCCCGGGCAAGCTTTGCACAGTGTCAGGTTTTTATGACCATTTTCATTCCAGCTATGCTGTGTTATTCTGTTCTTCACCACTGTATTGATCCATGCTTTTTATAACACTCACACTGTAATTTTCATATTTAATTCAACTTTGCAATAACATTAGAAACATAAAGGCTACCAAATACTGCAGGATGCAAGTGTTAAACATTTTAACACCATTTATCAGCCTCTTTTCACTATTGCCCTTGACTCTTCAGGAAATCCTGTGTTCCTAGAAACCACAGCACCCAGAATCAACCTTAAAAAGCATTATGCTTCTTATCTTTGCAAACATTCAATGCCAAGTATGTAGCAGTGCCTGTGGTTCAACCTTACAGGAGCTCCCCTGCAGAAAAACCTGCTTTTCTAATTCAAGCTTCAGGCATAAGATAATTTTTTTGGCTCATCATTATTGACTGTAGGTTCAATCTGCTTAAAGGAATAATTTATCACCACACTCTGATTTCCAGGTGCATAAGACAGATCAGCTAATTATGCTGGTAACTAACAACAGTCTTGGCTACTTGCACTGGAGCTACACCAAAATGTGGTGGACCACAATGTGAAAGAGCTGGCTTTGTGCAGAAGCACTCAATATGCTCTCTGCATCCCACGATCCTTCACTTGGGATAATTCATCTGACTCAAGCAGTTATGTGCATGTGCTGATGCAGCCTGGCTCGCTGGTACCACAGAAATTTATCCCTGCTAAGGCTCTGACATGGTCACTTCTGTATCAGGAATCAACAATGTGTGTTCTCTTGTGATTCACAGTTCCCAGAAAAATGCTGAGAGAGGTGTTCAGCCTCATTCTTGCATCCAAGCTATATTCAGGGCAAAACTAAAAATATGCATTGAGGAAACACTTTGTCAGCTGCTCCCAGTAACAACAGCTGGTAACAACCCTTTAGCTCTTTTCCTCTCAGAAAAGGAAGTGAAACCTGGGGCATCATCACAACCAGCTGCTCACCATCTGGGACTCCCCTCACGCTGGCAGGAGCTCTTAGCTCTGTGTTTCAGGTGCTTTGTAACCCTCTGAACAGACTCACACAAGCTAAGGCAGAACTGAGTGGCAGAAGTCAGGGTAGGTCTGTGGTGTTTGGGATCCACAGCTTGCTCCTCCAAGTCTGGATGAGGAAATCAGTGACTTCATCTGGACACCACTCAGTTATCTCTCCCTTCCTCTTCTGTCCTTCTTTCAGCTGCATCTCTCCTCCCTTCTCAACACCATGTTACAAGAACAGTAAGGTTAACAAGTTTAGCCTCAGAAACAACAACAACAAAAATCCCCAAACAAACCAAACCCACAGACTCCAGCAGATTCTCAGGTGTGGAAAATCCAGTTCAGTTACATTTGGCAAAGACCTTATCTTTAATTGTTCACAATAGGAAGTTTCAGCAGTAATCATCTCTGTCAAGCTCAGTAACAGTAAGGGCAACATTAGTGCTGTGCATATGCAGACATTCACATCTATTTTCATACTGTGCACAGATTTCCTGCACAATAGACTAATATCAATTTTCCCATGCTTCACAGCTTGGTTTTGATAAGTTAAGGAGTGCATAAAATACCAGTGTTGAATATTTATTTGCTAGCTTATTTAATTTCACTGGTTAAGGGGAATAGCATACAGTTTCCTAGAAAATATTTTCTTCAAATTGCTTCTCAATTGGTCTGATGTCATCCAGAGTATTTGTGTCCACAATGAATAATGCATTAAGAAAGGGTATGTTTCACAGATAAAATAAGGAAGTAATTTTAGCTCCATATCAGCACTGTTTCAGACTTTTCAGTATAATTTCAGAGTAAAGTTTTTGTATTGTTGGTTGTCTGGGATTTTTTTTTCTTTTGTGCTGTTACAGCATTAACAAGCCAAAAGAAAAATCTGTGTTGCAAGATGACAATACACTGAGCTCAATTTAATCAGTCTAAAAGTTTGTGAATTAAAAACTATACACTCCTGGTAAGCTCCTAAGAATTGACTGTGGAGGGTTCAAGTCATGGACTCTGTGCCTGAAATCCTGTAGATCATAAAATCACTCCACTGATGCAAGGCACGGCTGTGCCTCGTTATTGCTGCAAATCCAGGACACGTATTTGGCTTTCCTGGTTCTGAAACATGCCCTGGAAAGAGCTATTTTCCTTATGAAATAATTCATAAGCTGTTCTAAGGAGCCTTTCTGATAAGGGTTTTTCCTTTACAGGCAAACTGTTCATCACAATTAGGTTTGACCTGAAAGTGACGCATTGTTCAGAATGAAAAAAGATTAAACCCCACATTTCTTAGCTTATGCTTAATATTTTAATATTAAAAAAAAATTAATTCCTACTCTTTTTTGTATCTACTTATGGAGAGCTAGAGATTGCAAGGTGTGTGGGCTGGCCATTTTTAAAGGCACTCCTTGGAGTCGTAATGAGCATTTGATTTACAAGTTCTTTGAATAAAGCAGTTTATCCAGACTGGCTGTGGAGCAGCCAGAGACTTTCTGTGTTTCAATGAACAACTGAATTCTTTGCAGCCATCCCACAAGCAACAGAGTCTGAGCTGCTTGGGCCCCACATTCACAAGGCAGAGCCTTGCAAAGAGTTATTTTCCTTCAGAGCAAAATTCCTTCCTGAAAATTCAAACCACAGAATACAATTATGTTCTATACCTCACTCTGATTTTTATTTAACCATTTTAGCTTGGACATCCCCAGACTGTCCCTCGGAGGGGTGATAGGAAGCTCAGACTAAATGAATGGAGGACAGAGGCTATACTTCTTTTATGATGGTCTCAGAGTAAGAAACTGCCATCTGTAGCTTTCCAACTGTAATATGATGGGAAAGCCACACCTTTATTTTTTGATTGTCTTCATTTCTTGTCATCTCTGTTATGAATGCAGGTGTTCCTGAATAATTCAGCCATTTTCCAGTCAGCAAATCCTAAATAAACTGATACCTCATGAGTAAGTAGAGATAGCAGGTTTGAACAGCTGAATGTACAACATCTGGACACATTTAAATCCTATCAACTGCACCTGAATATGGTCACATTCACCCAAATGTAGGTGGTAACCAATTCAGGATTCCAAAATTTTTCACATATCAAGGGCAGCCAGGATCTTGTTTATTCTTTGAACAGTCAATTATTTTAGTTTTTAGGTGATGTGTTTTGTAACTAGTATCCCAGGAGGTGCACGTAAGGCAGCAGAAAAAATGAAAACTTTCTTTTGAAAGCAATCAAACCATGTAAGCAAGCAGAAATATCTTCGCTGCAGAGGAATAAATTGTGTAGAATAGGCTACAGCACCAAGCATATGATACACAAGAAACCTTAATTTAGATGCTAATTAACCCAAATGTAAGAATTACAGGGTTAATTAAGCAAAATATCCCTCTCACAATTTTATCTGTTGCAGACACAGGTGAGAGGAGAAGGATCTTACCATTTGATTAAATTAGCCACAAGCCACACTGGGAAGTTATGATAAACATTTTTGGAAAGCATTTCATTATGAGCCCTAAGTAGGATGGATTCTGCATTTAGATTACATCCATTTTTATTATTGGACATGAAATATCAAATAATCAAGAAAACAGCCACTTCAACAGCTATGTAATAAATGCTTCTCCTGCAGCACAGTTGTTAAACCAAAACACATATTTCTAATCAGTTTAGTTGAAACCAGCATGCAGAAAACTCATTAAGTTTGAATGAAATCCTTATTTCAAGCACAGTGTGACCACTCTTGGAACAGTGGCTTGTTGCATGGCAATTTTCCTTGTCTGTGACACCACCCCAGCTACTTGTAAATCAACATTCTCTGCTCAGCCTCAGGCAGCTCGTTTGTTGGGTAATGGAACAGAAGTTGGGTAATGGAAGAGAAGCCTTCATGCAGATAAGATTCTTAGCCAGACTAGGTTTATCCTTTGGGAACTGGGAGAATTCCATGACATTTATAAACAATCATCCTTATCTGAGTATTGATTCTGCAGGAACCATCAACAGCTTCTTTAACTTACAACATCTAAAGACACTCCTTCCCTAACGAGCCAGCTTGCAGGAACAAGACTTGTTCCTCACCTTCCCAAGGCATCCTCTGAACCTCCAGAGTCAGAGGTCCTTGGCTCTATGAACATGACCTTTTGTGTCAAATTTAATTATATAAGGAAAAAATCGATCTTCAGTTAAGGGTGTTACTCCCTTTCACAGCATATTTAAAAATCAGACCTCATGGTGCAGCTCTACCTGTTTAATTCAGTCTGCATTTAATGTTTCCTTTCAATTAGCTCGTGGAATGTTTTTCATTTGTGGAGATAAGGTTTGGCTTGCTATCCCAGCACACGTCACAGGAGGACCACGTAGTGTGGGAAACTTACTCTGCTAACAGCCAGTGCAAGAGTGCTTGCTTTTATGAAACATACAAGTAAAAAGATTTGTTCATCAGTATCAACCAGACTGTAATGATAATTTTATACCTTTGGGTCCCGGAAAAAAAAAACCCAAAACCAGCATCAACAAGAAAGAACCATCTAAAGACACTCATTCCCTAAGGAGCCAGCTTGCAGGAGGAAAACTTGTTGAGAGCACACTTCAGGCGTGTCCTTCCAGCTGGCAAATCCCCATTTTTAGCAGCTGAGGAGTGCAAATGTAAAGCAGCCAGGTAGGAAACCTTCCACTCCACATTAAAAAAAAAAAAAAAAACAAACTTCCAAAAAAACCTTTGCAAAAAAACCCCTAAAGCAGCCAGGTAGGAAACCTTCCACTCTATGTGGTGCCCTTCATGAATAAAACTGCCATGAAACAACTAATTAGAATAATGGCTAGAAAATATTGTAATTGAAGGCCTTTCGTGTTTACAGAGGCTTAGCACAATGTGAGATGTTCTCTCAAATTATTTGTGTGGGGTTCATTTCTCCTGCTGGTTTACTTACAACATTTTTTAAAAATGAAGTCTAGAAATGAAGTAATTTTCTTCTGCTATTTTGTTCCGAAGATTCAGCAAAAAAGCACCCTGACAGAGAATTCAAAAAACAACTCATGACTCACAAATAAAACTATTTTATAAGCACTGCAAATCCCATGAAGAAAAATATCCTATTAAGAATATTCAGGATGATGCACAGGGTTTTTCGATTAGTTGTACTTTAATAAGGTGGTAAATGCAGAATTTTGTCTATTAATACTTTACCAAATGGCAGAGGCCTAGGCTCAGGATGCATTGGGGATTTTACAGAAAGTCAAAGAATATACCTGATTTATTAGATTCAAGGAAAATTTGTAAGTTGCAAGCCAACTCAAGCATTCCAGGGCATGGATTCCATGAAGTAGCATTTATTCTTCATGGCTTCCAAATCCAAATATTTAATAGGATTTTTTTGGACCATGCCACTGTACTGAAGAAAAGCAGCCAAGATAGGAAAAAAAAAAAATTATTTTCCAAATCTGCTATACATTTTCATAAACTGTTTTTTAACCAGTCAGTTATCTTCAGAAGTTTAAGCTGGAATATGTATTATCATGAAACTAGAAATTCTAGTTTAGTTTCTGTGCTTTCTGAAAATGCCATACTGTGCACAAAGGACTTAACAATATTTTCACTGCTGTCTCATGGAACAGTTGCTTCAGTAGTTTGCCCTGAATCCGAGATCATTGCTGTTTCTAGAGAAGTCTTATTTGAGAGAGTTTATATTGCAGGTTCCCAAAGTAACCCAGATTAACACCTTTACAACTTAATGCTCGAACTGCACAAACTGTCACACCTAAAGTCACTCCAGGAGAGTTAATGGCAGAAAAATACTGAATTGGAAATCCTTATCCATTTGATAAAAGAGCAGGGTAGAGAGATGTCTTCCATCAGGGACAAAAGGAGACTCAGGACACAGCAGACTAAACTTCTCACTCTGCTGTTCTCTCAGCATTTCTGACTTTGTAAACATTTATCTGCCCAATTTATAGGGTTCAGTCACTTCTCAGAGTTCTCCCACAAGCCATTTTTATGTTAACCAAATATTGAACTCCCTGCAAGTCAATAAAAACATTTATTGACTAAAATATTCAGTCTATAAACATGCACAGTTAGAGGGCTTCTGTTATAAAAGAGTGACAAAGTAGAAAGTGGGAATTAGCAGATTTGAAAAAATGAGTAATTCTCTGACATTATAGTTAGTAGAATGCACACAATTAAGCATAGTATTTATATTTACTGGAATAAATCTTATCTAGTATCAAAATAAGATACAGAAAAATAGATATTTAAAAAGGCACAGAAGGCTCCAGTCTGCAACCCTCAGAAAGAAATGGTTTTTTGGGTCTTATTGGCATCTTCAAGCTGGTTCACCTAAACCTTTAGAATCATTCATATTACATAACAAAGGTGACTCAGGTGCAAACCCCATGACCCTGTCATCAGCAAAATTCTGCATCTCTTGATATTTCACCTCTGAAGATGAAATATAAGAAACCAATGAATGATTCTACTGCTGTTTATTTTGTGAGAAAGAATGGTGTAGAAAAATCCCATTGTCTCTAAGGTCACACAAGGGATGTCTACCAATATCTATTTATCAGCCACTTGCACATTTTTTTGAGTATATATTTTCCATTTCTGTTTTTAAGACTATATCTGATTGTTTCAAGAAGCCACAGATATTTCAGTGAGGCTGCAGAAATGTATAGAAGCACTGATTGTTCAAGTTCTGTGGTCATTTCAAAACCTAATTTTACAGTGGATATTTAACTATTCGAGTTTGCTTTATCTAGTAATTTCAGATTTCTTTCCTTCCCAACTCTGCAGGTATTAATGAAAAATAATTTAAAGAAATATTTGGCAAATTTCTAATGGATATGAACCATTTGTAATAAAGGGGGGACATAAATTGGTATTTAAAATACTAGACAGCATGAATCTTGCTATGGAGAAAGCAGAAATCAATTGAGAATTAAAAGCTTTTCAGGAGCAGCTTAATTCACTTGTGATAGCTCCATAACAATTATTAAATCTTCATTTGCAGTGTGGATTTCCATACCTACTGAGAAGTTGTATAGATTCTATATGCCAGCACTGGAATCAATATAACATTCTGTGATTCACTGACAGTGAATTTCATTCACTTCCTCTTCCTGCAAACACAATTCATCAGGGCAGCTTCCAGACGTACAATGCATTCCATTAAAACAGGGATTCATGTTTTTCTTTGTCAGGGTACTCCAGACCTATTCAAATGTGGCAAAACCCCAATAATTACTCTTGCAGCCCAAGAGTGGCTTAGTCTAACCCATGAAACTGGCTGCTCTTCATGGAAGTGTTATTAATCATGATGAATCCTTTAATTATCCCTATAAATGGTCTGTCTTCTCCTACAGAACATCCAGTATGAATGTAATATTCTCAATTACATAAAGGCTCAATCCTGGCTGTAGCTTTTCTTTTCTTTTTAATAATTAAACCAAATAGCTGCTAAGTCCAAGATCAAATAGTGCTTGTTTGGGTCAGGAGCCACTGGGTGAATGGCAGCACTGTGTTAGTAAAATGAGAATGGTTTATTATGATCTTAAAAGACAATAAATCACATACATAAAGTAAAAAAAAAGAAAAAGCCAGAAGATTTCTTCACCTGATGAGCTTGTGTTTTCAGTGCTCCGTACAGAGTCAATGAAGTTTAATGTCAAAAAGATCACTAAATACAGTAACTAATGAAGGACTATAGGTTTGTATTTTTGGATGTAAGCTTAATAATGAATCTTAAAAATAATTTTATCGGTTATACACATGATTAAAATAGCTCCAGCTTTATAACACTGATGAGATAATTAAAGTAATTAGAAATTACATCTACTTGAACAGTCAGTCAGTAAAAGCACCTTTAACCACAATCAAAACCTTTTCTTCCCCAAAGGGAGATTTTTTTTCCCATATTAGAGATTTTTTGGTAGCCTCTCATTCATTTTCTTCAGACAGTGATTAGAAGAAGCCTTGTCACTGGTTGGAAAGAACACATTAGGAATGATTTTACATAGAAAAAAAAATCAATATCCCATTCCTGGCATTCAGAACTCTTTTTAGCTGACCTTTTTCCCACCCCAAAAACGCTATCCCTTGTTTCTCAGAAAAGCTCTCCTTACAGAAACAGCTCTCTTAAACAAAACATTGGGTTGCACACTTAGGATAAAGGTATGACTTTTATAACACAACACTACAAGCCAGTTTAACAGAATTTGTTATTTGTGATTTTTTGCTCTGGTACTGGCAAAGGCTTAGTTAATACTGTTGCAAATGAACTTCCTGAACACTCCTTTCTCCAGAACCATCTTGTTTTCACACCAAACATAACAAAGGCAGGCAAGGAATATAAGACAGCTTGAAAATTCTGATCTCTGAAAGATTCCAGGAGTGCAGCAGCTGAAGGGGATTGGATGCAAGGGAGACCAGGTTTTAATGCAGTTCTCAGATTAAAGGCAGCTCATATTTCATGTTCTACTCTGCAGTTCAAAATAATCCCATTCCCCTATTTTTAAATTTTACCATTCTTTAAGATGTCAGCTTCTTGCAAAGTTTTTTAAAATTTATTTTTAATTTTTACTTTTGGACCAGAAAAAGAGTTTGGTAATACTTATATGATACTTGCAAATAAAGGTGCCAGTCAAGTTACATCTTATACTGAGTACAAACACCCTTGCCCAATATTTAATGAGCAGTTAAGAAATATATTTAAAAGGGGTTCTATTGTATTCAGTTTGGGAGCACTGAACCCAGCTCTGCCACACCTACAAACAATCTCTATTAAAAGGTTTAAAATTTGGCCAAGGTTTCTGTAAGCCAAAGCCCAGAGAAGGCAGCATCCAGCCACAAAGCTGCTTCAGCATCAGTTTGACCTTTCTAGCCACAGATAACCATTTGACTGGGAAGCTGATTGGATTTGGACAGGAGTTCAAGTAAAATTTTGCCTTGATTATTGATAACTGTCAGCTACCAACGATTTTCTTTGTCCTTAATACAAGTTTTTCCATATTCGAATGCTGTACTAAAATCTCCTCCCATGAATCTATTATGGAAAATCACTGTTAAGGCTATGCTACTTCTAAGTATTTTTCCTTGAACTTTCCCATGCAAATGGTTAAAACTAGACCTTACACACTTTTTTTTTCAAGCATGTAAGATCCTTACTAAGAAGAGTTAAACAAGAGCTGTGTTTTACATTACATAGAGGTTTTACAAGGAAGATGAAATACTCACTGAGGTTATACACAAGTGAAGTCTGAAGACAAGTGATTCAGAAATTCAGATCCCATTAGGGATAAGGAATCAGGCTCCTATTCCTAATAGTTTTTGTCTGAGTTTAAAATAATCATACCATATGTTAGCACAGTAAAAGACATGTTCTTTAACTGAGACAACTGTTTTAAAAAAGATGAAATGCAGCTAGGTATAGATTCACCAAACCCAGTTTTAGCCTTTTTAAAAACTCCTAGAGAATTCCTTTTGAAAAATACCTTAACAAAGCAAAGCATTTACTTAAGACCAGCTCATTCTAAAATGCTGTAGTTTCAGCTGAATTAATGTTTCAATAGCAATGAATTTTCAAGCTGGATCTACCAATCAAAAGACAAAATCAGGTTTGTTTTGCTGTTGTTTCCTGTTTTATTTTTTCTTTTTCCTACAGACCTACGAATCACTTCATTGATCAGCAAAACAGGAGGAAATTTAAACTTTGGAGAAAGTAGCATTGGGGAAGAGTCCATCAAACTTACTCTTTTAGTAGGACCACTGCATACAGCCTTCTACTCTGACTTCCACAGCTCTGGGGAAACATCCTGGGTGAGGCACAAACCTCTAGCTCTCCTTGCTATGGCCCCACCATGCTGGCTTTCTGAAATCCAAACTAAAGTACATTCACTGTTTTGTACAGAACTATTTACTTTACTTCTGTCCTCACTGATGGGGTTTTCATTTTTCCTTCTTTTAGGGGCACCTGAGGCATGGTAATACAACAAGAGATAGGAAAAAATACCATCAGATTATGAAATTCTCTATCAAGACAGTCACAAGAAATACTGTGAAAGTTCTAGTTGCTGTGAGCCATGCAGGTTTTAGTAGCAGGGGCCCAACTCTTCCTGACTTACAGAAGCTTTTGATTATTTCTTCAGCTGTGTTGCAACTGCATGCTGACTTTGATTAGGAGGGGGGTGAGAAGGAAATGAACAATTTACCACAAATAACAGATATGCCAAATAAAAGCCTTTATTGAAGAAGGGATTCTGAAAGAGTGATCTTAAGCTCTTGGTGCTAAATCAGAGTTCAGGTTTAAGAAGATCAGATAAACTACCTGTGTTTCCTTTTTAATGAATGGAAAACCAGAAGTTTTTCCTTAGAGTAGCTTTGAACCCTTCTTTGCCCCACCACCTCTACTTCCCAGAAGACACTTAATGTCAGTGACTGTTCTTCCCAGGTGGAGGAAGGAGGTTACAGTGATGAAGAGCTGCCATTCTTTTGACTTATTTGCAGGTTTGAGCGTTCAAGTTGTGCTTCGACCAGAGTTCCTAAGCTTGTCTCACTCAGATCATGGAGAAGAGCAGAAGACTCTGTTGCAGCTGTGTGACTAAAAGGGTGTGGTACTTGCAGTGTACTTCAGGCAGTGCCCTATGGAAAGGGAAGAAATAAAACCTTAGATGAGAAATTACATATAAACCAGATAACAAGGATGTTTTTACTTAGCACTACTCTAAACTCCTTGAGGGCTAAAGGTAAATTGGGCAGTCTTCTGAAGTGCCTTTATCAAACATGGGACAAATGGACTAAACCACAGTTACCACTGTATGGTTTGAATGTATTCCAGTCTGTCACACAAATAAGACATTTATATATTTCCACTTAATGTTGTGGGGGTAGTATTCCTGTTATTTTTTTTTGTACCCAGATGGAGTCTATGGACCGTGTCTGTTCTTCTGCTGGTGTGATGCTGAGTTGGGTAGCTGGTGTTCATGCTTTATTCCTGCTCTTGCAAACTGCTGAGAATGCTGAATCTAATAAAGCATGCACAGAGTTCACTGATTTACCCATCTGGCCACGGTTTTGTGGGCATTTGTAGAGTGTGCTGAACTGAAATTGCAGTACTGGGTAACCCACATGGAAACATGGCTCTTAGCAAATCAGTAGAAAATGTTGACCACTGCTACTCATCATTCCTGAAGGAGGTGCTGAACATTTTCAGTTACATCAGTTGGATGATTTTAATATCAGCATCAAGGGTATTAATATCAAATGATGTAGTTGTGCTACTGTGAGCAATATGATAATTTAAGTTAGTCAGGGAGATCTTTTACTCCTTCTGCATCGAAGAGCATCATAATCATATCCAGAGCTATGCATCTTTTAAATGTTCTTGTTCATGGGTATTCTGCCTGGAAAACTAATGGATATTGGTTTCTGCAGTGCCACTTGCATTTTCCAGCAAACTCCAATTTTCATAATGTAGAAATATAAAGATAATAGTGTATGTTCTGTAATGAAAGCAGCTATATTCAGAGTACAAAAATTATGATCTAAACCTGAGATTAGAAAGAAATGGGTTGAAGGTGAGGGTGGAGGGAAAGGTCTCCCTTATGTGTGCATTAGATTTTTGAATGCCTGTGATTTGGAAGGTAGGAAAGCTCAGCCCAAAACAAGTTTGAGAAGCTCAGAGGTTTATAAGATGGCTGTGAGCTATGATTGGGTTTTACTGAATTACTGAATGACTATAGAATGGGTAAATGATTGGTAAATGTGTCAGAAAGATGTGGAGGGCCTAGCTAGGAAGAGCTTTTCTACTTCTATTATAATGTATTCATACAATTTTAGAAACTCAATTCCTCTGCTCATAAATGTGCAATAGTACAGTCTCAATATATTATAAAGAGGGATTAGCTTATATCCCTTTGAAAAGCATAGTTTGTGTTGATTTAGAAGTCCTTCACATGTAAAAAATCCTGCAATGGTTATCAGGTGACAGCTACTATTTGGTGCTGTTGCTTGTAGAACAACTATTTCTAAAAGTTTGAGTTATTCTTATTATGTTATGTCTGTGACTGCCTGTGTTACACTGTACCCTATGAGCAGTGGTTAAAAGATTGCACTTTAGCACTACCTAGAAACACACAAGACCTACAAGCTTTGTGTAGAAATTTCTTACCAGATAATGATGAATAATTTCAGTTCAACATAAAAGGAAAAAGTGCTTAACAGTCCTTTGTTGTATGCCTTTGGTGTGAGTGAAGGAATTCAGTAATGCATAAAGGAATTTCCCTTTTTTAATTGTCACTTTATTAGCTGATTTGCTCAAATGTGAGAATTAATGGCAATTCAGCTGCACGGTGTTAATGGCCGAATCATTAATTTGCATGTGAGTTATTCTAATAATAATTAGAGGGAGCTCATTTGTTATTAATCTGGGGGTGGTGAGCACGACTTTAAAATAATAATCCAATTAACATGCATTGAGTGGAAATTTTATCGTTTCCATAGCATGAATAGTTGCTGCTGTAATTTGAAAATATTATTTCACGGCACCAACCTGAAACTGTGGTGTTTTAAGAACAAGGCAATGAATCATATCAGGTGTCAGGAGTTAATTGTGCTGAGCTGGTGGCAGGAAATAGGAACCAGCACTTTGTGACAAGTTTCCTTTGTCTCTTTAGAGGCCACAGAAAGGTATTTACAGAGGAAAGAATCATCTTCCCAAGTCTCAGGCACATGAGGCACTGATTAGGGCAGGAGGGAAGGGTAACTGGTGAGTTAGAAACTTTGTTTTGATAATTTGGTAAAGGAGCCTGTGCTCCCCTCTAGAGCAAGCTTGATTGAAGCGGAGCTGTGAGAGCACTCTGGCCAGCCTGGAGCAGGCTGGCCCCTTGAGGGGCAAATTCAGGCAAGGAAAAGATACATTTCCTAGCTAGTTTAATGTTATGTTTCTATCTTGAGGAGCTAGTCATGGCAATTAGAAAGATTCTACTGTTGTGCTGGGGTTACAGGCTTTTCTGATACTGTATTCGATGTAAGAAACAAAAATACAAGATTTTTTTTGTTGTTGCTGTTAGCTGGCTGATTGCAGGTAAATCCTCTAGAAGTTTCTGGGTTAGTCATTCAATGAAATGCTATGAAGACAGGCTTACAGCTAGATTTGCTGGCAGCACAGCTCTAAGCTCCAGAGGTGACCATGCTGTTCAATATCTTGTGCAGTTATATGCTGGTACAACACTGTTAACTAGATAAGTTGCTGTTATACTACAGAATGTAGTATAAAATTTCTCTTGTATCATTCCTGATTTTCTTTTATTTATTTAAAGGGAAAAATACCTTTATTCAGATGAAAAAAAAAAAAGGTTTTTAAATGAATGGTGTTTTCCTGAAGTTATATTTTGTGGTATTTACAATTGTGAGAGTGTTGTAGAGAATACCAACGCTGCCTTAGGTGGAGATATTGATGTTTTCAGCTGACTGTTCAAGGAGGGAGGGTGTGATGTGCTTTTTGCATCACAGTAGATAACAGACTGTTCAGAGTGGTCATGTAGCCCATAACTCAACAGCAGACAGCCTTTGTGGGAATTGGAAAAACAGAAACTTCTGAAGAGTTTGATTTACAGTCTTAGAAGAAGCTTAGATGGATGTAAACATAAAATACAAGACATTAAGCAGAAAAATTATAAACTTATGTTTCTGTAGTTATAAGAAAGAATATGCCTTAAAAAAGTGAGAAACTGTATTGATAAGATGGTGAAGGGTTTATGGTGTAGCAATGTAATAGTATGGAGTAAGCTGGGAGTTTAGAAGTTATAATAAAAGCAAATGTGTGTCCGTGAGTTAGAAGCCCATTGGATAAAAGTAAACCAGTGCAGCAAAATTAAGCAAAGATGATGGTCAGAAAAGCAAAATAAACCTTGTAACAACTGTCTATTGCGTTAGAAAGTTCTATGTGACTCCTTTGAGCTATGGCTGAATGCTTGTCCTCCTAAACCTCACGGCCTCTGAGACTGATGTTTACCTGAGCAATAAATCGTTTTTAGCCTGACTGTGGTCCCATCCTTTCATTAAAAGCGGTGACAATGATTAAGTCGTGTCTAAATCTAGCCAAACCTAGAAGATCATTGTTTTCAGCAGTGGCTCTCCTGTGCCCAATGTGTGCTGAACTCCTTTGGTCAGGACACCTTTGGGTAAAAGAGGTCACAGCTGCACATGCTTTGTGCCAGTTGGGAGGAGAAATATTCCTCTGTTAGTGCAGTTTGATGTGTCTGGCAATGACAAGTGTCACATTTGGTGTACTCATACTAAGCCATGAGGGCCAATCAGCTTGCAATCCTTATCTTCTGCATTGTGCTGCTTTAGATTTCATGGGAGGGATTTTGTGTGAGGGAAGTTTATAAGTACATGTGTCCATAATGTGTGTGGGAAATGAATTTGTAGAGAATTCTCAAAACCTGACAGAAGGTTCACACAGTGTGCATCTGTATGCAAACCTTGAGATAAGAAATGCTGACTTAGAAATGCCATGGAATAGGACAGACATGGTTGAGAGAGAAATGGAGCTAGAAACAAGTTTCAAAGGATGTCCTTGCAAATAAGACTGGATACTTTGGAGAAATAGAACTGTGAAAGGTGCATTGTAGTAGGACTCACAAGGGGTGATTTTAGATGATTGGTTTTAAGGCATTTTCAGCATGGTGTGGCTAAAGCTGATAGGCCAAGAAACACTTCTAGTGTATTGTAATTAGGAAATAGTTGGCTTCTGATTGTGATGGTGTGAATTATAACATCTGTATTGTCTCACCCTTCTCATGAGACTGAAAATGGAATAAAAGTGTTTAAAACACCTCTCAGTTACTTCATCTCTGAGTCAAAAAAAGAACTTAATCCAACAAATGTGTTGTTAATGCTACTGTAATTTAGTAACAAGATCTGTGAACAGCTTTCTCTGCACAAGACTTGTAACAGCAAGGACACTGGAAATAAGGAAAAGCATTCCTCTTGGAAATCTACACAAATACCCCATGGAGCTTGTTTGAAGTTGGGTGAAGGACTGCAGTGTGTGTACATATAAAAAAATAAAACTTGGATAAAAGCAGCTTGAAAAACTGGCAGTGAGAAGGATGACAAGTTCTAGACAAGCAACTTCTTACCCACTATAGAAATTACATTTGCTAACACAATTTAGTTGTGTTAGTGGCTGGCTCTGAGGGAAGGGTGATCACACTCAGGACCTGAAGGTGGTTTGGAAATTAAGATAAACACTAGTAAGAATCTGATCAGAAAGCAAGACTTCTCCAACCCAAAGCAGAGAAGGACAGAGTTAACTTTAGGATTCTCCAGGGAAATGGTGCATTATGCCAAAAATATAAAGATATGATCTGTGTGGCAAGACTGAAAAGGAATTAGGTATACTAACCCCAGTCCTTAAAGGCTGGCTGGCAGTGTTCGGAAGGTAGCATGTCAATTTTGTAAAGCCTTCTCAACACATTTTGTGCTGAAAAGGATATGGGACTATGCAATGTTTTACCAAAGTCTACATTGCACCAAGGCAAGTGGATTTATTGCTGAAGAAAGAGGAAATATTGACATAAATTGAACAATAAAAAGTCAAGGGCAGAGGTGGTCCCCAGGTGGACTGAAATATTTCTAGATATTTGTCAAACCACTTGGGTAGTGAAGGGAGTTAAAAAATCCTAATGTTCAATGTTTCTCATTCAAGAGGTAAGTGGTGATATTCAAGTATCTTGTTGACCTAGGAACAGTGTGACTTTTTAACCTCTTTCCTTCTTTCTTTGAGAACAGAATAGAGGAGACTTTTCTGCTTGGACTATCTCACTTCTGGAGAAAAGCTCTTGAGATAAGAGGCTCATCTGCATCAGTCCCATGGGTTTCCTCTTAGGCTGAATAGAGATACTGTATCCTGCTCAGCTGAAAAAGATAAAAGCACTATTCTTCCTGTTCCATTTATCATACCTCTATCATTCTCCATGAATGGAGGAATTTTGGTTCCTAGTTCATTAATATTTGCAGCAGCAGAAGCAAGTACATCTTGGAACTGTGTGGAGTTCCTGCAGGATTTTTAGGTGAAGTAGTTGTGAGGGTAAGTACAGTCTACTCTGTAGTAATCACCCATATTTCCTCCTCAAATAATCTATCATCTAATTGCAGCTAGATGCTGAAGTACTTGCTAAAGATTAGGGGAAAAATGAGAAATAACTGTTAGATGTAGGCCTCTCTATTGTTCAGTGAGCCTTTGAAAATTGTATGCAGTGTCCAAGTCAGAGCCCAGGTGACTTTGCAAGCAACCATACATATCCCCCTCTTACAGAAACACACAAAGGGAAGGCTCTGGTGTATTTGTGTTGACATTTTAGGGAGGTTCTTTGTGAACCTCAATTTTCACTGCTCAGTTTAATGTAGAAAGCTTCCAGCAATATCAGTTCATGGATGTTAACTCTGGTGATTTTGGTGATTTAGACCAAGCTATATAGGACCACAGTAAAAGACTAATTTCTTTAATCTGCTTGTCAGGACTGAATATGCAGAGATGGTACTTAGGCAGTCATAGAAGAGGGGAAAAAAAAGTAAGTCTTTGATATTCACAACCTTTTATGACAACACATTTTAGTGAAGTTATAAATAGTATCAAAAAGCACTTTCTGACTTTCTAAGCCTTCTATGATAATAGATAAAATGCATAGAGTAAAATTAGAAAAAACTAGTTGTGCCGTGTCAAAGCTGTTGATGGTGTAAAATTCTCATATCCTTTTCTCTCTAGATGATATGTTTCTAGTCTATAATCTAGCCTTATACAGGAATTGATACATATCTTTCATTCTTGTTGCCTTTCCTGTGCTGGCTTAGTTCCGTTACACTCATTTTGTAACAGGGAGAACTGGAAAGGCTCAAGATAAGATTTGCTCCATGAATTTATACAGAAAATATAACATTCTATTCTTAGTAGTTCTTTATTCCTCGCAGCATTTTTCAGATCACTTCTGAATACTTTGAATAATACATGTTCCAACACAGGTTCATCTGGGACCACAATAGTGAACTTCTTTTATCATGAAAAGATGCTTTCCTTCCTACTTTGTTTTTTATCTTTTAGTGGGTTATTAATGCTTGAAGGCTGCTGCCTTTTATTTGTAACAGCTATACTTCTTTAAGAGCCTTTTGAGATATCTTGCTAAAGCTCTTTGAAAAGCTGAGTTTCCTTTCACCCCTGTCCACAGTTGTCCTACTCCCTAAAAAAATTCCAATGAACTTTGTTTTCTTCCTTTGGCAGAGTTATGCCTTTTTTTTCCTTGTCATTTTAGCCAAGATATCTGACATAATGCAGAATTACTGCATAAAGCTTTATAGTGTTATGTCATCATTTGGCAGAGGTGATAGGGTGGGGACTGTTACCCCTCAGAACTACATATCTGCTAAAAGCCAGTACAAAAGCAACCAGAACACAACAGATCCACTTTCCTTTTACCCCTTATCACTCTGATTTCCAGCTTTGGTTCTGCTAGCACCTTTACTTGGGACATCTTGCTAGTCATATCATGTGTTTTTTCCTTCCATCTGTAAGGCAGCTGAGCTGTTCAAGGAAGGCTTTTTTTTGTGGGCTTCTCTATAGTTACCCAAGTTCTTGTCATCTACCAGCTGCCTTGCTGTAGTGTTCCTGGGGGAGCCCCCAAAGAGCTTTTGAGGAGCACTGTAATGCTAAAGAAACACCTGCTCTCATAGTGATACGTGCTATGCAAACTGAATAAATAACCAGAGTTAATTCAAGGGTATCAGAGAAAGTCCTGTCCTGGGTGCTGTCACCTGAATGTGAAGCCATGGGCAGTGGTTACACTTAGCCTTAAAAATCACTCCCTTTATTGAGTGACATACTCAATTTGTTATACCAACAGAATCCCAAGACCTGAAAACTCATCACCCTTAGAAGCAGTACCTGGTTGTGTACCTAACCCATTATAGCTTGTCATTTTGAACTGGATCTGACCCTCAACAACATCAGCCTTCAGCTGGAAGCTTAAATTCAGTCTAAATGTCTGGGTAAGGCAACTGGATGCAGAAAGCAAGGTATTTGAGGCTCCTTTTCAAACAGTTGTAACTCAGATTTATTGCTCTGTGGATTTTTAACCCTTAGTTCATCACTTCCTGGTGATACCGGCCTAGTAGTATCTCTAGTTCATTTTCACACTTGCCACACAGGTAATGTCTTTTTATTTTTGTCTTAATGCACCATTTCCCTGGAGACTCCAAAAGTTGGCTCTGTCCTTGTCTTCTTTGGGTTAGATAAGTCTTGTTTTCTGGTCAGATTCTTACTAGTGTTTATCTTAATTTCCAAACCACCTTCAGATCCTGAGTGTGATCATCCTTCCCTAAGCGACAGCGGCCAGAGGACTGAGCTTACCTGCTTGCTGTATTTCTTCAATTTTCTGTCATATAACTGGCCAGAGCTCTGGTGACTTCCCTTACCCATCTTATGAGGACATATCACACTGTGACATCACCTTGTCACATACACTTCATCAGATGTAGAACAGCTGGACGTCAATCTTTAAGGTCCTTTGGAGTCTCAGCAGATAGTCACATCTGCCCAGGAAATAACATTATTATTTTGAAGAGAGACCTTTAATCAGAAGTAAGTTATATTATACCTTCTGGTTAAGGAGGTTTTCTTGTTTTGCAGTGAATATTGATGTTGGCAGATGTTTTATCTGTAGGAGACTTGATGAAACATCTTTTCAGAAGAAAATGTGACTTGCTTACATGCAAGACCAGCATGTTCCTTTGCCCTTGGAGGCAAATAAGGAACCAGCCTCTTTGATACAGAGCTATTTTTGTCTTCCTCTGAACACTGCTTATCATGCATTATGCATGTTTTTTATAAAAAATGCTGTCAGCAGATACAGCCAGCCATTAACCTCAAGTAATTCCTATTTAAAGATAGCACCTGTTGTGAGTTCATTCAATTGTGTGGGACAGAGGCCTTAGGTCACTTGCTGATGATGGCAGAGACCTGATCCTGAAATGGCATTATCAGCATTTTGCATCCTGTCCTGTTTGGGAGATTACAGCTCTGGATGTCTGGTATCTGCTTTGGTTAGTGCGGTGGTGGTGTAAAATCAGCTGGGAATTAAACTCTAAAAAAAACTGCTCCCTTTTATCCCCACCCCCTCTGATGGGAGAGGGACAAAGGCAGAGTCTGTGGGTTGAGATAACAATTTAATGAAAACAAACAGCAAAGGTATAAGAAACAAACAACAACAGCAACAATATTAACAGTGAAAGCACAGAAAAGACAGGGAGATTTACACACAAGGAGGTGCTCAGCACCTCAACCAGTCCAGCATGGCTGATGAGACAAAGGCAAGGTGGTTCCCTCAGCCTGCGGTGACATGCGGTAATTCCTGGGATGAAGACAAGACATGGATGCTCCCAGAGCCTGGAGGTGACATGTGGTAATTCCCGGGATAAAGACAAGACATGGATGTTCCCAGAGCGTGGAGGTGACATGTGGTAATTCCCTGGATAAAGACAAGACATGGATGCTCCCACAGCCTGGTGGTGACACGAAGTAATTCCCAGGATAAAGACAAGATGGTTCCTTCAGCCTGGTGGTGATGTGTGGTAATTCCTGGCGTAAAGACAAGACATGGAAGCTCCCACAGCCTGGTGGTGACATGCGGTAATTCCTGGGATAAAGACAAGACATGGATGCTCCCAGAGCCTGGCGGCAACACATGGTAATTCCTGGAATAAAGACAAGATGGTTCCTTCAGCCTGGTGGTGACACACAGTATTTCCTGGCATAAAGTCAAGACATGGATGCTCCCACAGCCTGCTGGTGACATGCAGTTATTCCAGGGATAAAGACAGGATGGTTCCCTCAGTCTGGTGGTTACATGTGGTTATTTCCAGGACAAAGACAAGATGAGCATGTTCCTGCAGCTGGTGCTCCCCTTCCCTGAGCCAGTGAAGAACAATGATGGACAAACTCTCACGGGGGATGGGAAGGGGTGGACAGCAGTGTGAGAGAGGCAGAGGCCATGGCACTAGCCACTGCCAACATCCCCAAAGAAAAACAGAAATGAATCGTGCCACTTCTGGTGTATGTTCAATTTTTTCCTTCTTTGAAGCCACACCTCCAGTGGTGATGTGGAATAGCGACCCAGCCAACCTCACATGCCTCTAGGCTACTCCCCCTTGGCAACTGTGATGAAACCAGGACAGTTTCAGTGAAACAGGATCTTCCTGTTCTCAGTGCTGCAGTGAGTGCTTTCAATATTGCCTTTTTGAGTAACAAGGATAGGAAGAAGGGACTTGTACAAAAAGCAGTAGATCAAGGGGTGGTGGGAATAGTTTTGCGCCCCTCAGGCAGAGTGCCCTTGGCAGTGAGGTCACAGTGCTCCTGACTAATGTGGTGTATTTGCCACTGGGCAATGGAACCACTCTCACAGCATAATCATCTCTGCAGGTTAGGTGATGCCTCAGGTTTCGGCTTTTCTATTTTTCAGATTCTGTGCTGCTTTAGTGTGTGGGTCTGGGCTTCATATGAGGGGATGGTGAGCTCTCTTCACAGAGTAGGGAGACAAAACAATTCCTTCTCCAGCTGGGGACCAAGGACAAATGATCCAAATCTCAGGCCCAAGAGCACAAACAATGTGGGCTGAAGAGAGAAAAACAAGAAGGATGGGACTGCATGGGCTGGAGTTGGAAGTGGACAATGCACTCCAATATGCAAATGGAGCAGAACTGATCACAGTGAGAGACCCCGTGGGCGGTTGTGCATTTTGGGACCATTTTGGGTTGTGCTGCCCGAGGTGTATCCGTGAGGCCTTTTAATAAATCCCTACTTTATTCTTTAACTCTGTGTAGCCTCTGTTCTAGGTCAGCCTACACAAGGCATCATAGGCAAGATCTACGTTGAGGCCTTATGTCCTGCTGTGTGAGGCTCATAGGCAAATGTAACCAGTTGGATAGTTTTTTAAGGTAGAAAAGCTTAGGTCACTTTTATTTAGAAAGATTTACTTAAAGGCTGACATCCACATTGCTGACTCACTGTGAGAGAGGGTGGTGGTACAGACAGGAAGGTGTGAGCAGTGAGGGAACATCAACTGCCTGAGCATTTGTTTCCCATGTTTTGAAAATACTCTTCCAATTAGAGCCATCTATTCAAATTTGTTCATCAGTATTCTGTTTTGCCTTGTGTTCACCACATTCGTGGTGTAGACTGACAAGATGTTTAGTGGTCCTGGCAGAATTGTGGTTGACTGATATAAATATTTCCTGCCAGCATATGTTGAATAGTTTACATTTGTCAAAGTCAATCTATCCTGGTCTCTTCCTGTCTGGATCAGTACCAAAGCAGAGTCTGTACTTGCAGGAGTGAACAGCTAGTCAGTCTGTGAGAAGTCAGTTATTCACTGTATCTCCTAAACTATATTTGCTGCTGCTTTGTTGAAAGTGTGTTCTTGCAAATTTAGAGGAGAAACTCGCCTCCTGTTAAAGTTAGGACTGTTTTGTAAAATTCTTGGATTTTAGAGTTTCACTTGACACACCAAGTGGCAAATGAGCAGTGTCTGCAGCTTGCTTGTTTGGTGTCCCACTACTTTGCACCAGCTGGGATCTTCACCAAATGATTAACAGACATCTGTGCAGAAATATTTTACTCTAAACTGCTTGTATAAAAACTTCAGAGGGATGAAGCAATTTTGTCTTTACAGACATTACTCCTAAGCGTGTGAAATATGAACAGACCTTTAATGTTTTTGTAAATTCATTACACTGGGTTTTAAACCAGTTTGACCTAAAAGTCCTACCAACCCAGGTTAGACCATATAAAGCTGTCTAGAGCTTGTTTTTGGGGAAACACATTCTGAAGTGGCTGATAGTTAATTTCTAAGATAGAATGCTTTGAGTCTTCCCTGTGTGAAGTGGGTGCTATTTTATTTGCATTCAATAGTTGCCTTTACATTCAGCATTAGCTTGAACTGAATGCATGGATGTTGAGGGCTATCAGAATTAACTTGATTTGAATGCATGGATGTTGTGAACTATCAAAATTAACTTGAACTGAATGCATGGATGTTGTGGGCTATCGAAGTTCTGGTATTCAGACTGAGAAAACAGCTGGAAGCTGCTTCTCATGCTCTTGCAGAAAGTGGATATATACAATGGGAATAGGCTCCTTTGTCACTGTTTAGCAAGTGCTACACACTTCCTACCAACCAGGCTGGATACTGTGGAAGATGCTTACACAAGGTAGTAAATAGCTGTTTCCTTAGAAAGTTGTATTCCAAGTACTAATGCTCTAGTTAGTGTTCTGCCTCCTCAATTTGTTGGAACTCTAACTAGAAAATTTAAAACTGCCTTCTGATGGACTGAAAGTATCCTTTTCCCAAGAACAGATATAAGTGTGGGTAGCCTTTTCTGGCTCCAGCATGTCTAATTCATCTTGTCATTTGCAGAAACATGTACTGAGGTATAGGAAATAGGGACTAGAGAAGGGTGGTCTGATATGCCATTTGTGCCTAGTCTGTGCATGCATTTAGTGGGTTTGGACTCCCTTGTCCACTCAGATTGTGTAGAATTTACTGGGATTTTGAGAGTTTTTCCCTGCACAGATAATATTGAAATATTTCAACTATCTGTTGTAAATACCTTGCAGATTTTTTTCCTTTTACTGACAGATTCTCTTCCTTCATTAACTTTTGTAGTTAACCTGTATTTGCCTTGCTATTTCAAATACAGCTACACGATATACCCTCTTTAGCCATCTGTCAAGGATATTTTTCTAAAGCAACTTTTTAGTCTGTACACTCTGATAGCTGTGACAAAGTTGGCTGCAGAACAACTAACACCTGTGGAGAAGGTCAAAATTTCAGCATTTGAGCTGAGATTTCCTCATCACCATAAGCTTTCTTCCAACATCTAGATCAAACTGTCTTCAGGATTACATCAACATGCTATGCTTATACCCTGACACCATTCTTAAACTTTCCTGATTACTGAACCTTCAATAACTCTGCCTTCCTGTGCCCTCAATCACAGACTGCTTAGGTGGCTACAGGTGTAGAACTTCATGAACATTGAAATAAAACCTCAATTGGTTTTAGTAATTGTGATCCTATGATATCTATTATTAACCTTGCGACCTGTTTTCTAGATAAACTGGTCTGTCACTAATTTATTGGACTGAAGGAGTGGAGCATCTTAATTAAGATCTTACCTGGATCAAAGCCAGGGAAAGCATTAACTCATCTACTTTGATCTCTACTATATCAATTCAAATAACTGGATTAAATTATTTGGCTTTGTTTTAGTCAGCAACTTTGTTTTGTGTACTACAGTTTAGGTCTGTCCCCAAAATGATGCATTTTGACCATGTGGAAAAGTGCTTAGAAATTTGCATAGGTGAGAACTGTCCAGTGTTTCATACTGCCCCCTCATTTCACCAACAAGTTGATTAGACCATGCTATTGTTTTGAAGAGCTTGTTTTCCTGGGTTTGTTGGTTTGTTTTGTCTTGTTTTGTTTTTCCTGCAAGTACTTCTGCATTCCTCCTTTTCAGAAAGGGACAACAGGATGGCTCTAGCTGAAAGCTGGAGATGCTTTCACTGAATGCAAAGCTCAGCTTCAAGGAGAAATCTAAACAGCTAGCTCTGAGTAAGCAGATACCACATGCAAAAATGAGTTATTGTTCCTATAATATGCACACGATGCCTGTGTTCTGTGCCAAATTACAGAGCTCTGATTAATCTGCTGTGGTTTTGCTGTAACGAGATTGGAAGGGCATAGTTAGTAGATGATACATGAATTACAGCAAAAAATAATCCAGGAATGAGGATTACATCCTAAATGAATGGAAAGTTCTCGCTTTTACACCAGACTTTGTATTATTTTTTGTAAATATTTTGTAGTATTTACAAATACTTTGTAAATATTTTTAAGGCCCAGGCCATTCCCCTTGAAAATCTGAGCCTCAGTACAGTTACCAGGCATGCTTCCCAGTTTGCACACAGGTTATATGAAAGCCTGTGCAAAATCGGAATACTTGGAATATGCTGTGATTCATAAGCATAATGCTTGCTGCTCCAAGTCCTTAGTTCTCTCCTAGGCCTGCAGATCAAATCTTCAGCAGATGTCCAGGGAGGGTGTTATTCACAACAACCTGGGCTGTACACAGGCTAATGAAACATCCTAGTTCCTTCTGTGCTGCTGCTACTGTGGGAAATAGTAAAGGTAAGAAGATTGATAGAAAGCTGTAAAAGCAGACCTTAGAAACAGAAAGAAAACTCACAACTAGCTGCAGCTGCAAAGTCTGAAAGTAGAAAAGTTACTAAAGTACACTAAGGAAGGACATGAAACAACAGCTTGAGCTTTAACCTTGGCTAAGATGGACCTTAAGACTGCAGGAAAAGATGCTTAGCATGATAGTAGAAGGTTTTAAGCTTAATACTGGAGTATTGTGTATTGTTAATAGAGAGCAAACAAGCCAGCATTGTGTGAAGCAGGTGTACCTGTGCTTTTAGTGATTGGCTAGAACAACTGTCTGTGAGTTTTAGCAATGTGCTGTTGGCTGGGAAGTTTTTAAAATGCTCTGTAACAAAGAAATCTTTGGCTGCTGCTGGCTGTATGTGAGCTTTGCCATCTTTCTATTGTCTCAGCCCTGTAATGAGGCTGATGCTGCAAATAAAGCTCAAGGAACAAATCCCTCTAGTCTTGTCCTGTTTGTAAAAAAACCCAACACATCTACATCAGCTGGATTCAGATATGTCCACTTTGTTTTTGGCAGCACTTGGAGCAAAGCTCAAATTGTGTTCAAGCATGTGCATGATTCTGTTATTAGCTGTCAAATTACTAGAAATGGTTCTGTGGTAAATCAGAAAGCAGATTTACAGTGCTACTTCTGACGAGCTGAATTAGGCTGGCCTCACAGGACTAGGGCCAAACTGAGTTTTTCAGAAAATATTTGTGGCTTGAGGGATGATTTGAGAAGCATGCTATGCTGTGGTAATTGTGTATGGTAAACTATTTTGGATGCAGTGGACCTAATCAGCTCTGAAAAAAATGAAGAATCTTGTAAAAACCCACTTGCCTCAAAAGTGTTCTGCTTTATGTATGTGAGATGCAATTGTGCCGAGTTAGGAATTCTGTGCTAAAGAAAGTAGAGTTAGGTCTTGCTGTACAGAGTGAAGAGAGGATAGAAAAATAGAAAAAAATATAATATATATATAAAATATATTTTAATATATATCTTATATAAATATATAATATACAATATATAGAATATATTTTATTAATATTATAATATATTTTACATATTATATAAAATATATAATATATGTTACTATATATTATTATATAATATTAATATATAAGAAATATATAATATTTCAAGCATAGATTATTTTGAGAAGATAATTTATATGATCTTGGAATTGACAGGCTTTTATTTAATGAAGATTCTGTAAAGCCAGGTATTGTTTAGGCTAGTAGCCCTTAGTGAATCTGGGCCTTGGCTTTTGCAGCTGTCAGGCCTCACCTGAGCCACTGTGCCTGTGTAGTTAAAGGAAGCTCTTGCAAAGTCCTGTGGAGTTTTTTTGAGTTCTGCCAGAAGGCTTCTTCTGGGGGTGCTACTCTAAGTCAGGGGTTTACAGCTCCACTTTCTGCTGTGCCTACCATGAATAATGCCTACCATTAATGTTGTTACAGACTGTGTGTGCTTGCAGAGGAAGTCTGTTCATTTTCATGTATGTGAAGCCAAACCATTGTTTCAGCTTAGAAGTGAAGGAGGCCTGGGGACAGAGCTTACACAGCTCTGAAATGTCACCTTTTCCATTTGCTGGGTGACAGGCAAGGTAGTTTACAATTTCAGAATATCCTTGTGATATTAAACCTTTATCAGCTTCCTCCTAGCCACTAGACAGAGAGCCATAAATTCTCAGGTCATTCTTTGTACATAAGAATGTAATTTTGTCTGAATCCAGTCTCCTGTGCTGAGCTAGTAAGGCTGTATGTCAAAGGTGAGGGTAACTTGATATACACTGGCATCAATAGAAGCAAGCTGAGTGATCTGCAATCTGACATGGTTCTGCCACTGTAATCACCATTTTAGGATACTTTACCTGTGTATTAAAACACATCATTCCTTTATAGAAAAATCTCTGAAGGCAGTAGTTCTTTCTGTAGCTAGACAGGAGTTTAAATGTGGAATGGAGCTGCTGCTTAATTTCTTGGTCTTGACTCCTCCAAGGAAACAATATTGTTGTGAGGGTAACCGGTAGGATTGCAGAGTTTTGGTAACAAAGGAATGTGACACACATTCTTGAACTTAATCCTAGCTTTAGACTTCTGCTCCCATGAGATTTAGGGTCAAAACTAGTTAAAAACTGATCTTTGCAGGCAAAGAAGTGTTTTTTTCATGCTTTTCAACTAATTTGATTAGTGTGGAGTTCAAGATTTCTTTATGATTTTCTAGGAAAGCGGTGGCAATGGGATAAAAACTGGAGTTTGATCTCTCGCTAGATTTCAGTATCTATTGCTTTATTTTGTGTAGAGTTCCAAGAGAAACAAATAGGAGGTTTTCCATAGAAATCAAAAACTGTAGGGTTTTGTCCTGGAGTGAAAATGAGTGTTTCCAATACTTGGGCAGACCTTGGCAAGCAGCAGCGTGGTGCTGCTCGCTGCTGTGAATGTTCTTCATTGATACAGAGCCAGTTAGAGTGGCCAGTCATGTGGAAGGAACAGCAAGAGAGGGAGTCTGAGCCTTCTGTTTGTGCTTAGTGCCCTGCTGTGGCTTCTACAGGCCAACAGCAAAGTGCTGAGAATCTGGATGTGT
This sequence comes from Vidua macroura, assembly GCF_024509145.1. NCBI lineage: Eukaryota > Metazoa > Chordata > Aves > Passeriformes > Viduidae > Vidua > Vidua macroura. Next base: position 22,766,699 of record NC_071580.1, read on the forward strand.
GAAGATTTTGATATGACAGTTTCTACAGCATTGTAATGCATCAGAGGAACAGCACCAGGATTCCAAATACTTGTGATTGGTTCTTTGAAATAAACTTGATAAGTGGTTTACAACATGTGGAATTCAGGCTCTCTGTCCCAGGATAGCACAGAATGCCAGCCCTGTGGGTAGATATAAACTACTCTTATCTACTTTGTTTCCTTTCTGAAGACAAGAGTGTTTTGTTAGTGATGACTGGGCAACACTTGACAAGTGTTTGCAATATAGGACTGCAAAGGATTGCTCCAACTCTCTGAGATAAGATGCATGACATCTGACAGAGCTGTTGAAAAGGAGGGCATGAGAAGGAAGGATAAGCTGGAAAGTTTTATTATGAAGGAAAACCATCTAGTACAATATGTGAGCATTCATCCATAGCTTTGTTTTAGAATTTGTCTTTGGGAGCTCCCTGCCTTAATGCTTAACACTATGTGACATTATTTCAGGTTAATGTTAACAAGCTGTTGTCAGCCTTCCTGAGAAGACAGAACTGTGCCTGTGATGCAGGTCCTTTTTCTTCTAAACAAAAAGGATGGGGAGCAGTGGTAAATATTGGTATAAACCCTTCTTGGAGCACCAAAGTAGAATTGTCTTTGCTGGTTTATTTATATTATTTAAATTGTTTAGTTTCCCCTTATTTTGACACTAACAGATTCCAAAACAAGTCAATAGACCTGGCATCCAGGTTATCCCACAGTACCAGGGGAGGAAGGAGAGGAAGGATGTAAAACAGGATGATATCTGATGTGTGAAAGCCCTGCTACCCTAAAATTGAGGAGAAATTTGAAGATAAGAATGATAAAGTCCAAACCAGCATATGGGAAGCTGATAGCACTGTAAGAGGTAGGCTGTTAATAAACATCACCTTGAAGAGAGAAGAGTCAGGTCTAGAGTTTACGGCTCAGCAGGCAAACAGGAGCTGCCAGAGCTACTGAGACAAGTAGGTTCAGCCCTCACTTTGCTCTGCTCCTAACAATTCACACCCCCTCCTACCTCCCAGTGATCTGTGATTGTTGGCATGGAGATTCAGAGGCAGGAAAGGCATCATTTAAAGCACAAGTAAATGAAGAACAAAGCGGTTGAATGTTTTTCAGTTTGTAGCAATGGTCCTCCAATTATTAACTATACATGAAAATGAAAGCATTTAATGTACCATCTGAATAGTCTCATTGGACTAAAGCTAAGAGTAAAGTATTTATGCACAAGTATGTTCATCATTAAAATTGCAAGATGTTCTACCTGGTGCAGTCTGTTCTTAGTGCTCTTACAGCATTTTAGCAATCTCAAAGCTATAAGACAATGATGTTCTGACAAACAGAGTCAGATAATGTAAGCTTGACTTCTCACTGTGATGGTATGAAACTAATATGAAACTTTTGAATGTGGGGAGGATGTGTGAAGTGGATCCTACATCTTGACTTTTGAAGAAGTTCTGAAAGTGTTGCTTGTTTCTGAGATATATATCTCTAAACAATTGAAAAACTAAGTTGTGGTTTGGATTTTATCACTTTTCTCCAATGCCTTTCCTAGCTAGCATTTTAAAAAGTGGAATTTTGTTAATACTGTACTAATGGCAGAGTCCCATTTGGTCACTCACATTCTATTTTAGAAATCAAAGAACACTGACTTTGCTAAATCAGCCTCTGAGTAGTTACTGCTGAAGATACATATCTTGCAAGTTCTAATATAAGTCAGACTTTATTCCCCTTGAACGCCTTTTTGACTGCATGGGAAAGGGACTTTACTTTTGCTATAAGCCTATTGACTCTAGCTGCTTTTTTTTACTTTTTAGATTTTGGTCTAAATACTAAATGGTGCTTCTAATAGTATTTGAATTTCTGAAGTGGTAAAGCATTTGGTCACTAATGAGAAAATAGAAGGCACTGAAATATGCCTATTGCTTATCAAAAACCAAAAATCATCCTTGCTGCTATTGCTAGGAGGAGAAGAAATAATAGATAAAAAATAATTAAGCTATAAAACTGTTCTGGTCAAAATTATAGCCAGATTGTCATATCTTTTTGAATTACCTTTACTAGTGAACTCTGAGTCAAGCTCTGAAACAGCTTCAGGCTTTCACGCTTCAAATTATATAGACTAGACTGATCAAAATAACAAGTGAAAATCTTCAGCTTTATTCTGTAAAGTGGTCTGGAAACTCCTGCTGCAGCTGAGGGGTTTTGCTTTTGTTATAACTGACCAAAGAAAAGCTCAGAAATGCTGAGCTGGTACAGAAATAGTGAGCAAAGCAAGGTGCTGACCTTCCCAGGGAATGTTTGCAAGCCAGCAGAGAGGGGCTTGTGTCTGTGAAGAGCTTCTGGTGCTGAGGCATGGTGGAGGTGCCAAGGTACTGGGCTCTGATTTCTGAAGGAACTGTAGCTTGCCTTTTTATTTGGAGCTGGAATCTGACTTGGAGTATTGATGCCTTGAGAGGCTGCCTAGAACAGAGGCTGGACAGAGTTAAAGGAATAAAGCAGGGATTTATTAAAAGGCCTCCAAAGGATTCACCTGGGGCAGTGCAAGAACCTGGCTGAGGCTACACCCAAGACGGATGATGGATCACACATTTTCACACTTCTATGGGTCACAGGTTTTCACACTTTTATAAGTTTTGGTCCATTTCCATATTGGAGTTAATTGTCCAACTACAGCTGCAGGTTCTGCAGTCCCATCCTCCCAGTCTGCTCTCCTCAATTCTCTTGTTTTACACCTTTTGGGCATGAGGCTGCAGCGGTGTCCTTGGTTCTGGGGCTGCAAAAGGGTTGTTTTGTCTGACTGAGCTGTGAGGAGAACTTGCTGACACTTTATATGAAGCTGAGAGTTACACACTAATGCAGTACAGAATCTGGAAAATACAAAAACTAAAACTCAAGGCCTCAGTATGTGGAGAGTGAGACTTTTTTGCTTTGTCTTCTACAGGTAATACTCTCCCAGTGAGGCATGAAGCTGTTTCAAATTAGATACATGAATCTATACAACATAAGCATTTGCTAAAAGTCACCAATTCACTGAGGACTTGCTCTCTTATGCTGACATTTATTGGCTGTTTTTTTTATAAAAAGCAAGAACAGCATTGCACTGGCAGAGAGGCACAGGGATTTTTGCATTGCTGCTCATGCACCCAAAAGGAAGAGAAGGAAGGAGCAGGGCAAATGATTAGGATGCCCATGAGTTTTCTTAGGGGAAAAGATCAATGGTGCCTGGTAAAATTTCTTCACCTGTGTGACCACGGCTAACACTTTGAAGTGCTCTGCACTGTGTTATTTGAAGGTAGTGGGTAGACACAGAGAAAAAATACTTCCCTATTTGTGTTTTCCATCTGTGCTGCTTCTCAGCTTTTTCATTCACCACCACCTTGCCCCTTTCAGTTGAAATCAAACCTAATGCTCGAATCTACTTTTTTTGAGCCAGTGCTAGTTTTTGCCAGTTAAGCAAAATGAAGTTGAATATTCCTGGCACTGAAATTGTGGGACTGATTATGCTGCTTGTTCCCCCTGTATTTGCTGCAGACTGCAGGCATGTTTTCTCTGTGCCCTCATTTTCCTAGTTGCAGGGAGGGGTAGCTGGAATGAGACTCCTGCCCTGGGGTGTCTGTAAACCTCAGTGAGAGATTCTTCAGAGAATGGTTTTCAACACCTTAATTAGTTCTCTGCAGTATATTTTTTCTCCTGACTGCATGAGGTCTGGGTTATGGTGCAAAGGCTCCTTGCCCATGGTGTTTCTAAAATATTTCAAGAGTTTTAATTAGATGCCTTCCTAAGTGTTGAGAAGATATTCCTTGACAATCAAATTTTTTTGGAAGTGCCATCTTAAGACCAAGACCTGTGATCCTGGGATCAGAGGAGGTCTGAGCTGACTTCTTAGAAATCCTGTTTGACCTTGAGTAGGTGACGCTGTTGAGCCAGGGATGGGCGAAATGACTCGTACGATTTCAGAAGGCAAATGAGCGTTTATTCAAAAACACTTCTCTCTTTCATAGAGAACATTGTGAACATTAATTCCATTGGTCTTAAAGTAAAAACATTTCACCTGATTGGTACACTGGACTTAGGTCAGTGTGGTAGAACATATCTGTAAACAATATGAACGGAAAACAAGATAACAGATTGTTTACATTCCTCTCAGACTTTTTCCTAGGCTTAGCCTGGCAGAAATCTTTCTCTTTTTCTCTCTGACTGAGCTGAGAATATCCACAAGTAGGAATCTTAGGGCCAGTCCTCCACGTGTTGCCTTATGCTGCAAAGAGTGGAGCTGATGGACATTGAGCTCTTTGAAATTCCATGATGAGCTGTTGGGGACATACTGTGCTATCAGCAGTAACTACCTGGGTGAAAGTCATGCTTGCTGCAGACTTTGTGGGGAATAGATGTTAGCAGGAGTTTGTGTGGTGTATCTCCCCAGTATTCTTGCTATGTGCTTTCTTCCTTCCTCTCAAACGCTCCCAAGGTTTATCCTGACCATATGAAGTAATGAAATAATTAATGGAAAACCCAGAGAAAGACTGTAATGGAATTCTTTGATCTTTGGGTGTTCAGCCAGTCAGAACCAGGAGTGGAAATTACCACTGTAGGGAAGAGTGTGTGTGTATAAGTATACATATATTCTAAATATATACAGTTTTTTCATTATGTCAGCTGAAGGCACTGATTTGCAAATGAAATTTGGCAAGCAGACTTAGTGTGCTGTGCAAATGTACTGGCTAAAAAGCAGAAGGGGATTTTCCATATTGTCCAGGGCATCAGACTGGGATGGCCGGAGTAGGATGTGCTAGTTTAGTTTATTTGCCTCAAATTCTGACCTTTAAAACTGACAAAGCAGCACTTTTTCTTTAGGAAGATTTAGGACAGAGATCAAATAAAAGCCTAAAGATTTTTGACATGAAAACATGAGTTACCTGTGATAACCTATCCAAGTATCCATTCTTCAAATGTACCTGTTTATTCTATGTATGGTTGCTCTTTAAGTGTGATAGTAAGGGAATAAAAGAAATATGTTCTCTGAATAGTTATAAGTATATCTTAATTTTCACCAATACATCTTTGCACTAAAAGGAATTACATAGGATTGATAAATGCTTTTGCCTTTATAGAGTAATTATGGAACATTCCAAAGGGATAATAAAAACAATTTGTTATTTTATGGAACAGTTTAAACTGCAACAACTAACAGACAACACACTTAAGCATATGTACAAATGAAAGAAACATTTAATTTTACAGCTCACTGTAGCTGGGGGATTTCTTACCACTCTATACTCAGCTCATAAAACTTCAGGTGTTTCTCACTAAAGCAAGTTTGCATTTTCTTGCAGTTCAATGAGTCTCAGCAGTCTTCCAGTACTCTCAAAGTAAAAATGAATTTGTCTCAATAAAAATAGTGTCAGAATGCCTTAAGGCTCAAGCTTGTGTTAGAGCTTGCTGATGGCCTGACTTTACTTTATTGGGACATTTTACACTGGCATATTAAAAGACAAGTTCTGTCTGAAGAACACAACAGTTAGAAAAAGGGCTGTGAGTGAGACGAAGCTGTAAAAGTGGATTGACTTGTCAGAGGTCACAGAACTTGTCAGTTGCCATGCCAAACTTGGCATTTCTTGAGCTCCAATCCAGAAATAATCAAGCTGAGATATGTTCAGAAAATTTCAGGGGTTTGGCCTTTTATCACTTTTTTTTTATTTTCAGAAAAGACAAATCAGAAGTGCGAAGCTTCTCCATATGTATGGGTCACCAAACTGCTCTTACCATCAGTGCAGCCATGCTGCAGGAATCTGTGCTTGCATTTGTGTTTGTTCTTCTGCAGCTTCTAAGCAGATTTACCATGGCTCTTAGTGATGGAGGAGCATTTAATCTCCACTTGCTGATTCCCCTTTGGATAAATTATCATGGGGAAGGAAAGAAGAGGTCTTAGATTAACTTTAAATATTATGGATATGGGATCATGGGTTTAGCTTCTGAGTTCAAAAGAACAGCAGGGAATTTGTCTTCAGTGGACAACACTGAATTCAAAATATTCCCTGGTCTGGTCATAAGCAGAGGCCAAAAAGTACTTCATGCTGACTGTTAAACCTTATACATTCCCTGGGCTCTTTCCTGTTCTGAATAGATATGAGTAAGTGTTGTTAAAAGCTCTAGATCTTTTGTCGAGACATAAATACATATTTAATAGTACACATAGAATGATGCAAAGAGAACCTTTCAGTTCTGGATGCTGACTCAGAGTGTAGGTTGGATAGATTTCATGTGCTCCTAAATCCTTGAGGGAGGGGGAAGACGTGTGACAGAAAATCCAGTTTATTCAGAGCCAAAAGATACCTTGAAACATTTTATTGAAGCATTTGGATGAGCTGAGATAGATGTTTCTTTCATGAGCAGATGTTCCTCAAACTCTGCTCAGTTATGTTTTCATGGTGGCAGATAACTGCTGCCTGGAGGGGGCTGATGTGGAACCACTGAACTCTCATTTCTAAGGAGTGGAAGGCATGGGTTCTAGCAGGAAAGTCACAAGAACAGCCGACTAAAAAAATTACTTTTGGGGTTTTCTTTGTGTATTCTACCTGGATTCACTATTGACTATAGAGGAATGCTGACTATATATGATATATATATGACTATATATGACTATATATGCTGACTATAGAGGAATACCTGACTACAGAGGAATGCTGTAGCAGTAAGAAGGACTGAGGGCACTCACTTGTAGTCTCTACTAAAAATCAATAGATTCTACACCTGAAACCCAGGCTTTCAGTTTAGGTTTTGTCCTTTCTTTCTAATAGATTAGGATGTACTTTTTATTATTCATCTCTGCTGTCTTTTTCTTTCTGAAACTGAAGACCAGGTTGTCAGAGGTGTCTGAGGACAGGATGTGACTAGCCATATTAAGAGTGTGAAGAAGACACATTTGAGAGTTGAGCTAAAATAAAATAACAGAACTCTTTTTAAATGCTGCATTTCCTGAAGGCTTGCTCTGGAATGGTGAAGCGCTGTATTCTGTTTTACACAATGACACCTTGCTAATTTTGTCAGCATATGTGATCAAACAAGAAGGAACTTGCAAATTATTCATCCTTAACACCCTGTTGAAAGTTTGGAGGGGAAAAATCTCCAGCCTGATATTGAGCTTACAGAATCTAGAAGTGAAGCTATCTGGTCACACCACAGTCTAATGGACACTAAACAGCTCTGGGAGAAAGGAGGTCAGGTGAATAACTAACAAGTAATACTTTCCTAACTCCTGTTAAATATAGGAATTCGAATATCTGGCCTATACCTTCATTTTCTCCCCTGTAAAGGTAGTTACAAATGATATAGAATGTTATTCTAAAGTGGTACTAAGCCATCAAACTTGCTGAACAATACAAACATGAGCTGAAAAGAGTCAATTAAAATAATTGTGTAATTAGGAATGTATGTTATTTTCATCAGTAATTCTGTGCATGAAAATATGTGTGGATGTAACTGGGTTTAATTGCATGCATTGAAATAAAAAGACTGACTATTGCTCTTCTTGATGTACAACTCTCTCATGCTTTCAAAGCTCTGGTGTCTGCGTACCGAGGACACTTAAAATAGATATTTTAGAATTTACTTGCTGACTTACAGCCTTGTGAGTCAGTGTCCATTCCATAAGGGCAGGAGAACAAGTAACAAGTAACAGCTGGTCCTTGGAGGAATGTCAAGCAATTTGAACGTACAAAGGAATAGGAAGATGCAGTTGAGAAAGTTAGCTTTGTACTCTGATTTATGGTTCATGAATGTTTTTGAAAGGACTTGCACTTTTTCTCCTGTGCAGAAACAGCCAGAACTTTGATATGAGTATAAAAATACATGAATCCAGTCTGCTTTCCTTTGTCCAGCTTGACAGGCACTGAAAGCAGCAACTGTGAAGGAAGTGCTACTCAGTCTTGGATTGTAGAATGATCAGGGCAGATGGTAACTTCAGGAGGCTGAGCTGCCAGATTCTAACCTGTCAGTTCAGAGCATGGGCAAGCTGCAGCTTTATAGAGGCTTAACACTGCCAAATTTGAAAGATTTTATAGGGCTAAATAAGAAACATTCCTGACAGCTTGATAATTTTCAGTCTGTGCTCAAAACCAGATGGATATAAAAGCTTTTAGACTTAACAGTTGTTTAAAAATGTTGACAAAACAGTGTTTTTGCATTGAGCAAATAAACTCTTCCTGCATGGCTGGAAGAAAAATCCCAAGTCTGAGACAGTCTTTGTGGGAAATGTCATCCAAAATTACTTGGGACAGGCAAAAGTGATTAAATGAGGTCTTAAACACAGAAAATGTTGGGTTCCTCTAGCTATTAGTGCTGGCAGTTTGGGCTGTGACAGGCACAGAGCATAGGGAGCCTGGCATGGCAAGGACTTGCATCTCTGGCTTTTTGTGCTGGCTGCCAAATGTGATTTGCCAACCAGCCTGCTCTGGCTGTGCCTCAGATTCCTGGCTCCCAGTCCATGCATTGCACCAGCTGTGTATTAGAGGGAGTCTTCTAAAGAAAGACTAAAAAACAAGTGAGGCTGAAGTTTGCCTTTACATTCTACTCTGCCTTTTTCTGTGAGAGGTTCCTGCAGCAGAAAAAGCTGATAGAGATGAGCCAGGTGGGCATTTGTAACTGAGCCCCCAGGTTGCAGAGGGAGGCTGAGCTCTGCTCCAGACAAAATGCCTCCTTAGCTTGATGAAGGTTGAGGGTTAATTAGAATTAATTATTAATTATTGTTAATTAATTAATTGTTATTAATTGTTAATTATTGTTCTACTGAACAATAGTTTGAACAGTGTTCATGGGGATTGCTTTGGAAGGGTCTCTAATAAATGTATGAGAAGAAATAGCTTCTGTTGAAATGTGGTGCATGATCTAGGACAGGTCTAAGACAGCAGAGGGACACAGATTGGAGTTGAAACCTGTGAATTCTTTATGGTGGTGCCTGTGTGTTGTTACTGGCTTCTCCCCTAGACTGGAAGAGGAGCAGAAAGTTTCAGGGTGAGGTTTGGTGCAGGTAGGGAGAATATATGGACGTGAATCCACACAAGTCCTGTTTTTTCAGTGCTGGACCAGTTTGTACAGTATTTTTCCCCATGCACAGACACATACACACAAGTCTAACTTCTATCACTTGTACCATGCTTAATCAGATGTCCAGTAAGCAACCTAAATATGCCAAGTAGGCTAGACTTTTTCTGGGGTTCAGCTTTGTAAAGAGGTTTTCACTATTGCCTTGCACTTCTGGCATGGTACAAACAGGTTACAGCCGAGGTTGCTTCACTTCATGCTTTCATACAGATAAAAATTCAGCTATCAGCCTCTTGAAACCCATGCTATTAGCTGCCCTTTACAATTCCATTGTTCTTAGCAAGATGGGATCCCTGGAGTATTCCTTTGCATCTTTGATCTGGAAGTTTTTGACCCTGGGGCTTGCTTTCTTATGTTTTAGTATCTGGTCAATTTATGCAGAAAAAAACTCAAGATAAGCCACAGGGTGAAATAGTTTCCTGCTATTCAATAATGCATTACAGCATTTTATTTCTCTGATGCTATGTTTTTGTTTATCTTCAATTTCCAGTTGGTTCTGCAGATGTGTTTATTCATTGTCATGAAAATCATTGTTCTCTGAGATCTATGTGCAAAGCAAAGTGTAAATGGTCTGTTTGCTAACATCAAAGTAAAAAAATAATTAGGTTAATAATTTTCTTTATATTGAATTCTGTGTATTCTTTCATGCCTCTGCTTCTGTAGAGTGCTTAGAAAATGAGTTATTCCACCTAAAATATTGTATAGAATACTACAAGATAAATGTATCTTCTTATATGGCAGGGAAGTTGAAGACAATTTCCTAACATTAAAATTGGTGTCAGCAAGGTCCAGTCCTTTCTGTTGATCTTATGACTTGTTGACTGCCTGGTCTCTGGAATTTTGAAATGGTCTGTAGCAAAAATGTGTCAAAACACCTTGAATCTAGAAAATCCAGGAATTATGTTCAATTCTGAAAAACCATGATGGCTACTCACACTTTTGTATGAAAAGTTGCCAGGTTCCAGCCCTCGAATGCATTGCATTGTCAGAGGCACTGCTCAGAAGCCTTTGGCTGAGCCCTTTTCTACCTGGTGGTAAACTGCAGCATCAGAGGGAAGTGTGCTGTGGTTACTTGTTGCAGTAAGGTAGGAAAATTATAAAGAAAGGCCTTATAAAATCAGGCCTGCTCTATCAATAGCTAGCCTGTCATTTCTTCTAAGGGAAGCTAGCCCTTTGCAAGTTCCCATGTGAAAGCAATCCTGGTGTGAGCAGTTCATTAACATAACAATCTATTCCTGGGTGAAAAACAACTAGCACCTGTATAAACTGGTTTTGCACCATTGGATAGAAAAATGAAAACTATCTCTCACAAACAACTTGCCCTGCATGTACACACTGAGGGTTTGAGTGATCAATCAATACAGAAAAACAACTTGTTCATAACCAATAAAGTAATTGGCAAGAAAGCTACTGACCAATTGGAGTCCCACATGAGGTCTATAACACTGTATGTGAATAAAGAATGGCCTTTTCCCATCATGAAGAAAATGGAGCCAGTGTGATTTATTCTGAGTTACCTGTCAAACACTGAGATCTGTGTCAAGCACTGTGGCACTCTTACTTGAAGCAGTTAAACGAGCTCCTGAAGACAGCCCTGTGCCCAAGGAGCTTTGAAACACACTTATGGTGGTGTGAGTGGGAGAAGGATCCAGCCTCCCCATGGATTCGCCTTGGTCTTTTGTCCCCCTGCCCCTCCCTGGGGACAGATGTGTAGCAGCTGCTGTGGTGTCCTAGCCCTGCTGACAGCAGGGACAGTGACAGCTGGGCATTTCCCAGCAGCTGCACCTCTGCCTCTAGGGAAGAGGAGCATTGGGCTTAGCAAACGACATTTCAAAATATTTTGCAGGTCTCTGTAGGTAACCAGTTTCCCATCTGGGATGTGGAAGTTGCAGAAGGCCCCTCTGCACCCCAGACACAGAACACCTTGGCAGTTCCACCTTACACCTTGGTGCTCAGTCAGATCTTTGCAAATGCTGTAGTAAATCAGGCTTCTCAATTTCCAGATTCCCAGTTCCACTCCTCCCCAGTACTGGCCTGGAAGGCACCATGTCACTTGTACAGGCAATTCTGGACACAAACCAAAACTGTGTATGGAATATAAACCATCCCCATGACAAGTGGGGATTAGGCTTATACTTTTCTTTTCCTTATTAATTACCTGGCAGCTGAAACAGACATGTTGGAGATGATGCACTTTTTGTTTCCTTTCCATTTGCTGCTGCAGCTCTGCATCAACAACTTGCAAATTACCTTCAGTCAGTGACAACTACTTGAAAGCAGATTTTCAAGTATTTTGATTTTTATTTTCCTGTGTAGACTGTCTAATTCCTGGCTTGTGTTCTTGGTATGTGGTGTCCTTCTCTGGCCCTGCTAATGTATGCTCCAAGAAGAAGAAAAATGTGCAAGCACAACAGGCCACACATTTTGCAAAAATTTGCCCCAACGAAGTGCAACTTTGAGAACTTCGGTGAGTGAAAGTATTTTAAGATGTTTAAACTGAGACAAAATGGCCTGCAGGGATCTTGCAAATGTGTTATTATGAATAGTTTATGTCTAAAAGGAGCTAACATGACTCTAACATGAAGGACAAGGGTAAAATTTTGGTTTTTTCTTCCTCTGAGTCTGTATAAGTGAGATTTTGTGAAGGACACTCCTGCAAATACAGTTTGTGTAATTCTCTATTTTATTTAAGGGCACCACCTTGAGCTATGCTTCTGTTGTGGGCTTCCTATGGAAGATGATTCAAGCAATGAGATAATTAAAGTATGAAAATTACCTTGGAGGAAACAGTGTTGAGTGGAGTGCTATTCTATGGTGATAACGTGTATTTCATTCAGAGTTTTTTTATGGAATATAGACTTAAATATATTCAGAAGCACTTTGAGGAGAAAATGATGAGGAGGCTGTAATGTAAAAGGTGCTGTTATAATTGGGGAACTAAGCTGCTAGAGAGGAATCAGAACAGCAATAAACTGGCCTCACAGTTAAAATTTTGTATTGGGATTTATGAGAGCATCGTTCATGTCCCAGACTGTCAGTCTCTTGTGACTTAGGCAGCACAGTCAGTGTCTCTGCTGGCATTCTTCCCTTTCTGGTACAAGTGAGTGCCATTCTGTTTTGATATGTAATGGGAAAGACCAGGGATGGAAAGCTCTGAAAGCAGCTCTGAGATAAAATGTCCGTTTTAGTGGGGCCAGTTAGTGTGAGATTTTAGTGTAAATTAGTGTAAGGTTTTAGTGTGTTTTAGTGTGAGATTTTAGTGTGTTTTCTAGGTTCGAGCCTCTCAGGTGTATCAAGGTTGAGTCAATTAATTGCTTAGTGTGGAAATAATACTTGGAAGAAAATTCCTCTGACTTCCTCGTGGGCACCACACCTTTCATCCTCACTACCCAGTCTTGTGGAGTTAATTTAAGACCTGTTTTGTTTCCAGCACTTCTCTGAAGAGCAGCTCTAGTGAAGTCTTTCCTGTGTCTTTGTTCTCATGACTCTATCCTGCTTCATGAAAAACCTGCTTGTTTTTTTGTCCTGAAACAGGCATTTGGTGCAGAGTGAAGAGTTGGCTGAGGCTGCAGATTTCCCTTCAGCAGGGATATCTGCCCTATCGTTGTTTATGTGCATGAGGCCTGAGGCTTGCAGGAGCATCATCTCTTGGTGACCTTTCCTCTTTTGTCAAAATGAAATTGCCCAATGGGGATAGAAGCCAGCAACAAGGAGCTGACATGCAATGGTTGTGTAAGACAAGTGCTCCTGAAAAACTGAAAGGTCAAAGAGGCATTTCTGCAATTCTGCTTCAGGATTGCTGGGATGGTTTTATGCTGTATTTTAGAGCTAGGGAAGTTTGTGCTAGATATCCCTCTTTTCAGACTCAAGTCCCTCTTTATTTTTCCAGGAGTTTGTTTTCTTTGTCCTCATTTCTTTACATGAGGCTGTGCTCAGGATATGGAACTACTTTTTACCTAAAGCAACAAAAAGGGCAAATGTAGTGTCAAGGTTTCAGGATGTTGTAATCATCTTACTGCAGTGAGAATCTCTTAAGATAAGGTTCTCTATCTGAAGAAGAATGGCTTAAAAAATGACAAAACAATTGGACTTGTTAGTTAACACCACTCCCCTCAGTACCCCATCATTTAAAATAAGCATTTTGAGGCTTCAGATTAGCAGTTTCTAGAAGTAGGAGCAAGTGTCTGGTAAAACTCAATTCTTGACAGTTTTAGATTTTCATGTACCTGCTGCACAGCCTTAGAAGCCTGCCTTATCTGAGTTTTGAAGGGAGAAACTGTGCTGGAAGTAAATATAGGTTCTGTGTGTGGCCATGGGGCTATGAGGGTTTTGGTATCTGGTCCAATGCTCTCCTGGTAATCAAAATTAATTCCTTCTACGTCTAATGGTTATATGGTTAAGGTTTCATGGTTAGACAAATGCAATAAATCTGGGTCACAACTCTTTGTGTTTTCATCTGATTCTCTACTTTTGGCTAAGATTAAAATTTCTGATTCAAAGGCTTAATGATGAGTATAATTAACTTTTTCATGAGGTATTTTTTTAAAAATTTAAATACTGTAATGTTCCGAAGCTTTGAGCTTTTTTTGCAAACCCAGATGATCTTACCATAAGATGGTCTTACCATAAGATAAGGTGGAACTACTGGTGTTGGAAGACATTGTCATTAATTATGTTTCTTAAGACAGCCTAAAAAAATAGGGAATTGCAGAGATGACACTTTATTTGCTGATCTCCTTTTTGTGAGAAGAAAGCAAATAACCTGTGTTCAATGAACTTGTTGAAACTTTAGGGAGCTGAATCAACTCTTTTGTGTAGATTCTTGAGAGGAGACTAGAGAAAAACTGGGATTTTGATGAAGGAAATAGCTTCCACAAAAGTGGAGCAAAAAGTTGGGCATAGCTCTCTGAGGTATATAGAAAAGGTTAGTTTTTGTACTGGCTCACCCAAAAGGGTGAAGGTTTGGCTGAACAGTATTTTATCTGAATTGATTCCCTCAACCCAGCTATAAATCAAGGCTTGAGTAGTGCACTAGGGAGTATAAGATACTGAGTTATAAATCAAGGCTTGAACACTGTACCTGTGAGTATAAAACACTTGATGTCGTACAAGTCAAGGCTCAAGAAGTGCCTGTGTGAAAAGCCTGGGGAGATAAATGGTGGCACTTGAGCACTGGCTGTTTGGAATATAAACCAGGGTTAGATGTCTCATTTCAACTCTAGTTCTTGAACACACATGCACCTCACAACTGCCAACTCAGCCCAAAATTCTCCAGCCTCATACCTGCCTGCTGAGATGGCAAGCACTTCAGGAGTTATTTCTGTATGCAGTCTTCTTAAAAGTGAATTTCTTGGTGTGTGCTGTACTTTGCATGAAAGAAAAGGAATGTTCTATTGATAGCAGGAGCTTCTGTATTTTGGAATCAAATACAATGAAAATTTCTCACATGATTTAAATGTATATTTTATTGAAGGAAGGAGGGTCCTTTTCATTTACTTATAAGGTGACATGTTTTCATCTGGGGAACGTGTTGTCCTAAGCTTTCTAGACAATCTGTTTGGAAGAAGGATTGTGACTCAGTTGCCAAGCAATTTACTTTGGCTAAGAGTTTTTTTAACTCTCCTGAAGAATGCTGATCAGGGATTTTATCTTTGGGTCCCCCTGATTCATGCAGATTAAATCAACTGCTTGTAAAGAGCCCATATCAAATTCATACAGTGTTGAAAATTCTGCGTGGAATCTGATGGACATGTATGGTCATGGAGGAAATGTAAATCCCTTAATTACTCTGAGGCTGATTCATGGCCTCATGATCCAGGCATTGCTGAAGCTGTCAGTCACAAGGTGTGTGAAGAATCAATAGAGGAGGTATCAGAAGTTATCTGCCTTTAATTCATTCTTTCTTCCTTTTCTGTAAGTGGCCCTGATTTGTGAGGTAAGGCTCACATGATCACTCAGTAATTTAATAAAACTCTTATAGAAAATATTCAATACCTGTGCTGGCAGTCCTCCTGCACACTCTGTCTGTTAGCTATTAAAACTATTTTTACTTCCATATTGTTGAAGGTCCTGACAAGGTTTTATTAGTTCCCTTCTCAACATCTTTTTAATAAGCCAGAGTTTTGCCATCTTTCTAGTTTCCCTTCTTTCTTGTACAAATAAGAGATTTACTGTGGTATTCTATCTGTGCAAGGAAGGAGACATTAACTTGTTGGGCTATAATACCTTGACTCCAAGTTGAATTACAGCTCAAATTTCAGTGTTTCAGGGATGCATTACAGCCTTTGCTTTGAAGAGTTGTGGTTTAAACAAGGTATATCAGAACAAGGTAAATAAATTAGGGTGAGTGCTCTTTGTTTAGGCGCAGAACCTCTTTAAGTAGAGGACAAATGTCATTGTGCAGAAATCTGGGAAGCCTTCCTAAGTATCAGTGTTAAAACTGCACCTCTCCATCCATGCATAATCACATTTCCAACTGTACCATCTTCCTAGTCTTCTCATAAGTTTTAATCTTTCTTAAAAGTGCAGATGGAAATTTAAGGGAAATTGGTTTGCAACAAAATAGGGCAGTAGTATTCTTTTTAGATTGATAAATGCTCTACTCCTGAGTATTTGAAGGCTTTTCTGCTGATAGTGGATCAATTTATGGACAGAAACAAGTGTGTATCTTCTGTTCTCTCACCTGGGTAACTAATATTAGAAGTCTTCCTTCTGGCAGATGCTGAATATCTAATTTCTAATGACGGAGGATGGTTGAAATGACCTCGAGGTTCATGCTTCCCTGACACACTAGGTAAATGTTCCCTTCTTCAAAGTATTCCTTACTGGAAGTGAATGAGAAACCCCACTGCACTGGCTGGAGTTTAATTCCCTCTTCAGCACAGTAGCAGAAAATACTGAATTCAATTTCTGCTGATTCTGAACACAGAAGTTGTGGGGGTTTTGACTGCCTGTTGCATAAGTTGGGTTGCAGTTTGTGTTCTCTGTACAGCAAAATATTGCCCAGTGATACAGAAAAAACCAAGATATCCCTCCCTGATTCGGGAAGTGCTAAGGGAGGGAGAATTTGTGTTTTGAAAGGGATGAAGCTGAGTGCAGTTATTGTTGAGTAAGACCAAAGTCATGGATAACTAGGGTGGAACACTATCTAAGACTCATATCTGTTCTTAGTTAGGGGGAAAACCCCTAAACTTTATTAAGTGATTTAATTAAGGACCAGCTTGTTGAGTACAAACAGACAAACTACAATTTGTAGTTGTAACTCAGTGTGTATATTTTCAGACTTCTGAATTCTTTGTGCAAGTTCTAACTCTATAGCATAGATTTAATGTTATCCAAACACATTTTTCAGTAGCCTGAATATTTACATATTTCTACATTTTATAATTTTTTGCTCTTCTGTAGCTTGGTTTAATTTCCCTTTGTTCTTTTCTTCATTGTTGTTTAATCTAATTGGTGACTTTGGGCTAAGGAAGTAAATGTCAAATTTTAATCAGTTTCCTGATTTTGTATCTTAAATGTGATCAAGTTCTTCCTTTTCAGAAAATCTCTTCAGTTAAAAGCACATATTTTTAAAATTGCTCCATGGAACCTCTTGTAACCCTTCCTTGTTGCTTGTTTTCAACTTATGGGTATCTAAACTTTTCCATTTACATAATGTTCACCAGATGATCTGACCTGAATTTAAAGCAAGAGAAAAAAAATGCACACATAGGTTCTTCCTTCCAGTAAAGCTGCCAAGCTCATGTCATCTGTGTAAATTCATTTTATTATTGAAAGGTGTCTAAAGAGCATGGCAGCAACTCTACTACTTTTATCCTTCCTCTGTGGTTCCACTTATGTGGTTAATATTAGGGGTGTGATCAAGTTTCTGGGTGTTGTGATCACTCAGGCTCTAAAAGCTGTTAGTTACTGCCCTGGAGCAAAGAAACCACATTTTCATACCAGCTGAAATAAACACAGTGTTTCTACAACTGTGTTTACAAGGATTTATGCTGAACTGTGTTATCACAGTTTAAGAATAATCCTGGAAAATTCAGGAGTCATCCAGGAAGGCTAAAATAATTGTATGTAAAATAATGCAGAATTTTAAAAAAAGCCTACAGGTCATAGATGGCAATAGAAAGAGTTGCAGCTGAATCTTAAACATTCATAGCCTGAAATACCTACATGGACCATCCCTCATATTGAAGGAGTATTTGTGAAGTATTCCATGCACAAGGTGCTTGGCTCTGCTAATGGGGTTGTAAAAATGCATTAATGACAGGACTGTGGGTAACTTAAGTGAAAACTTAGAGCTGGGTGTCCAAACATTCCCCTTGAACAAGGTGAACACTCTGCACTTCCTTTTTCAGCACAAGAGGAAGCATTTTTCAAAGATCAATTTAATTTAAAGGCATATAATTACCAAAATGGTGGTTTAGATTATTTTAAGTGCAGTTCTAAGGAGAGAGGTCACCTGAGGGCTGAGAAAATGAATGTTCATTCCTCAGAGAGAGGATGGAAGGATGGAAGGGAAGGCTCTTTAAGGGGTTCGGAGATCAGTGTGCAGATTTTTGGTAGGATGCCACCCTGGAGATCCTAGACTCTTATTTTGGTCATCACAGAGCAGCAAACAATGAATTTCTTCTTAAGAGGAGGAAAGAGGTCTCAGTTTAAAGAAGGAGCTGCTTTTGTTCAAAAAATATGGCTCAGAGAAGTGCTTGTACTCCTGCACTTTTTGAGAGAGGTGTAGTTTTGGAAGCAGTAATGTGTCAACTGCTGTGGCACAGACCTCAGTGAGACAGGCTCTGGAGGATGAAGCAAAGAACATTTCTTCTTGTTGGCTTGCTCAGAGCCGGTGTTTTTAGGGTGTTTTTTTGAGAGTGTAGTTAATTACGTCACCACGATCTACCTTGTTTTATACATTGTGAAACAATAATAGACTGCTCCTGAAGCCTTTGCAAAAGCAGAATTTTGTTGTTTTTCTCATTCACTGCAAGTAAAGGGATTGTTGCTGTTCTTTTCAGCAAGTGCAGTGTTTTTCTTGTTTCTGCCTCAGGTTCAAGCTTAGGATATTGAGCAATTACATGAGCCAATTTAGACCCTACTGCAAACTTGGTTTGATTC
This sequence comes from Vidua macroura, assembly GCF_024509145.1. Lineage (NCBI taxonomy): Eukaryota > Metazoa > Chordata > Aves > Passeriformes > Viduidae > Vidua > Vidua macroura. The sequence continues at coordinate 22,784,923 of NC_071580.1, forward strand.
CTTCTGGCAAATTTTAGTCCTCACCTAGAATTACACCTGAAGAAGGCTGACATCCTTATGTTGATAACTTTTTTTCCTTGTCTTGGGTTTTTATTTTCCTGTGAGAATTTTACCAGAGAGTTAGCTAGCATTCATGCACACAAATTACAACTGTCTCTCAATATAAATGTAGGTTTGGTGGTTTTCCTGTTTGAATTTTTGAATTAACTCTCTTCCCTATTCCCCCCAGGCTTTTACAGTGTCTAAATTTGAGTTAGCTCCCTAGGAATCTATGCTAATGTCATCTTGTATTTGTGGACTCAAGTGTATTTATGCTGTATAGGTTAATTCAGATTAGCCCAACTATTTTAGCCATTGGTGTTCACAACCAGGAAAATCACATTCAGGCAGCACAGAGCAGCTCTATTAGTGCAACTACTGAGGCATGAAATAACACCCCCAGCCCTAGCTGAAATGAAGCAGGGAGAAAGACCTCAGAAAGCAGAGCTTTTGTTTTCAATGCAGCTTTACCAAACATGCAAAGGCATCACTGATTTGTCAACCTCACCCCTGCTCTGTGTGGTTATTACCCTGTAACTGTGCAACACTCCTGACAATGCTGGGGACAGTAAGGTAGGATTTCACTTGTGCATCATTCTAGCCATTGAAGAATTCTGCATCTCATGGTGAATTTAGTTCCTAAAGCACATTTTATTGGAGTCCTTAAGTGCCCATCATCCAATTACCAGTGCATGGCTCAGATGCACTGCAAGGGCTTGCAAGTCAATTAAGCCCAGCATTTTTTTTTTTTTTTCAACTCAATGATTTTTCTAGGACACTGTCCATGATCACTTCTGATCAGAGAATGAGTGAGCTGAATCTTCCACTTAGATGTGAAAATATCTGTCATTGCCAGGAAGAGGAGATGAACTACCTTCCGTTGCTTTAGCTAGTTGGAATGTGTCAAGGTGCTCTAGGTTTGGTGTGCGTCTCTATCAATCTTATCTCCAACTGGATTACTATGGTACCTTTCAGCTTGCAACTGGAGCTGGGTTGGAAATCCTTCTGCAGCAGTACTGAGAGACATCCCATAATAAATAAATAAGAAATACTCATAATAAATAAATAAATAAATGCTAGCAGGTGATGGGGAGCAGCAGCTGAAGTTCCATGTGACAGCTCCTCAAGATGAAGCAGAGCACAGGCAGCAGAGTGCACTTTAGCCCTGTGTTATCTGGTCTTAATGAAATAATTGTTTTCTTAATGTTTCTGCAGCAGCAGGATGCCTCCAGAGCATTGGGTGCCTGGTCATGACCCCACAGAAGACATCTCATGCCTGAGTTAGTGGAGATACTTTTCCTCTTTTATTCTGCATAATTTTCTTCCTCAGGAAAACTCCTTCAGGCTTTCTAGCCCAAATATGAGCACTAACCTGGACAAGGCTTATCCAACTGCTCTGTGCAGGCACAGCATCTTCTGGGTAAGAAGCACTTTTTTGAATTTGAGTCTGTTTTTCAGCTTGAATTCCAGGAGTTGGGTATTCTGTAGCTCTTATTGTTCAGCCTATTAACCCTGCTGAAAGGCCATGCTGTGTTCAAGGAATAATTTTTTCCTATCTTCCTTTTTCCTCACATAGAAATGGATTAACTGTCCAACCCTGATAAAGAAAATTCACATGAAATGCATGGCAGGTTTTGCCTGTGTGTGTATTCTCATGTCTCCAGGTAAAGACAGAGCCATGCATGGTACCAAATAGGATATTTTCTCTCTGGAGACCTGTCCTATATAGTTTATGAAATCAACCTTTGTGTAAGTATGCAAAAAGATACAGGAAATTTTTGTTCCCATGGGAAATCAAGTTTCTTTTCCAAAAATGCAAGATGGAAAAGGAGCAAAATTTAAGGTTAGAGGGAAAATAAAGCTGATTTTGAGTAACACAATGCAAATAGTGTAAAAATTCAACCAAAAAAAAAAAAAAAAAAAAAGCACCTGTAGAGATTGCTGAGGCAAATAGAAACTGGCCATCTGAGATGAACATTTAGATGCTTCTGTTAAAATAGCCTGACCTGAAAGGGGGAGAAATGAAGTTGCATGCATTCAGTATAAATATTTTTTTTGTTCAAAACTCCATGGAATCTAGTTTGCATCTGCATAAAAGTAATTCTTTCCTTAAAAAAAAAGCTTGCTTGTTCATTACAGCTTTGATCTGACTCAAGGAGAGGAAAAAGTGTTTAATAAGACTCTAAAAGCTATCACATCTGCTTCCTTGTGCAACTGCTCTACTGGGCAGCTTTTTATGGCAGATTTTCCAGTTCTTCCCCAAAAGCAATGTCATGTCTTTTGGAGGGGGCAGACAAGCCCAGGGCTGAGTTTGGCTGGCTGCAGTGAACAGCACATATTTGGAGGTATGCAGAACACGGGATCTGCAGGTTGGAATTTTCACAGCTCTGAGAGAAGGAAGAAAAGAAGCAGATCTAGTGAGTAGATCTGAAAAGTCCAGAGGTCAAAATCAGGAGAATAGGAATAGGGAAAGTAGAGGCTATGGAACAACAGAGTGTTGGAGCTCAGGAGGAATTAAGGAGCATAAAACAGCAGAGCTGGGGGAGGGTTTTTCTCCTTTTCTACCTTTATGCCCTCCCCATGCTCCAAGAGCTCTGATGCAGGCAGACATTCTTACCCAAGCACTGGGACTGCTCTTGCTCCCTTTCCTGCGCTCATCTTTTTATCAAGCTTTGTGTTGATGTCTCAAATTATTTTTTCTGTTGCTGTGATACCAAAGTGCTCTGAAACATCTCAAAATTGTCAGTTCCTCCTGAAAGGGGGAGAGAGGTAAGTGCTATACCAAGGTCAAGTAGACTGGGATATTCTGGAAGTATCTTCAACATTTTTGCTTGTCTTCTCTTACAGTTTAAGATGAAATCGTTTTGAGGGGTACTCATCATGTCTGCCTTGTTATTCTGTTTGTTATGTCCCTACGAGGTGAGATAGAAAACAAATGGCAGCCTCATGGCTGATTTTTCTTTCTTTTATGTTAGAAGTAAAAATTTAACCTAAACCATTGTAATGAAGGCTTATTGCCCTTTGATTCTTCACCTTGATGTCCTGGAGTCAGGAACACTGATGTAATAAAGTAAATGGAGAGAAAACAAGAAGATCTAATTGATTTCTCAGTTGTAGTGCTAAATCCAGCTTGCATTCAATTATTGTTCTGATGACAAACCAGCCACTATTGTTTTTCTTTTAATGGGTTGTTTTTTTTGTTTTTTTTGTTTTTTTTTTTTTTTTTCTTTTTTGTGTTTGTTTTTTTGTTTGTTTGTTTGTTTTGGTTTTTTTTTGTTTTTTTTTGTTTTTTGTTTTTTTTTGAATGGAGCTGGCTGTATCAAGGTATCTCAGGCAAAATTTAGTCCCTGCTACTTCGTTTACCCTAGAGCTGACTAATCACTGGGGCATTTGAGCTACTAGATGGCAAAGAGAGAGCTATAAGCTGATTACTGAGAGTGCAGAAAATTAATGCTCCTAAGTTCTGAGCAGAGAGATAAGGGCTTCCTGAAGATATGCTGAGATATGATGTTCTTTATTATCCATATCAAGTTGGTGAAACTGCCCCTTCTATACTGAACCAAGATGTAATCCTGTTCTGCTGTGAAAGAGTTCAGTTGTTGACTTGGTTGGTTTATTCCCAACTATTCTCTAACATATATTTGTTTCTTCCACTGAAAATTCAGCAGCTAGTCACTGGTTGATTGGCCTTTAACACTGTCCTAATTTTCCCCATCAAGAGATGTTTTGGATTGAATAATGTCCATGTCAGCTGCAGTAGGGGGAGATCTCAGATGAATTGTGTTTCTTGCAGTTCTAGAAGTCTCAGCTGACACTAATATAGCAATTTTGTCAAGGTTTGGTGCTTGTTTGGAAGAACTTGCAACCAAAATGTCAGAGGAAGGAAGGGAAGAAGGGAAATGAGGCAGTCAATGTTGCAGAGGTCAGTGACAATGTTCCCTCCTAGTCCAATTCTTGTTCTGTCCTTCCATGTTCTCAGAAGACTTCTGAAGCCCTGACTAGGACATGACATTGCTAGGATATAAACTAGAAGATGGTAGAATGTTTGTAGCTGTCCAAAGGGAGCACTGATAATATGATATGAAGATGGTGAGTTAACAGACATATCCAATGGACAAGCTGATGAAAGAAAAATAGTGTTAGGATGAAGGGAAAAATCTCCTGGAATCATATAGGTTTTGTCAAAATAACCAAACCACCCTCCCCATCCTCTACCAATGCCTACCCCATCCAAAAACAAGAGAAAAGAGAAAAAAAAAAAAAAAAAAAAAAAAGATGACTGCAGAACAATGCCACCTTATAATGAACATTACAGTTCAGATAACAGAAGCTTTAAGGTCTGTCATGGTCACAGTTTGAGTTTCATTCAACCCCAGTATCCACATCAAAACTTTGATGTATCATGATGGCAATTTCAATCCCCTCTCAAAAGCTGCCAGAGAAAAGTAATTTTTTTCAAATCAATATTAGTAGTTGCTGTTGTCAGGTACTTGAAAGTAATAAACACTGAAGGGACAAGGGAAGTACTAGGAACAACCAAAAGAACTTTCTTTATGTGACTGCTAACTGGATTATTTTCATGAGTCAGGCAGCCTAAATTGATGGTAAGAAGTGAGCAAAGCTGCAGCCAGTTTTTGGATGGGGATGGTGGAAAGAAATAGCTCTGCTCACTACTGAAACTTGACACCTTGTCTGAAATCTGAGTTGTAGAATATCTGCTCTCTAAACACAAAAGGGATTTGATGGTGTTACTTTGAAAGCTCTGCAGCTCACACATGAAATATGAAAAACATGTAATCATTAATACTATTTTTGTTTTATCTAAGCCTGCATATGGTGCATTTCTTGGTTGAATGCAAGTAACTGTGCAGAACCCTGATGTTTGGCCATAGCTCAGCTGAAAGCACAGTATTCTGTGCTTTTCAGACTCCATGAATTGTTTATCTAGGGTCTGTACATGGAGATCATTGGTTCTTGTAGGATGAATCCTTGATTTTGTTTGGGATCACTATCTTGTGTGGGTTATTTGACCTTTCATCAGTGCTGGAACAGGTCATAGTGGCTTTTCAGATGGAAATAAAATGTCTGACAATCTCAGTTGTGTGTACTCTATTAACACTGGTCTAAGTAATATGAAAATGAATTGTTTCTATCTAGAGTTACTGCTACCTCATTTACTACCACATATTTAGCAAGGGATACAAGGTTCAAGAGTTCTTTCTTTGAATTCTTAAACACTAAGCCAGTACTGATTCACAGGAGGTAGTTTGGACCCATTCTTTTGGGTCTGCATCAAGGTAGTCTTGACATTGGAAAGATATTTTATTCCCTGTTTTGTTGTTCTGTAAAATGTCCTCCAGTGAATGAAACAGGAGGGGTGATTTAGGTGACTACTTTGACACTGATGTAAAATAGTGATTTCTTAAGTGTTTATGTAAGGCTCAGGGTTTTTGTAACACTTTTTCCTCCTAATTCAGTTAGCTTCTCCAAAGATTTCGCTGTTTACTGGTGCCATTGCCAAAGTGCAGAAAAGTAAAGATGCGTGCATTTCCTCTTAGCTTAAAGAAAGAATTTTTCTTTGAGTGTAAGAGGGCACAGGTTTCAGCAAAACAGGCTGAGAAACCAGCCTGAGGGCTTGTGTAATGTATAAAAATACTGAGCTCTGCAACAGCAGAACCAACCTGCAAATTTAGCTCTAAATACCCAAGCAGCTCCACATGAGGAGAGGTGTCATGATGCCTTGCTAGGAGGAAGGCATTTCCAATAAAGCTTAAAAGTGACTCATCTTGCAAACAAGACTGCCTCAGGAGAGGGTTTTGTGGGCAGTGAGCCCTTGTGTGTCAGGGTGTGCCAAATGCACTCCCCTTGCAGGTGATTGTCCAGCCATGCTCTCATCAGGGCACCAGTAAGATTCATCTCTTTCTGAGTCACTCTGAAGACAAATATATTGCTTCTAACTCCATGGATTAGGCCTGTTGAAGTGTTTTAAACTGTTATGTGCATACTTTCTTGCCCTTTCATAAAACATTTCTTGAAAGGATTAAAGCATTAAACAAGTTTATTGTAATGAAGCATCAATTGCTGGAATAATGAAACTTGAAGGGTTTGCGTTCTGGTAGTTATGAGTTTTTTGCTTCTAAAAAGACAAGGTGTCTTCTTGCACAGTAGAATTGCCTGAATGTTAATGTTTATGTGCTTAACAGTGCTGGCTCACTGTCCAGTGGCTGCTGTCTTCTGGAAACGCCACTGAAAGTCAGTGTCACCAAAAGAACTTAGGCAGAATGAAGAGCATATGAAAATGGTAGAAATATACAGGTGTTCCCTTCCCCACCATCTGATTTTTCTCTAATGGTTTGCTTGTGATTTGAAGTGTGTTTTCTTGTTAGAGCCAGCAGACTAATGGCACTGACCTGAGAACAGAACTAATCCCCCTGTTCTTAAGAAGTACAAGATTGCTTTTAGCAAAAGAGTTTTATGCAGCCCTTCATAAAATCAAGATTTTGGAGTATTTTGATGCAAGTTAGTTGTATGGTCTCTCTGAGTAGTTTAACAAGGCCAGAAACTCCAGTAGTTGTCACCAGATGACACAAGGAAAAACAATGCACCACAGCTTTGGTCACGATGAAGAGACTAATTTATTTCCTCTGTCTCCAATCATTTATAGTTCTCAAAATGTGCCAGTGGATTGGAGGGTGAACGTGCCACCTCTCCAACGACACTGGACAAACTACCTGTGCATCAAATTTCTCCGCCTCTATGAAAGAATGCAAAACAATAGGTTGTTTACAGAAAGTTGTGTGGGAAAGTTCTCTACAAGAATGTAAACTCAGAAGGCTTTAGAAAACTCTTGATAATCAGGGCGACAAGTAGTAGCTGCAGTATATGCTCCAGCTGGTAGCTGAGCTGTGTGAAGACACAGAAGACCTGTGTATTATCACAAGACAAACTGTTCATTGATTTCTCTCCCTGCTTCTCCCTCCCCCCTGTTGTCACAAGAAGTCAGCGGTAGAAAAATGACAGTAGATGAGCCTGTTGTTTTTGGACTGGCTGGGTAAGATCCACACGTGGGAAATAGCTGTATGAGATAACCAAAACCTTCCTTGGTGGAAAAGCTGAATTTTGGAACCGCTACCACTGAGCAGTGGTGAAATATCTTAAGGTTAACTCCTGTTTCTTTCTGGTCAGGACCTTTCTTTTGCATTCAGTGCTACCCCTTCCCTCATGCTGTTTTGAGTCTTGACCTAGTCTCCTGCCTTATACTCCATCCCAATTCTAGACATCTGCTCTCAGCTCCACTCAGTGGTTTCTCTGGCTTTATGCCAGGATTTTTCCTACCTTTTCAGCTTTTTCTAGAAAATCAGCCTTCTTCTGGCTTTGCCTTGAGTATCTTGACATACTCTTCTGCCAGGGGAAAGTAAATTCTAAATTCTTGTTCCTTCAATTTTTGTTCTTCCCTTTGATTTCCATTTTCCTGGGTGAGCAAATTTTCTCCTTTTCTGGAGATTCCTGCTACACAGGGACTCACTGGAATGGAATTTATGGCTCTGCACTGGGAAGGGCTGTCCCACTGCCTAAGAGCCTTTATCACTGCTGTGTGTGCATTTCTAGCTTGTGTGTCTTGGTATAATTTAAATCTGCTGTAAATGCCTATTATAATGTTCTTTCATTGTTTCTCTCCAGCCTAATTACATAAATGTCATTATTTTAATTTGCATATGCATTGTGGCAAGTGTGTTGTGTCATTTATTGGCTGAAGTCATGTGGTGTTGCTATGTCCAGTACATGTCCTGGGAAGTTTAGCATGTTCAAAAACATAAAAAATGAATTTTAAAACTTCTCTCCAGTGTGGGTGGTTGCTCCATGTATGTAGAAAATGCTGACAATTTGTGACTTTCTGAAAGGGATGACAAAGAAAGATGGCAGGAATCCTGGAAGTCATTTCAGTGAGGCTCAAAGCACAATATAATTTCTACTTGAACACTAAAATTTGTGTGATAAACAAAGTAGTTTGTAATTGTAAAAATCAGTTAATATAAGTGCTTTTTTTTTTTTTTTTTTTTTTTGTTTTTTTTTTTTTTTGTTGCTGTAGTGAATGTCAGAATACTCCCTGTGACCTCATGCAGGTCCCAAAGCAGGAAGCTGCTGACCAGAACAAGAGTTTATGTTCCCACTACTGAGACACTTGGCTAAGAGTCTCTGCCAAGCAGCTGGTTGTGACACTTCCACTCATACTCTGATCAGTATATCTACTATTTATCTAATTTTGTTGTGGAATGTTGGCCCATGCAAAATTGAAAAATACTCCATTTGCTTCCATTTGTTTCCAGGGAAAAGGTCAGTCTGGAACCCCTAACCAGCCCCTGCTTTTGTCAAACAACTTGTGAGGAAAAGCAAAAGCCAAAAATATGATCTCGAATTTAAATGCATTGATTTGAAGGGAAATGCCTAGGCTCAGTGGACAGTGACTGGAGCTTATGGAAACATTCCTTTTTGAAACAAAGCCTAATTTCCATATAAATATGATGGTTGGAACACACTGCATATTTCCTGCAACAGTAATGGAGTTTACTCAATGAAGCTATTGTTTTCCAATGCAAATCTATCTCAGTGAGAGTGAAATATCTGGAGAAATGGAATAGCCATGATAGCTGTGATGTCCTGCTGCTGCTAACCAGAGGACATTAAAATTAATGCTGTAAACTCCCTGTGGTAAATTCCTTGTAAAAGCAGTGCAGGAGCACATTTTTTGGAGTGGCACCTTCCCACTAGTGAGCTCCCAGAGGCACAGCCTGCCCTGCTGTGGGTCCTGTGTGTCCCTCCATGGGGATAGAGCTAATAATGCAATTATTATGTGAAAGTAAGAAAACAGAGATCCCATTTCTGTGTAAGTGTTGGGAGTGGGAGTGTTTTTGTATGTGGCTGGGTTTTTTTAAAGCTTTTTTTTTTCTTTTTTTTCTTTTTTTTTTTCTTTTTTTTTTTTCTGAAGTGTTTTCATGTATCTACAAATAAATTCAGTGTAGTGCTTTCCAGGAAAGCACAATGATGCCTCTGTATCTCAAATTTACTGCCCCTAAATTAAAGAATTTAAACATAAAGTTTCTGATGAGGTAGCTGCAACTTTTTGATTCTTTAGAATAAGTACTAATTCTAAGGCTAAGAGTGACTTTTACATGTAGGTAAGATGTTTATGTATCTCAGGATTTTCAGCAACAGCATGTGGGAAAAATGCATGAGGCAAAGAAAAATTTGGTTAAAATTTCATTTTCAGCCCATACTGATTAACTGAAATAGTTCTGTCAGGTCAATTTTGACCGAAAATTGAATATACAAAGAATCAGAACTATTTGCTGGGCATATTATATAAACTGGAAAAAAATATTTCTCTGGGTTGCAGCTCTTGAAAGAAAGTATCAAAAGATAATTAGAAAACAATTAGCTGATGGAGAACAGCACAGTGTAGATCACTCATGCAGTTTTTGAAAGTTTCCCAGAAACTGAGACATGCAGGACTTGTGCTGGGAGACTTTTATTAGGAATCAGAAAAGTGCTTAGTTCAAAAGATAACTTGAAAGGTTTGTGTGACGGAGTGGGATGTGTTTTTTGTTTAAGGAATTATCACTGAATGACAACCACTATTAGGTGTGGGTTCCAAATTTCACACTGAAGACATTAAGTATCAGCCTGTAAGACATGGAGTGCATGCATTCACTTCTGGGGTTTTGTAGCTCCTATTCAGTTGGAATATAATATTACTGAATGTAACACTGGCAAGCAGTTATGGAAATCCGAGTGGTTTTTCTTGTGTATTTATATAGTACAGCTGAACTACTGTAGCAAATTTAACATTTTAATTTCTGTTTTCCATTGCTTTAAATTAAATAATAGGGCAAATTATAGTTGTGAACTCACATGTGCAGGTTTTTTTTTACAGTAAATTACCAGTTTTTAATATTTAGAGCAAATTAAGAGGTAATTAAAATATACATAGAAAGTGCAAGAATGTGCAAGGAGACTACGAGTGTAGCTTACTTTTTGAAGTGCCCACAAAGGGTTAGTTTAACTTCACAGTGAAACAGACTAACAGGTTTCCTAGAGGGGCTTGTTCTGTGCTTTTCATCCTGAGAAAACAAGGTTCTCTTTGTTCAAGTGATTTACTAAATTTTAGAACCAATAGGTTTGGCCATTCAACCTGCATTTAGGAAGATATATCCAACTTACAAAGAAATCTACTCTGCTGAGATCTGAAGCAAACAGGGCTTCATGGGTTTTGGTTTTCATGTAAATAGTGCAGTTCTGTATTGACCTGGCACTGCCTGTGTTCTGCTGAGCCCCCACTACTGCCAGAGTGGTGATTTGCACATTTTTTGAAAGTTTGGACTAATTTATCTACAAGTCAGAGCATATCAAACAAAATTCAATAGCTTTCTGAAATCAATTATACTGTAAGTGAAGCAAATTTAATTCCTACTAATGCATTTTTCTTAAAGCCAAGGGGTCTAATAAAATCAATGCATGTAAAGAACCATGAAGTTTTGTAGGGAATTTTGTTTTCATTGCATACCCTTGCAGAAATAACATATTTTCTAGTATTATGTTTTCCTAATGAAAAATATAATTCCTAAAGCAGATATTTTGGATTAGATTGCTATAAGGATTTAATATTTTATAATTACATTTGTTTTGCACATAGACTAACAGTTGGTGAGTGGACATATTTATCCACACTATTCTAATTGAACTTCAATGGAAACTTGATAAACACAAATAATGTGCCTTATTCACCATCCTGCAAGGAATTTTTCTTAAAATCAGATTGTACTTCAAGAATTTTTTCTTTGGAAATGATAAATATAATACAGACTTCCCTTAAACCCATTGGATTTTTATGCAAATAATCAAACAAGCCCTAAGTTAATTGGTTTATTTTACATCAATTGAAAGGTAAATAATTGCTGCAATACCTGAGTGAGTTTGGCACCTTTTTCTATAGATAAGCTTGTTAAGCTCTGCACTTGGTGAAAGGCTACCTAAAAAAGAAAGTGGCAAAATACCTTTACAATTAAATGTTAATTTTCATCTGCATCTGTTAGATGTATATCTGTTGTTCAGGGTGAAGCTTTAAGCAGGTCTTTCACTGCATGGTCAGGAGAAATTCCAGATGTTTCAAGATGTAAATTTGCCTCAGTTTTCTTACCAAAAAAAAAAAAAAAAAAAAAAAGGAAAAGTGACTGTAAGTACCTTATACCTTCTTTGTGTTCTTCAGGTGCAGAGTCTTCTGGTTGCCACCAGCATCAAGTCCCTTTAGCTCAGATTTTTGACTTACACTTCTTTAAATGCTCATTTCTTCAGCATTGAAACCTGAAGAGGAACCTGGTATCACCTAGTGGGCGCCTCTACCCTCTGCTAGCCTCTTGCTGTAAAGATTGAGCTCATTGTGCTGCAATATAACTGCAGAGGGCAAAGTCCACGTGCCATGGAGACAACCAGCTATTCAGGCATAAATGAAAATCACTAAGAGGTCTAAAGATGTGCACAGATATTTTCAGATTGTGTTCTAAAGACTTGTGTGAAGGAAAACATGCCAATAGCTAGAGCAAACTTACCAGATCTCTTACATGCTCAGTAGGTTACTCTGGGCATTTTATTTTCTATTTTCAGCCAGTGAATATTCCCTGTAGATGGCTAAGGCACTGGAAATGCCAGGATTCTTTGCCAAGTTCTGAGGAATGCTTGTGGTTTTGGAAGCAGCTGAGGTTGGGAAGTTAGGGACGTTGCTCTCTGTCATGTTTGCAGTGAGCATATTTTCGGATTCGTTTAATTAAGTATGTTAGACCTCTTTTTAATGTGGAAAAGGCCAGGTTCTGAAACTAGATTAAGTGTAAGTGATGCATGCTACAAAATTTATGACGAAGTCAGATTTGGGGTAGCTAGTTCAAGTAGTCATCCTGTACAGGGTTTATTTAGGGGGAGCTTAAAACTTTATGGAAGATGATCCCTCATGCTAGAAGAAAGACACAAGGAAGTGTCTTGCTCAAGAAAGCTGTAGGATCTCTCATGGGTATTTTTGAGGACAGGTTAGACAAGTCTCCACCAGGAATGACCTAATTCTAGTGGTTGTATGATGGGATGAAAGAAAGACTGGCTGCTCTTGTTTATGAGCACTCAATCCTGCTTGACCTGGTAGGAGAAATTGCTCTGGTACTTGCCTGTGCTTGAATTCCCATTTCTGAGGAGCTCTGCTGTACTGCAATGTGGGAAATGGATTTGTGGAGAATTCTTAAAGCTTGATAGAAGGTTTATATAGTATGTATCTCTATGTAAACTTTGAGATAAGAAATGTTGTCTTGTAAATGCTATAGAATAAGACAGATATTGTTGAGAGAGGAATAGAACTAGAAACAAGTTTTAAAGGATGATTTTATAAATAAGACTGGATACTTCAGAGAAATAGAACTGTGAAAGATGCATTGTAGTAAGTTTCCTGAGAGGTAATTTTAGATGATTGGCTTTAAAGTATTTACAGCATGGTGTGGCTAAAGCTGATAGGCCAAGAAACACTTCTAGTGTATTGTAATTAAGAAATAGTTGGCTTCTGATTGTGATAGCCTGAATTATAACATGTGCATTGTCTCAGCCTTCTCATGACACTGAAAACAGAATAAAAGTTTTTAAAACCCCTCTCAGTTGCCCCATGACTGGGTCAGAAAAGGGCCTAATTGAACATGATTGGTGAAACCAACCACCTTTCTGTCAAACATTTGAGAATTCTCTGCAAATCCATTTCCCACACTGCAAGACCTTCTTTTTGATGCCTTTTGTCAAAACCAGCCTTTGTATACAGCTAAGAGACTGGTACTGCTCTTTGAGCTCTGGATCTCTGTGCCTGATTGCTGTCCTGCATGTGTGTGTAGAGGGGAATTGAATCAACTCACATCAAAGGATCAAACTGAAAGTTGGGCACTGCTCTTAATCTGTAACTTTCATTTTTCTATCTTTTTTTTCTCTACAGATACTATCCTACAGCTCTGGATCTCTGTGCCCAATTGCTGTCCTGCACGTGTGCATAACAGAAGTTGAGTCAGCTCACGTCAAAGGATCAAACTGAAAGTTGGGCACTGCTCTTAATCTGTAACTTTCAATTTTCTATCCTGTTTTTCTCTGTAGCTTTCTCTGTAGTAAGGCTTTGATGAAGCATGTTATGTGTTGTACCAGTATCTTAAATTTCAGGGATGAGGGTTGAAGAGAATTTTTATTTCTGACACCCCACAGGGAAAACAGAGGGTCTGTGAATGCTCTCATAGCTGAGGGCCAGCTACTCAGAGGTTTTTGTGTATTTATCAACTAAATATTGTCAAGGTTAGCACCAGCTGCTGCACCAGCTTTCTACCATTTTACATCCTTCTAAATTCCATTTAAAACTCCTACCAGCTTCTAGCAAAAGCCCTTTCTGCATTACTTTCCTTGGCACAAGAGCTGGGTGGTTTAACAGGGCACTGTCAGGGCTAGTGGACTATAATTAAACCTGCCAGCTGTATTTTGGTTTCTGGGCAATGGTGCCAGTATGTTTTGCTCTTGTCAGCAGCAAAACTACTAAATATAGGGGGAAAGGTATTTTCCAGTGTCAGAGAACAGGTTTCTGTGCTGATGCCAGTTTGTTCACTCCCCCAGCTTCAGCTGTGACAGCCTCTGGGGTGAAGGGTCTGTGCACTGGGACAGTGAAGCTGCAAGTATGTCTTGAGCCTGGAGGAATTAAAAATGGAATTATTTTGTGCCCAAAGCACCCATGCTGACAGATGCATACAGTGTTTCTAGCCAGCATGAGGCTCAGTATTCAGGGGTTAAGAGTCTGTCTTTATTTCATCACAAATAGCTTCTGCTTAGCAGCACAACATTAGGCAGTGAACTTGGAAGAGGGATTTGTGCTCAGAAGAGCACCTTGGTACATTTCTGTAAGTTATAAATGGGAGGTGTTTGGGAAGAGTGAAACAGACTTGAAAGCAACATTAACCCAGCTGCTTAAAGGACGTGTCCATATGCTCGGCTGTGGTGCATTAGGAGCAAAAAGACACAATTACAGTCCAGTTCAAGAAACAGAAGTAGGTATAATTACAAGGCACTGCAGTGACTTGCTGATGAGAGTTATTTCATCAAATCCTTAATAAAGGATGGAATGTGCCAAGAATTTAAAGATGAGTGGCACCTGCGCAGTACCATTTGGGAAGAACCCATAGTTTAGGGTTCTTTTTAAGATTGGGTTGATGCTGAATGGATGCATGCTGTCTTGATTTAAAATCTACCTTTCTGTTTGATGTGAATTTCTGTCTGATGCAAAGCTTTTCTCCACCAGGCAGAAACAATTAAGGTGCAGTTTTACATTGTGGTGTCTCCAACAAGCCAGCATGGAAGGTTCCTTCCCTCCACACAATAATTCCTGCCTCTACTCTTCTGTTCTTTTTCTGGCTGGGTGACCCTGGCAGGCTGCTGTGAGGCTGTGCTGTACAGTGGGGAGTGAAATGCTGTGGCCTGAGACATCTCCACAAATGGGACCTGTAGTGCTGTCTGTAGCTGAGTTTCAGAGTTCTTGAACTGTACCATTACTTCCCTAATGCAGCATGGAATAAAAAAAAAAAAAAAAAAAAAAAAAAAAAAAAAAAAAAAAAAAAAAAAGGGGATGCTATGTAAGGCAGGAATTTCAAAACATTGTTCTGTGTGCTGTTGTCAAGCAGAAGGAAATTTTCTACAGGATAAAAAAATCATCTCCTTTTATTCAAAGAATGCTGATAAGAGTTGTTGCTAAGGGAACCATTTAATGTCCATCCTTGGATTTGATAGTGTACCTGAGCAAACTATTACACAGAGTCAATGTCCCTTTATTTCTTAGGGCAGAGGCCACCCAGAGAGAGAACAGAGCCACCCAGAGAGAGGCTTTTAGAGAGAAAATGCTTTATGTCTTTCAGCAAATATGGTTGATAAAATGAAGGCATGTCTCTTGCTACCTTCCTTTTTTTTTTTTTTTTTTTTTAATTTTAGTATAATTAATTACATTGCCCTAAACAGCAGTTTGATTCTATCTAGGAATGGAAACCAAAAGGGCATTTAATACAAGCTTATGTGGAAATGGAATTTTATTTTTTTGCTTGATTAGCATTGAAGAGCAGCTAAACAGAAATGAGCCTTCTGTTCTGTAAAGGAATCTGCCAGGTTGTCATAGGCTCATTTTGGGGTTAGGTACCTTGGGATGAGAGCAGGGGACACTGGTGCTCTATGAGGACTCAGTTTTCAGAAATCAGTATTATTCTACAGAGAAGGCTGGAGTAAAAAAAGGGCATTTAGAGGCCTTTTCTTCAGTGAGAGGTTGCTTATTGAATTAGTTATCCATTGAAAATTGCTATCAAAATATGCAATGCAGTTTTCTTACTTCCAGACTTGTTCTGGAAATAGAAAGGCTGTAGAGAAACCCCTATGACATGATACCATCAAAGCACTTAGAAAAATAATATTTCACATCTTTTAAATAGTCTTGTTTCTCTGAGATTGTTTCCATTTGATAGAAGAAGAAAGGGGAGCTACAAATTGACATTTACTACAATAAAAGCTGGTCTTACATATTTTTTAAATGGTACAGAAGGTTTAAAATTCAGCATTCCTTGACTTCAGGCTTCATTTGAGTGCTTTTACTTTTTAAAATTAGATATATTTTAAATCAGGTATGAGCTTACCATCTGGTTGCAATTAGAAATTAAAACATTTTGGGTAGGCTTAGATATATTAGCAAAAAATGACTCCACTGTGTTACCAGTATAGACAACATTTTACTTTCTTGTGTATAGCTGCTCTCAGTTGAACAAAAATGTTTCTGCTGCTCACAGGATTACATAATTACCTTTTTTCACTGGCTGTATTCTTACTAGTAGAAAACTCAGCATTTGCCACCTTGCAGTAAAACATGATGCCCAATACTGAATACATTTAATTGTCTGACTGTGAATTGTAAACAGATAATTTGTCCTTTTTTTTTTTTTTTACATTTAATGACTTGCAGGATATGGATGGATATTTCTGTGTCAGTTTAATGTAGAGTGAAAGGTTGATATAAATAAGTTGAATTAAAGAAGTCACTCAGAATCCAGTGACAGAGTGGTTTGCAGTGAGGAGCAGAGCTGTAAAATCAGTGACCTCCTTTTTTAGCTCTGCTGGCCTTTCCTTGACTCAGCTCAGCCAGTTATCAAGAGAAGGAGTGGTGCTTTAACATGCTGATATCTTGAACAAATGGAGAATCCAGGCAGGGGATCAGGTGGAGAAGGCCTGCTAAGAGTGGGTAAGGCAGACATTGATGAAAGGAACTCTGCTGCTGTACCTCCCATGCTGGCTGCTGCTTCTTGGTCTGTGCACAGCCAAATTTTTTTTTTTTTTTTTTGCATTGGCAAAAATGCAGTACAACTGTCCACACGAGCAGAATCAGAGTGCTGCTTCAAATGTCAGAAATCATGGACTGCCAGATATTTTCTGCAGCATCTGTGCAGGATGAAATGACCTTGACTCTTTTGTCATGAAGACCTAACAAAATTAACTCATCCTCTCCAATGGACTGTGTCCTCTGTGAGAATGAGATGGAGAGAAAATTTGGTGTTCTTTAGGGAGTCTGTTTGCACTTCCTGAAGCAAGAAGGCTAGGTTATGTCACAGCTCTGGTTCGTGTTCATGTCAGACAGAGGGAACAAATCTCAGTATTTCTAATGTTCCTGTGGGAAATGCTTAAATGATTCATTTTTGAATGACTCCAGTTGTACAGTGGAAGCTGAAGGACTGGGGCAGAAACTGAGTTTTAAAAATAAATTGTGAAGGAGTCTGCCCTTTGGGCCTTTCATATTTTTAGCCTGTAACTCCCCAGGCAATGCTTCACAATGAGCAAATGTTACACACTCAGACATTCCTTCTGCTGCCACCCGCCTTTTCTTCTCAGACCCTGACCATATTTTTAAGAACAATCTCATCAAATACTGCTAAATAGCAACTTTTGAGCTGTTGAAGATGTATGACATAGAGCATATCAAGCATTACAATAAAGTTAAAATCTTTTGCTTTCTTGAGCTCCCTATGGGGTTCAGCCGTGCTGATTTTCTCCACGGTACCCTTACCCAAAAATATCATGGTCACACTCTTAGTATGCCTATGGTGATAGGAACAAACTAGTGATGAAACTGAAGTTGATACCTTGATTTTCTGATGTTTCCCTTCTCCTGGACTCAGTTTGAAATCTGGACTAGATCAAGGTAACTGTATTGAGCCATTCTTAATCACTGGCTGCCAGAGATTTAGTGAAGACCAAGTACTTAGCAAACCAGATGAGAGGTATTATTTTCTTACTGCTACTAAGCTGGACCACAGGATGTTGTTGAAAATTGACTGACTTGAAAAAAAGTGAAAAGAAGGTTGAGTAGAGCTCTTGGAGCTGGAAAATTATATGACAGTATGTTTTATTTCCACCACCAGTTCAGAGGACACAGAAACTGGGTGAAGGTTTAGGTAGGTTCAGAGTCTGGTTCTGGTGCTGACCCATGGGACAGTGCCTATCCTTGGGAAGGAGCAAGGAATTAGCTTTTTCTAAGTTTTTTTTTTGAGCAGAAAAGTGTGGCTCTACACTTGTGTGTGCCAACTGTACTGAGAGATGGGAAAGCCCCTGTTGCTCATACTCAGTTTTGAAAGAACTCTTACTAAATGGAAATTATTAAATGATTAATGAAAATTCTCAGTGTTATTTTCCTGAGAAAACTTCCACCCTGTCCTTTCTTGAGGTTTCATGTAGCAGGGAATCAGTCACCCTGATTCCTTCAAAAAGGGGCTCTGGCAGAACATTCCTGGTGCAGATAAAGATAATGGCTTTTACAGCTGAAGATAGAGGACTGTGCTCAAAGGAGACGTACAAGAAGAAAAAAAACCAGCTGTAAAGCCAGCATCTTCCTGTCTTAGCCTCCCTTACTCAGTGGAAATTGAGGCTGCAGATGGATGTGGTAGCTGCAGACAAGGCCATTCAGAGTGGAAATGGGGCGAGTGAGCATCACTGGGAGCATAAAGAATGCTGGCAGTGCTGCAGCAGACTGTCAGGCCAGGTGGCCAGGAGAGACTGGATGGATGAAAAGAACAATTAATTGCCAGCCTCTAAGGAATAGGTAATTTAAAAAGAGATGTGGGAGGTGCATTCAAGTGGCTTTGTTTCAGCCACTTCTATAAAGGTGTTTCCCAGTTCTTAATTGTCTAGTCAGCTGGAGCCAGATTAAACCCCAGGTATTCTGCGGGTGTTGAACTTGCAAACCCTGGTCTCAGATGTTTATACAGAAAGTTCACTGCCTCCCTGGCCCTTGCATTAAAGCTGCTCCCCTCGTGGTAGGGCTGTTTTCTGAAATATATTTCCATAGTCAGGTTTCGTTGTGCATGGTTGTTCTCCTCTAAGGTAATAATGCCTGCAAGTAAGACTAATTAGCCTGGGGGATGAGGAAGCTAAAAGGGGTTGGATTCATTTCTGACAAAAAAAAAAAATAGTGGCAACATAACTAGCCAGCTAGGTTAAATATTAAATTTAATGAGCACTAGTGCAAATGGTATGTTGGAGATCTGATGTCTTAACAAGTCATAAAATAAAATTTTCCTCAGGAACAGCAGCTTTATGGCTTTTTGGATATCCACAGAGGGCCAGATGGTGAATCCTGTGCTTATTCTCTTGTTTTACAAGTTCAGTGCTGAAATGAACAGGGCTGTTGACAAAGCCAAAGTATTACTGAGTGCCAAAGCCTTGCTGGCTGGCAATGCCACTTGGTACAGGCCAACACTGTTCCTCAAATGTGCTGCCCACAGCTGGAGTCCTGTGCAGAGATCTTACTGCAGTGCTGAGGTGAAGGCAGGGAACTGAGATACAGGTGGTCATGGCTGGGTTTCTGCCACTGCTGGATCTCTCTGCATGCCCATTCCAAAATTAACTGCCCCAGATTCCTTTTGTAAAACTGGCACTGGTAAGGGGGAGTTTTGGGAAAAGTTCATTGACATAAAGCTTCCATGCATAACAGCAGGCCATAAGATCAAATGGTGCTTTTTCAGGGTTGGATGTTTATTCTACCTCATTGGCCTAGGCTAAAGATTTTTCTGAGCAAAATTCAGCCATTGCAGTAATTTTATAAGAGTTTCAACAATGAACTCAAAGCTGTGAGGACACAGATGAAGTGATGAAAGAAAAGACTGAGCCCTATTAATCTTTGTTATCCTCAGGAGTAAAAATACATTGTGATAGCTCCTAAGTCCAGAGATGGTAAAAAATGCTAGAGCCAGCTGGCAGCATAGGAAGATTCAGGTGGGCAGATTGCACCTGCTGTGGGTGATGCCTTCTTGTCCTTGTAATCTAAATTCAGAATATTGAGGAGTACTTGCTAAACCAGCTTAGCCACATGTCAAAATTTGTGAAAAGCAAAAAAGTTAAGTCTGCATTCGCACCTTTTTCTTTCAATTAGTAGCTGAGTGTAAAGGTCTTATGTATTTGGAGCTCAATTGCTTTTAGAGGTTTCTTATATCTCAAAATCCCTCTTCAGCACTGACACTACACAGCTTTTTGAACAAAAAGAGTGATAATTCTAGAGAACCTTATTTCTGTGAAAAATGTGAACTTGGAGATGTTGCCTGGAGTTCTGGGTTGAAAATAATTACAGCGATGTCAGGTACTAGGACAGGAAGCAAACAAAATAAATACAACTGTGAACAGTAACATTTTGGTACAGCATTTTCATAACAGGGCCGCAAGAAGCTGCAGCACTTCATGATTCCGTAGCTCTTCCCTGTTTCATGACCTTCAGGCTGTACTGCAACTCTTCTGCTAACAGAGCCAAATAGTTTGTTTACAGTTTGAACAAGTTTTGGGCTTACAGTTAGCTGTATTAACATGATAATTGAGGTTACAATTATCAAGACAAACTGCAATAATCCTTGTTGCATTAGGAAGTTTTATAGCTTCCAGTTGGAGACTGCAGCAATATGATTTTCCCTGAATATTTCATAAAAGGGATGTGAATGCTCTTGGTGATAAAATAACATAACAATGTACATAAGGCAAACACTAAGATAGATCTATATTGTTTGCAGAACAAATATAAGAAATACTTTGGAAAATGATGCATTCTTTGGACTAATTTTTTCTTTTTTTTCTCCATCTGCTTGTTTCCCTTCATATTTTCCAAACATTCTTTTTCTTTTTTTTTTTTTTTTTTTGCCATCCAAAAATAAAATTATATAGATCTGTGTTTCTACTCCTAACTTTGATTTTTGAAGTGATGCTGTAATGAAGAGGTAAGAAGATTGATAGGAAGTGTTTCATGGTAAGACCTACAGGTTGAGGAAATAGTATTGATAGTGTAATGAAAACCCATAATGGTACAGATTTTCAGGAGCGGGGAAGAAAAGGTGCAGTCAACAAACTGCAGCGAGTGTAAGTGGCTAAGACACTGGAATCTTACCTGCTAAACAATTAAATCAGAATTTTTTATTTTTAATCTATGCATGTAAATCCACCAAGAATGCTGGAAAGCTTTGTGTACAAAATATCTTGGGGTTTTTGGACTGAACATAGGTATATGTGCATACATGGCATGTATGGTTCAACACAGTCAGGCTCCCACATCACATCAGCACAGGGAGAGGATAATATTTAGCTCCCTTGAAGATGTCCTGGACTGTGGAATTCTTCAGGAATCCCTATCTTTTACCTGTGAGAAGGAGTTCACTGTGAAACCCACTTCTCCCAGCCTGCCCAAATGTGAGTCTCTGCAAACCCTGTGGAAATCTCCACCCTCCCCTCTGGGTCTCACTGCTTACACTCAGGGTCTCCTGTGTGCCTCCTGGACAAAAGCCTTCCTGGGAAAAGCTGGGAAGGACTGTTTTGGCTCCATCTCAGTTCCTCAGTTCTCACTGTTAATGACTGCTCCCAAACCAGTGCCAAGTCACATCACCAGACTTGTCTTCCCAAGGGTTCTGACAGGATGTCTTTTCCATGTGCTACATTACATGGTATTTCTTGCAGGGTTCCTTCAGTGTTGAAGGAATTCTCTAGGACTGAATTTCTAAATGCTCTTTTGCAGGAGTATTCCTCTGGAATAAGTGACTTAATTGGCACAAATCCCTTTGCAGTGTCCATTAACACCTTTTTGTAAAGTTTCTTCATTTCAAGCTCAGTGTTTGGAGCAGTAGGGGATTAGGCAGCTGCACTTAGAGCATGGTACTGGTAAGGTGTCAGTGAGCCAATCTGTCAATATGATTTGCTGGAGGTAGTGGAGAGCATTTGTGAGCTTTTGGCACACATTTATAAGGAGGAGCTTAGGCAAGCCAGAGAGTAATACTTGGAGGATTATGAGGAATTAACCTGAACATGGATACTTTTGGCTCCTGGGAAATCTGACTGCATCTCTTCATTTGGAATAGATTACAGCAGTACAGAGCAGCCAATGTAATTAATTGGTCAAATTTTTCCTGCTGTTTTACGAAGAGTCAGAGTATCAGTTATCTACTCATCTCTTGGGAAATTTATAGTGAAAAAATCTAGAGGGAAAGTTGGTTGCTTCAGCAGAAACGGATTTGCAGCTGCTGAGGAGAATTTGATTATGTGCTACTTTCAAAGAAATGCGATACGTCATTCACTCCTGGACAGAAAGCCTTTTCTGTGCCTAAGATTTTCAGACAGCCTAAGGTAGCTGGGGAATAGGACTGGATTTCTTCCTCATATGCTAAATGTTTCTTAAGTTCAAAGTGTGTTTGAAACCTGCAAGCATTGGCAGATGTTACTGTCCATATATATGAGGAGTTTTCCAATAATTCAGCAAAATGTTAAAAATCTCAAGATGGACTTCTGGCTGACAAGATGACATCTGCTGTTTTGAAAGAGTTTCTCACCTGTTGAAGTACTGGTGTTATAATCAAGAATGCAAGAATTGAGATAAGTTAGTTGCACAGTAGAAATACACTGTGGTTGTCTCAGGTCTTGGGGGATGAATATTAATTTCTGCCCTCACAAAATTCTTGCTCTTCTACTAATCATTGGAGCCTTCCAAAGTGAGCTCGTGCTCACAGAAATGAAGAAAATCATTGATGTGAGGTTTGGCTGTAATATCACATATTTATTGGAAATGTTGGTGACTGAGTGGTGTCTGCAGAAGAGTATTGTATTATTAGAAACACTGGTGGAGGATGGCAAGAGGTGCTTTGGCACAGAAGCTGCAAAATCCACTTACATATTGCTGAGCCTCTTCCCAGAGCTGGCCTCACAGGAAGCTCAGAGTCGTGGTTGAACTCTGTTGCAGTAAGGTAGAAAAATCATAGACAAAGGCTTCATAAAATCAGGCCTGCTCTCCTGGAATCAGTGTCTGGCCTTGTCAAAGCCTGCATTTTGCAAGTTCCCATTTCTTTTTTATAAGAAAAAATATATTTTTTGTGGTTTTTTTTATGAATAATAGTAATTTGGGGAAATTTGTGATTGTGAAGTTTTTTATTTTTATAAGCTTTTTTTACAGTTGTGTTTATGGGTTATGTTAATTTATGGGGTATAGTTTAAAAGATGAGTTGTTTAAAGGTAAAGGTTTTTATTATTTATTTTAAAAATTATTTTTATTTTTGGGAATAGAGGTTTTCTTTTTTCCTTTCTTTTTGAGTGGTCAATTAATATAACAATCTATTCCTGGGTAAAAAAACAACTTATAACTGTATAAATTGTTTTTTCACCATTAGATAGAAAAATGAAAACTATTTCTTACAAACAACTTTCCCTGTGTGTACACACTGAGGGTTTCAGTGACCAATCAATACAGAATAACAACTTGTTACTAACTAATAAAGTAATTGGAAAGAAAGTACTGACCAATTGGAGTCCCACATGAGGTCTGTAACACTGTATAAAAAGGAGTTATGTGAATAAAGAATGGCCTTTTCCCACCATGAGGAAAATGGAGTCCGTGTGATTTATTCCCATAGAACTGGGATACTGAGATGGTTCCTGGGTGTGGAAGAGGTTTTACAGCAACTTCTGTGAGCCAGAGAGAAGTTTGATAAGAGGATTCGTGTCTACCCCTGAAAGAATTCTCTACTAAGGTCGTTGACATAGAAACCAAGAAAGAAAGAAGAATAAATAAGAGAAACCTGCAACTGCCTATCCCAATGAGCACTTTGTTTGTCTCTCATGACCAATGAGTGAAGTGTAAACTTATGAGCTTTGTAAGAATGTATCAAAAGCATGCCTGCTAAAATAAAACCAGTTTGAAGCCTTCTGAAAATGGAGTGTGTTGCTTTGTATTGTCTCTGTCTCAACTGTGACACGTGGGATGTGCAGAGCTTTGTCACTTGACAAGGTGGTGCCTGGGGAAGGCTGACCATCCCCCTGACATCCACCACAAAGGCACCACAAAATCAGTGGAGCAGGTTTATCCCAGCACACGCTCTCCTGAGAGGAGCACTCCCAGCAGCTGGGGCTCAGTGAGGCAGCTCAGGCTTCAAGGGGGTCATGCAAAGTGCTCTGCACTGGAAGGCACGTAAGAGCCAGAACTGTCTGGCTGGAGCCAAGGAAGGAAAGTTCATGGAATAAAAATGCAATTCCCCAGACTGAAACGGCAGCGAATCCTGCAGGATTCTTTGCCAACATCTGTTTGCTGGGAACACGCAGTAGAGCCTAAATTATGCAGCACAATGTCACGCTGGGGAGGAGGAAACATGGGTGAGCAACTGCACTGCATGCACTGGGAATGCTTTAACTGTCTCACTCCCTGCTTGCAACTCCAGGAACCCTTAGGTGCACAAGGCATGACTCAAGATGAGATCACTTCTGGAAGAACTCTCTTTTTCCTGTTCTAGCACTAGTAGCATCACAGACAAATCCTGGGAAAAAAAAATAGAGGAAATCCACCATTAATTTTATCACCAAGGAGAGTTGAGTTTGAGTATAGCTTGTTTTTTTTAATACAGCTTGTCACTCTTTTCAGCACAATACTGCATTTATTCTTGACTTTCACCACCCAGAGGGAAGCAGCTAAATGGGTCAAATTAGTCCAAAAGATGCTGCATATGGTCAAACCAACCTGAACCTCACAACAGCTTTTGCAGAACATGTGGCACAATGAGTGACAAAACAGGTTCTCTTCTATCCAATATCAATATCCAATATTAATTTCTAATTTGCTTTAAGGGAATGAACCAGATTAATGCCAAATGCAGAAAAATGCTAAAATTTCCCATACTCATGTAATTATTCATGTGTCTAAACATGCTGAGGTTTTTTCTTCTTGAACCCAGAAACAATAACTAAATTTACTGGATTTTTAATACTACTTGGAGAAAGTGTTATGGATAACTTTATTCTATGACCTACAGACTTTGATTTGTAGAAGTTGTTATTACTGGAAGCAAGAGTTTATTAACTCCTCAGTGAACTGCTTCTATTTGGTGTTCTCCTTAAACCTTACGCATTTTGGGTTGTTATGGGATTGCTCTGCATAGGAAACAATCCTGTGCCAGATGAATTTAAGTTTACATCGTCTACACATTGAAGGACTCCAGCAAGTTTCTCCACCCTGAAATTAATTTGATATTTAGATGTCTCCTTAGATCTCCTTAAAATTGTTCGTTTTCAGTTTGTCGCAATTCTTATCTGCATGAGATCTGCCAAGTAGATACCTGCACATTTTTCTTTCTTGCAAAACATAATTTGACACTAACTCACAGAGTATCCTCTGGAAGCTCTTTGTGGATGGATGGATTGATGATTTTAACTTGCTTTACCTGCACAAATCCAGGTAACAATACCTTGTATAACCCAACTGTTCTAACTGTTCCTCAGCAGGCAGAAATGAAGACCTGCAGTGCTCCTCCCCCAGTACTTCTGCATCTTTTACACTGGTGTTGGAAATCTGTGAGCTTTCTGTGTAGGTATCGGTCCATGTCTTCACTGTGACCTTAGCTGAGGGCTGGGCAGTGATGACAGGGTGCTGTGAAGAAGATCCAGCCTAGATTAGGGTGGAGATCTGGTTGACTGAGAAATCCACACACTGTGTCTCAGCTCACACACATTTGTTGTCTGTTTCTGTGTGATGAAGCTGCCTGATTGATCTGAGCTGTGATTTAGCCAGTTTTGTTGGGATGTTTTGCTGGAGCCTTTCCCAGGGGACCAGTAGTGTACAGGAACAATTCTGGTTCACTCCACAGGCCTTTCCTGGTCTGTTTTGAGTTTCAAAAACTCATTTCATGGCCACATTGAGAGGATGAGAGGGAAGGCAGATGCCTTACTAGTGAGGGAAGGGAGGAAAATACACATTAGTTGAATACTAACAGAGTTTTAAGTGGTTCCTTTAGCTGTAAAAGCCTCACCACCCCTCACTTCCTGCACATGCTCACAGCCTTCAGCGTTGCAGAAAAACACATCTTGCACCCATTAACAGCTCAGTGATGACTCTGTGCAACTCCCTTTAGAGACAGGGAAGGGAGTGTGGGAGCAGTTTGGAGTCTCAGCATCTGTTATCCCTTCTGCCAAATTGCTGCAGCATGGCAACCAGATGGGAGTGATGCCATTTCTCCTCAAGAACAAAACACCCTTTGAGTAAGGCTTTTCATTAAGGACAAAATCCTGGAACCTCAGGCACAGCTCTTTGTTGTTGCTGATTTTGTTTTTTTTTTTTTTTTTTTTTTTTTGTTGTTGTTTGTTTGTTTGAGTTTTTTGGTGGTTTTTTGGGGGTTTGTTGACTGTCAAATATATTTGGTTAGAGACACTGCAGAGTGGAGAGTTAATTTAACAGGAGGAATAAAATTATTTTATTCTTGTAAGAAGAGAAGCAACAGAAGAAATCAAGGGTATATAGCATATGGTGAACAGTAAACTCAAACATTATTCTTTGATAAAGACACTGATGTTTACATTTAGTTTTAGGTGCTTTCAGCTTTCCTCATCCATTTCACATGTTAGCACAGGTGAAAATATTTAATTAGTTACCACAGTTTTAAATGTGGTTAAACATTAGGGCTCACTGTTGAAACTGCATTATAATGTGTGTGGAGTAGAGGAATGCAGAGCCACCTTTGGGCATCTGAACAGAGCTGTTCCCTCAGCTTGTCCCTGTAATCAGGTGAGTATGTGTGCAATGGCAAGGAAAAGCTCCTAAGTCATGGGCACTTCCTTCAGGAGTCTGTCTTTGCAAGTCTAATATCTCGACACTGTTGAACTCTGGTTGCTGAGAATTTCAGACTTTCTGTGCTGAAAGACACAGACCCTCAAGAGAACACTGCATTTGACCTGAGGCTGTGGAGAAGGCTTTCAAAAGTGAATGATAGAACTGGGATTGTGGGTGTGAAGTTTGAATAGAAGTGTGTAATATCACATGGTGAAAAACTTAGAGTTTAAGGGTTTAGAATGTAGTAATATATATAAAGCTAAGATGGAGGTTTTAGGGCAGAGGCTGCTCCTTCTTCTTCACTTTCTTCTCCATGGGTTTGGGTGGTATTTTGTAATTGGACAGAAAAGTCTGCATTGCAGGACACGAGGGATTAGTTATTGGGTTAAAAGTGAAAATAATTTAGGTGTCATTTCTTAATTGGATAGTTTAGCCTTAAAAGACCTTGTAGAGAAAGATTGTTGGCTATTTTGTAGGTTGTTAGTAGAATGCTGTAGAACTCACAACCTGTAAGACTGTAATTTAGATAGGAAATAATAAACACCTGAGTCTGAATACAAAATACCATCTTGAACACTTCAATCCCAACCTTCACAGAGGCAGAAAAGAAGTTAAAGAATCGACAAGACACATTATGAAATTTCAAGTCATACAGGCTTCATCCAGGCAGTTTTCTTTAAGCATTAGCCTCACAATTATTTGCTGAGAAATTTCATGTACAGCTTCACATACTTGCAGAACTTTGCCAGCAATGCACTCCGAGTAATTTCATCCACATCTATATCTGGGCAAACCATTTGCTGAGGTATTTTCTGCCATCTGTGAATGTTCATGTGCAGCTTATATGCCAGATGTGTGTTGGCAGCATACATGCTACAAAAAACAAGGATCCAGAACTGTAACAGTAATCCCAGTGCTGCAAATCGAGAAAACCTTTGCAACCTACTATCTAATCATGTAAATTAGTTTGCTAAATAAATGCATTGTTTATATATAAAGAACAAAATAATGAATTGCTGTAGATGTGAGTCTCAAGAAAGCCATTTTTACAGGTGCACGAGCCACAGCAGTTGGGGAATTCAGTTGATCCTAGCTGGTCTGCCCTGGTGACATATATTTTCCCAGAGTATTCCAGCTGCTTTACAGCATTCTTTGTGCCATTTAACCTTGGCTGGCTTGTGGAGGATTTCAAAGCCACTGTTTTAGTATTGGATTTCTCATGATACCACCCCTGCATCAATTCCCTTCTCTTGGTCAGTGTAGGGGGTGAGGGGACAGCACAGTGTAACCCTAATTTAGAACAGTCTCAGAGAAAGAGGAAACTGAAACAGTGATTTAGCTCATGCAGCAAGATATCCATATATATCTAGGGCAGGGTGTGGTGAGAAATCCCCTGAATGTTCAAGCTATGTGGGAGGTATGCATACAAATCCACTTAACAGTTGTGTTTCTGTGAGGAATATTCTTCCCACACAGAATATTGGAAGAATTGAGGAAGTGTATTGGAGGAGAGCCTAAGCCCTGCTAATAAAAGCCTCACCCTGCTAGGCGAGCCCTGCACTCTTGTGGCTAAACGAAGCAGCCTGGTACCAACTGTGGTCTAAATTTACCTTTGATATCTTTATATTACCCCTGTCTGTGGCTGCAGCAGACGTCCCCTGAGGCTGCACTTAGGCTGGATGAGCAGGCATGGAACTTTGCTAATGAGTCCTGAAGCTTCTCACATTCCCCCTCCAGGAGCTGCTGGCTGTCGGGAGATGTCAAAGGTCTGACTGAAGTGAGGCTGAAAAGCAAATACGCTGTCCCAAGGATCAAAGGAACTCTTGCTGCATCCCAGCGACCAGCTCAAGCATGACCAGAGCCCTTCTAATCCTCAGTTTCTGTAATCAGGGCTCCATTAAAGTCTTTGCTCAAACACCAGTACTCCTGGTTCTGTAAGAGCTGTCTGAGTGGAGCTGCAGCCAGAGATGTGCTCCCGATGTGTGAATTGCTCTCTCGGTCTTTGTAGACTAAAGCTGTGAGAGGTGCTAGCCACGAACCCGGGGGAATTAGGGATGCAGTGAATTGAGCCATTGCTGACTGAGGTGTGGTCCTGTTGTTGGGAGTTACAGGATCCTTTCTTAGAGACTTTTTCTTTTGTCCCATAACTTAAATTAGCAGTCTTTTTCAGGAGTTCTGTAGTCTATTCACGTGCTCAAAAGAGAAGTTCGTTCCCCCTTCTCATTTTTCAGGAGTAAGAATCCGTAGTTCAGATTGCTGTAGCACAGCCTGTCCTGGGACATGTCACTGAAATCACAGTACCTCTGGGGAACCAATTTTCACATCACCCAACAAGACACGATTTATGGACACTGACGTTAATGACTTTAACTAAATGGATTAAAAATGCACTTATTACTTACTTATAAAACAACTTTTTTAGAGAGAGTAGTTTAATCACAGTTTATCATCTCTTAGTCCTGCTCTGCCCACCACCCCTAACTTATGCTACTTGTGTTTGTAATATGCTTAAAACTGCTCTTCATTTTATTGGAATTTAATAAGCTACTCATAAAGGCATTTTTAAATTGTGACCCCGATTCCTTGAAGTCAGCTTATCTGGCATTTGAAATGCCATCTCTAAAACTCCTTTTAGTGTATATGACTTTATTTCTAGTTTAATTATTACACCTGCAATGCTGAACTTCGTGCACGTGCCAGTTAATTATGTTTCCATGCTGAATGCTGTGTCTTGAGTAGAAGGGATGACATGGGAATGTTGGCAATGCATGGTGCAAGCACCTTCCTGTGTGTCCAGAGGCAGAGGGTGCTGTACAGCATTCTGTTCCAGGTATATTGCTGTAAAATACACAAAAAATGAGAGAAAAAGAGTATTTCAGAAAGCAGAAGTCCAAGTCATTTTGCATAGTTGCAGGGGGCTTGGGTGTAGATTTGCATGTAAAATGTGTTCTGGCCATACTATGTAAGAGGCAGGCTTTAATGGCTTTTAGACCCCACTGGGTGGGAGGCTTTAGGTTGTCCCTTAATGTTTAATTACATGGAATGTGTGTTTAGCAGATTGCTCAGCTGTCACCTGGAATCCTTCAGGCTGGATGCTGTGAGCTGCTGATAGCCCTGATGGAGCAGATCTGCGGGTGCTAGTATGGCAAAGATCAGATTTCCCATTTGGGGCTGCTTGCAGTGGCCCTTTGCTTTGGCACTTATCTGTCAGGCCTGGCCAGGTGGCTTTGCATGGCTGGTAATGAATGTGGAAAACTGCTGCATAATCTGTTCATAGATCTAAGGTTTGTGGGTCTTGATGAAGGTAAACACTAGGCTGGTTGAAGCTTTTCCAATGTAATTTATTTGGTGGGAACATTTCAGTTTTCTGGGCTTTTCAGTTCTTCTGTTTGTTTGGATGATGTGGTATGGCCAAGCAATGCCTGTTCCCTCTAGAGTTTGCAAGTGGAAGTTAGTATGGAAATGGAAATAGGAGCACGGCTGCCTTTGCAATGTGTATGAGAAGCAAATAGGTGTCATTAATAGCTGTGTACAGTTGGCTTTGTTCTGGCTGTTTTAGAATCTATTACTATTACAGGTCAATCATTTTTTCATTTTCTGAAAAAAAAAATTGTGTTTTGGAGATGAAATAGCACAGAAAAAAGTAATTTTATACTTGGTGTATATATATGTATATATAAAACAGATGATAGCATGTAAGTACGTAAAAAAAAAAGTAATTTTATACTCTCTATATAACAGGTGATAGCATATAACTGCATTAAAACAACTGTAAGAAGAAAGCGCAAATTAAAAATTAGCTGTTGGGGAGAAAAAGAAGAAATCAGTTCATCTGATGGCAAGAAAGGCAATTTCCCCAAATCAAGAAACTAAAAAGAAGAGTAACAGTACTTTGCTTTAGGATAAAATGAGGTGTGTGCAGGAACAGCTCAGTCAAAGCAAAGAGTGATGCATGAAAACAAACTTCAGGCTGAGAAATACCACACAAAAATGTGTCAGTGTGACTGGTCATTTTATCTTCCTTTGTAACACAGAGCCAGGCAGCTTGGGGGTGAAAACTCAGTTTTCTGTCACTGGCCTTCAAGCAAGTCAGTAGTAACTAAATGATTAAAAAAATGAGTGACTGGTAATAGTAATAGATTCCAAAACAGCCAGGACAAAGCCAACTAAACATAACTATTAGTGACACCTATTTGCTTCTCATACACATTGCAAAGGCAGCTGTGCTCCTATTTCCATTTCCATACTAACTTCCACTTGCAAGCTCTAGAGGGAACAGGCATTGCTTGGCCATACCAAGAGAAAAACTGAAAAGCCCAGAAAATTGAAATGTTCCCACCAAAGAAACAAATTACATTTGTGATAGCTGTGATGGTAGCCTCTGGATTTCTCTGAAAGTATTCTGTGATGTTTCAGCTATTTGCTGACAGAAACCCTTTAAATGCTGGTTTCAGTGAAAAGGGAAATTAAATGGAGTGTCCTTTGAAAGATGCACCCCAGAATGAGCAAATACCTTGAATATTTGGTTTTGCATGTGTAGTAACTTAAGAGTAGTGCTGGAGTAATCTTAAAACAGCTTCCAACAGTTGGGGCTCTAATGTGTGTCTTGTCTTGGGCTAATACACTACTTAGTCAATAACATGGTAATAAGAAGGCTTTGTTAAAGGGATCCCCTTGTGTGGAATTACTGTAGGATGCTGCAACTGCTACAAGCTTATGAATTCTTCTCCAGGGATCCCTGTTAGCAGAGTGTGGTGTTTGTGTGCTGGGAATTTGAGTTACTTTCCTGGAGGGATCTCTATCCATTTATCTTCACAAATGCTAAGCAGACTCATGCAGGAAGAATGAATCCTCACCCTTAGCTGATCTAAGTATGAGGTTTACCTTTGGTGGTGGGACACCTTGTATTGACCTGTAAAAAGCAATTTATTTGTTATCCATGGGAAGGTGAGGGCTGATCCTACTCATAGGGAGGAGTTACTTCCAAAGAGGACCCAACAGTAACCTTAAAAATTATACTCTGTCAAATGAGTCTGCACCAACCCTAATGTTATTTTCCAGGTAGAATATTCTGCCTGATATTTCAGGCAGTGATACCAGTGATGGTATCACTGAAGACCTCAAAATGAATAAGGCTGTTCTCTGGGAGGGCAGTACAGGGAAGGATTTCTACAAATAAACTCCTTGCACAAATGACAGTCTCAGGCTAACATCTGTTCAATTACCTGACTGCTTCTGGAGTCTTACCAGAGACTGGGAGAGCCTGGATTGATTTCCTGCAGCTGCTAGCATGCTCCTGTTGCAGGGTGGAGAAGATAATCTGTGAGCAGCAAACACAGTGAGGCTGAACCTGTAACTGCCAGGAGAGCTCAGGCTTATCAAGACATGGGGTCAGGCGGGGAAGGGAGACAGGAGGCTGACTTGGGCAAGGTGAGCTGAAGTCACCTTGGAAAAAAACTGTTAGAGTAGCTGGGTTTTGCTCAAAGATGTAAGTAGACATTTATGGAAGTGATGCCTCAGGTTTAGCTTTTCTATTTTTCAGATTCTGTCCTGCTTTAGTGTGTAGTTCTGAGCTTCACATTAAGGGATGGTGAGCTCTCTTCACAGAGCAGGAAGACAAAACAATTCCTTCTCTAGATGGGGACCAAGGACAAATGATCCAAGTCTCAGGCCCAAGAGCACAAACAATGTGTGCTGGAGAGAGAAAAACAAGCAGGATGGGACTGCATGGGCTAAAGCTGGAATTGGACAATGAACTCCAAGGTTCAAATGGAGCAGAACTGATCACAGTGGGAGACCCTGTGAGCGGTCGTGCATTTTGGGACCATTTTGGTTCACCTTGGGTGTAGCCTTGGCTGGGCTCTTGTGCTGCCCAAGGTGGATCCACTGAGGCCTTTGAATAAATCCCTGCTTTATTCTTTAACTGTGTTTAGTCTCTGTTCTAGGTCAGCCTTCACAAAGTATCACAAGGTTCTTGCAAATGGAGGGCAATGGCTCCTTTAGCAAGTGAGGCTGCTTTCCCAAAACCTGAATGTGAGTGTTCTTTCTGTCATTGCTGCTGAATCCCTTTGAAGTTCACTGACTGTGTAGTGTTGTCAGCCTTTGTAAATACACAGCAATTCATGAAGCACTATTGGAGCAATGGAGTCACTTCAGCCTTGCATTTTTTGATTAGAACCAAAATAAGAACAGTCTGATATTAAGTTTTCTTGAGCATGGGTGTTGTTGAAGCCAAATAAACACTCCAGACCCTAACAGGAGTTTAAATAGAAAAACTCTGAACCAGAACAGCTTCACAGACAGTGGGATTTGATACAACTCTGAACAGCAGTAGCTTTGCCTTGGATTTCATCTTAGTACCGTGCTGCATTCTATTGCCAGGTCATGTTTCCTCAAGAAGTGTACTCTACTTAGCTGCTCAGAACCAGCTACATGATCCCAACTTAGAGTTAAGAGTTTGTGTTAAAAGGAGCTTCAAGTACAGTCTGTACAAATACGTGTTGGGATGGAACCCAAATTTCTGTTCAGAAGTGCTGAACTGTGAGAACAAATGGTTGCATTCAAGGAAGGACACGTTTCAAGACAAAAAAGTCATGTTATGGAACCTTAATTGTCGATTTAGTTTTTCAATGTCTAAACACAACTACATATGCTTGTGACTAATAATACTTTTTCTAGGAAGTTATTTGATTATTTAATTATTTGACTATTCAGAGAAATCTCTGTTTTCCTGGCAAGCATGCTTTTCCCCTTCAAATCTATGTAAAACCAATTAATAGAAAACACATCATTAGAAGAAAATGGGAACAGATGTGTTTCAGAGAGGCAGTGTGAAGATAGAGCTCCATTATATTGCTTTCGTTGGAAGGAGTTTTTGGGAAAAGAATAAATATGTGACTGAGAGTAATGATAGAAGATTAGGAAGAACTTGACGTGCCTTGGGAGGGGATAAGAGATAAGGACTGTTACAGGGAAGAAAGAAATGCATACATCACAGAGAAAATTGGAGGTTAGGAAGAGATAGGAAATTGAGATTTGCAATATGTAAGTGGATTTAGAGGAATAATGGACAAGGTGAACTATAAAGAAGAGTTCCTAGAAATAAGGGTAGATTTCAGGTCTGGGTAGCAGTTGCTTTCCAAGCCTCAGAAGTAGCATGTGTCTGATGTTCAAAAGACTGCAAATGATTGAGGTCGCTACATATCAAAACTGATCCATGTTAACCATATTAAACCCTCTATTGAAAGTCACTTTAAGCATATTCTAAATAAGCTAAAAAATTAAAGGAGACCTGTTGATTGGATCCTTAAATCTGAAAACTATTTTTAGTTCTGAAAACGAGTTGTGTTGAGGAGCCTGAGCTTCTAGCTGGCTTACAACTACTTCTCATGTGGGAAGACAGTGTGGTACCTCCCCTTTTCTGAAGGCAAAGAAGTGCTTCAGTTAACTTCTTCGAAGGTGACACCTCAAGTGACCTCTATGTACATGAAGTGACTTTGTCAGACTGAAAGACACCCCCTCTCCATTGCCATTGCATGCATTCCCCCTGAATAGTTATTTATGGACTAAGAAAACTGCATGGAACAAAGTGCTAAACGTAGGGGATTTGAAAGGATGTGGAGTGCGCATTTATCTTTTATTATCTCCCTTAAGCAGTGCTGTTATTCAGGAGCTCTAACAGCCATCCATTATTCATCAGCTGTCTTTCTCCTCAGCTGATTGCTGAGCAGAGTTGCCATGTGGAACAGCAGCCTTGCAGACTGTGAAGTGGGATGGATAGTGGATTATGCAAGGGAATTATCTGCTCCGGTAAAGGTCTGGTTTCCAGGGCTTCTGGCACAACTAAGCAGAAAAAAGTCAGTGCAAATGTAGGGACATAAAATTCTACCTGAAAAGATTAAGATACTAATGCTATGGGTAACTCCTTCCTGTAGAGCTAAATCCAAGGCAGCTTTTGCTAAGGCATTCTAATGTGGGTGAGCTTTCATCTGGGTTTGGAAACTGCCTCAAATGCACAAAACACCAGGAGTTACAGGTGTTTCAGCCTATTTGACCTGAAGCTGGGTGGCTCTTAGAGCACAGTGTGGAGCAGATGTGCTGTCAGATGCTGGCTTTGTGTGCTGGAGGTGCCAGACTAGGGGATTTGCCAGAGCCACCTTTCTACTCTTTGTCTTAAACTTAGCTAGAAAACATACACCCCATAGTGCCAGTTGAAAATGCCTTTCTGGAAAAGAAAATGTAGGAATTTGGATCCCTTGCCTTATATGTAAACGAAACACTTAAGGGTTTGGCACAGTGATTAATACTAAGATATATTATTATTATAATCAAAAAGATTAATACTAAGTGATTAATACTAAGATACTCCATTCTAAGGGTATCCCCATTCAGGGATGTGTAGTAGCCCTTCTAAACCCTTCCAGCTTGGTTATCCCATGATGATCACATAAACTTCTGCCTTACAAAGCAACCTACTCCAGCTTCTCTAGTTTTCTGTAGGGGCAAGCACAGCATTTCTACTGCACGTGCTGTATGTAGGGCTTTAAACCCCAAGCATAAAAAAATTGATGTGCTGTGCATGTAATTCACCTTGCCTGCCTCAGGCATCAAATATCACACATGGCAGATCAGTGATTGAAGTAATTGATGGGAGATTGGAAGAGCTGTAGGATATACAGTGTAATGAAACAATTTTGACTTATTCAAGTTTTCAGCCTTGAAGCAAGAGGGCATCAAGACTGTGCTTAATTACAAAAATGAGTACTGTCTGTCAATGTATTTGAAGCCCGTGTTACACAGGTTTGTGGCATGAACTGTGATTAATATCAAGCTCACTTGATGGCCTGAGAACTTCCTACCACCCTTACAAACAATGCAGACCTGTTGTGCAGAAATTCCTTTGTGTTTCAGTGTTTGTAATAACATGACTGGTATGAAAATAACACCACAAAACAAAACAGCAAGAGCAGGGATTAGCTATTTAAAGTCAAAATCTTTTGTTTTCTAGAGGTATATTGAGATCTTGCATAAGAGCCAATGATTTCTCTGGGTAATGTTCAAGCAGAATTGAATTTTTGATTATATAATCAACTCAGCCTTAAACAGCTATAACCACCTACTAAAATTGAACTATTTTATGAGAAATCAACTGTATAAGGAGACTTCATAACATTTTAAAGCAAGTGGGGCTTTTTACCTTTTTTTTTAGCTGACCTGTTATTATAATGGTGCTTCCTTTGAGAGACCTTTTAGGCAAGGCTGCCAACAACAGACTTCTTGGCTATGAGTGCTCCAGGTCAGCCTCTGGGTTTAGGGCAATGGCCAAGAAAAGTGCAAACCAGTGGTCAGACTGCCCATTCCTGCAAGCTGCAAATGCCTCTTTGTTCCGCTCCTCAGCCTCACAGACCCTACAAGGCTGCATGATGTTGTGCCAACAGCAGTATGAAGGTATTTTGTTTCAAATACCTGATAAGTGAATCA
Source organism: Vidua macroura (assembly GCF_024509145.1). Classification (NCBI taxonomy): domain Eukaryota; kingdom Metazoa; phylum Chordata; class Aves; order Passeriformes; family Viduidae; genus Vidua; species Vidua macroura. Next base: position 22,820,618 of record NC_071580.1, read on the forward strand.
GACTCCAGCATTGGAGTAATGCCAACAAAGCTGATTCACAAGGCAGGATGCTCCTTTCTTTTGTGCTGCTTGAACTTCATCACCATGCTGTGATGCTTAATGAAATCGTTGTGCAAACTGTGAATGCTGATATTTTTATAAGCCAACTACCATGAACAGTTCTGTGTTCTCAATCAGCTGTAAGCTGACAGAAGCCTTGTCACATTCCATCTTTGGAGGCAGCTAAAGGACAATCCAAGCAGGCATTGATATAACATTTATATTCATAAAAATGAATGTGCTAAAACTCTCTACTGAATTCAACTCCTTGTCCAAAGAAGACTGAATGTGATGGCTTACCAAGAGCTATTTTTTGCCAGGACAAGGTTGGGACTGCTAAAGGAACTTGTACTTTGATTTAGATGTTGTGTTCACATACTGTGACCAAAGTGTTTTACAGACAGAAAAATCTCATGCTAAGCAACAAACGAGGAGGGCCTGAGGAGCTTGAATGGACTTCAGGAAAAAGTTATTTTTACAGATTTTTTCAAGGCCAATATCTATGAAAATCATGAATGCTTGCAGCACACTTTGCTTGGCCTGTAGCAGATATGTCCAGTGGCAGTGAGGTGGCAATAAAAACCCATAACACCCAAGAAAGCAAAATGCTATTTATGGGTGGAGTGTATTACTGGAGTGCTACTCCCTGCAGACTCCTCCAAAAAGAGCCTGAGAATGAGCTGAAGAAGCAATATCTGAATTGTGCTTAGTGGCTGAAATAAGCTGTGTGCTTCAAAGTTCTAGTCCTGGCCTAGCCTAGCTTGATATGAGGTGCTCCATCAAATTCAGGGTTTGTTAGTTTATAGCAACAAGCATAGATTTAATAGCAATATATTCAAGGCAAACTTACATCATCAGTACAAAGGATAGCCAGGTGAGGTGACTGCAGCCTGAATTTCTCAGGTAAAGTGTGCTGTAAATTAAACCTGCAGTAGAGCACTCAGAAGTAAATATTTACTACAGTGGGAGATAATTTTGGGATTTAAACCTAGTGTCAGGTTCCCAACCAGGTGCACACACCTTGCAGGTCAGAACTCCTGAAGAGCTGATGAGTTCCCCAGCTGTTGGTGCACTACCAGTCTGTTGTTATTTGCTTACAAGACAAAAATAATTTAAGATCTAGAAACCTTCCCTCTTCTTTTTGCAACAAAGCTCCGGGTGTGTTTGATATGTTTTGTGAAAGCTGACAGCCAGTCCACCATGCAGTTCTTAGGTTGCTACTGAAATATCTTTGCAGGGTATTGTTGATGCCTTAGGATTTTAGTTTTTATGTTTTCCATTTATTTGTAATACTGCAGTTCTTTAGTGTGTAACTCTAAACTCCACACACAGTGTGAGCTGCTGCTTTCCCATTTTGATCAGACACAGCAATTCTTCTCCAGGCCTGGCAATCAAGGACACCTCACTGCCTCAGGTCCCCAGAGATGGAAACAAAAGTGAGTTGGGAGGAGCAAACTTGGGGTACATTACTTCATTACCTGAATCTCAAGTTGGAAGATTCACCCCCAATACGCAAACGGACCAAATTTATAAAAGTGTGAAAACCTGTGAGCTGTGGTCCATTTTTGGGTGCAGCCCCTGGGGGGCTTTGCCAGCCCTTAATGTACCTGAAGGCCCTTCAATAAATAGAACTGCTTTTTATTGGCTTGATTTTGTCTGGCCTCTGTTTTTAGGTAGCCCAAAAAGGCATCATTGTGACTGAGTGCTTTTCAAAGGCAAATATCCCCTCCTTTAGAGCATGAGTCAAAGCCAGCTGAAATGAACACCGATAACCTGATTGAAGCTTTGCATCAGGCTCCCTCTGCCATCCCAGATGGTAGGAGGGAGAAATAGATGCAAACTGAGAGATTTGAGCAGCTTTTCACATTTCTTTCTTGAAGATGTTAGGGACTAATTACAGTCTCAGACAATTTCTTTTTCTGCTTGATGTGGATTTAAAGAGAGCTTTTTATAATGCAGCCTCCTGTTTAATGGACAGTGCAAAACTTCTTTGAATTCTAGAAACGTGCCTATCCAAAAGGCAGGATTTGTTCTCTAGTACCAGCTGACAAGAACTGCAAAGAGGTGAACTCTGGTGATGCCTGAATGTCTCAACAGCTTCCTTTGTTCTGCAGAAGAACTTGAGATGATTTAGGATTTAGTTTAAAAGTCTAATTTGTCATACACTGATAACAAAGTTTATTATGAGTGCCAGTAGTTAATCTTAGAAAATTTACAGTCTGTTGAATGGAAAAATATTGCAGCACTGATATTTCCAGTGCAGGTGAAAACCTTGTGTCCTTGGGAGATACTATGACTTTACCATGGTGAAGCCAGAAAAATTAGGTATAGTATATCCAGGCCAGTGATTGTATGTCTTACTGGATCTTGGAAGTCAGAAAGTTTAAGTCAAATATTTAAAATAAGAGTTACCATTTATTTTACCATTATATTTGATCACAGTGAATGATCAAATATAGAATGTAGAATGCCAGAGGAGTCCCTTTGCCCTTTTATAGTGTAAAGGCAAATGGAAATATGAAAACTGGAAACCTAAAATGCAATATATTATATTTCAGATTTTCCAGCACCAATAATTCAGCTTTTAATAGTTCAAATGGAGCACATTACCATCTTGCAAAAATAATATTAATAAATATATTCAATTCAAGGTTAGTTTAGCCACAAACACTCAGATTATTTTTTCAGGAACATACTGGTGTGGTAGTAAGAACTCCTCCTATTCTTGAACAGTCATAGAAAATTTAGGTGTCTTCTATGATTGTTTACTTAAAGTTTGCCTATAAATATTAAACATTCAGCATGATGAAGTCACAGTACAAAAACCTTTTGAATTTTTTATAGCCTGCACAAAAACCTACTACAGTTTGTGCTTGACTAGTGCTGAATGAGGCATGAACTGAAATCCAGCTGTGGTTGTTTTGATTTTCATTCATTGTTTAAGTTGCATATCCAATTCAACCAATCCTTTACTGGATGTCAGTCTATCCCAGCAAACCCCTTTGCATTACACCTTTAAACACTGCCTGTGCAGAGGTGGCAAAAGCAGAGACTTTTCTTTGGGATGTGGCTCCAGTAAAGCACATGCAGTTAAAAAAAAACCCCAGAGCCCCAAGAACAACAAAAGATAGGTGGTCATTTGAATCATAGCAAGCAACTGTCAGAACAGGAAAATTCTTCATGATTGCAGCAAACAGTTTGAATGTATTTGTATTTTAAATTTAACAAGTCAAAACAGACTATGCCGTGACACATCTTTGGCTCTGTAGTTTCCCCAGTAGCTGAGAAAATTTTCAGATGAAGGAAGGACAATTATGGAGTTGTTTAGGTTGGAAAAGCCACTCTGCCCCCAGCCTGTAGCTCTGCAGAGGCTTGTTGTGACCCAAGGGCAGGACCTGGCACTTCAGCTTATTGCACTTCATGCCATTGGCCTGGGCTCATTGATCCAGGCTGTGCAGATCCCTCTGCAGGGCTGTTCTGCCCTCCAGCAGGTGGGCACTGAGCCATCTGTGCACTGACTGAGGGCTGGAGCTTGTGGGATCATGGATAAAGATGCTACACACAGCTGACCGCAATACTGAGCCCTGGGGAACTCCCCTTGTGACTGCCTCAGCTGGATGTCACCATCCCCCTCTGGGCTCTGCCATCCAGCCAGTTTTCAGCCAGCCAAAAGTGCTGCTGTCCAGACCGAGGGCTACCAGCTTTTCAAAATATCCACAGTCTTTCCCTTGTCCACTGTCTCCTGTCAGGGAAGGAGATCAGGCTGCTCAGCCCAGCCTGCCCATCATGCATCCATGCTGCGTGGGCCTGATCCCCTCACTGTCCTGCAGGTGCTGTCTGATGGCACCCAAGGTGATCTCCTCCAGCACCGAGATCAGACTGACAGGCCTGAAGTTCCTGGGATTGTCATTCCCACCCTTCTTGTAGGTGGGCACCACATCTGCTACCCTCCAGTCAGCTGGGACCTCGCCAGTTAGCTAGCACTGCTGGTAATGATTGAGTGTGGCTCCTCTGGGGTTTACCTCCATGCACTAGAAACAGCTTGCCCTATTTTCCTCTGCTCTGGTGTCACAGTTGAGACAGAGACAATGCAAAGCAACACATTTCATTTTCAGAAGGCTTCAAACTGGTTTTATTATAATATATATTATTTAATAATATTATATTAGTATTAAGGATATAATATTATTATTAAGTATAGTATATTCTTATTATTTTATTATTATTAACATTATAATATTTGATTATTACTTATTTATTTTTATTATTATTTTATTATAGCATACATGCTTTTCATACATTCTTACAAAATTTACAATGAGTAAAGTTTGCATTTTACTCATTGGTCACAACAGACAAAGTGCTCATTGGGATAGGCAGTTGCAGATTTCACTTATTTATCCTTCTTTCTTTCTTGGTTTCTATGTCAATGACCTTAGTAGAGAATTCTTTCTGGGGTGAACATGGATCCTCTTACCAAACTTCTCTCTGGCTCACAGAAGTTGCTGTAAAACCTCTTCCACACTCTGGAACGTCATGAGACTGCAAACAGCATTGGGCTGCTCTTCCTGCTCAGCTGTGCATTGTGCTCCAAATCACGTCCTGACACTGGCATCTGGGGGAGAAACACCCAAGCTGTATAAATGAAACTTTCAAAGTGCATATTTGCACCGTGTGCTTGGCTTTCCTGCTGCACATGTGCTGTAGGTGTGTAAAGGTTGGCTGTAAATGCCACTTGAGGCACGATCTGTCCTGTTTAAATGGTTTCTTTTCTCTCACAACAGTAGGCTTGTGGTACTTCCATGATTCTCTCTGGGTCTAAATGTAGGTTGAACAGAAAGCAGAACGCCCTCACCTCACAAAGATCAGGGCTGGAGCTGTGTTTGATTAGGGATATTCAGAGCCTGTCCTTTCAGTGGCTTGGAAGCAAACCTCACTTATCTTAATGTTGACAGTCACTGAGGTCAGAATGTAATCTGTCATTACAGAGGGACTGTTCTTTGTAATCATGCTGTTTATCCTGAAGGACCTGGAAAGACATCTGTACTTTGCAATCCCTATCTCTCAGGAATTATAATCTCTTGTTGAAATTGCTTTCCTAGAGGAACTATCCTGCTGTTTTCTGCTGGTCCCCGTTTCTGTTTTTTTCCTCTTTCAGTCATGATCTTTTAATGTCCTGTCTGATGAAATCAGTTTGAGGTAATTTCAGCCGACTCTCTACAGACCCTGTACCCTGGATCAGCTTTTTATAGGCTGAAAATGCTGTGACTACCAACCAACCTGTGACAAAGCTCAACCTGTCAAAAGAGGCTTTAGCATTCGAAAAATATTGCTTCCTATGAAGAAAGTAGAAGTGAGGGCTCTTAAAGCTGCAGAAATCTAGTCCCTAATAGTGCAATTTGTGCCTTTATCAGCTTCTTCAGATACTCCCTTTATATGATTTAAGGAAAACCTGTGCCATTTGTATTCCTGTCATTGGTGTTTTTTGCAGAGAAAGGTAAGAGTGTCATCCAAAACAAAGCAGAAGCTTGAAGTCACCTCTGCAAAGCTCTTTAAGATGAGAAACTTCCTTCAGAGCAAATTAACTGATACATACAGAGTGGGAATCTTTCAATTACTCAGATCATCAGGATGAGAGTATGTTTATTGTTCTTTACTATGTATAGCCTGTGTGTGTATGTATATGTGTGGTATTCACATATATAAATATATAGGGAAGAAAAATTTTAAATTAACTTATAAAACTAGTTAGGAAAAGTTTTTTTCAAAATCTTTGATAAACCTTTAGAAGTGAATTTCAGGTTGAAATTCTGTTTGAGTGTTTGCATTTATCACACCATCCAGTTCCTGGGGAAGGAAAACAGTGGAAAGAAAGATGTCAAAAAAGGAGAGAAAAAATAACAACCCAAATTGAATGTGAATTTATATAAATAAGTTTAGAATACACAATGTTCTTTGAAAAACATGAAGGTTTTAACCAGATTGTGTAATTAAAAACTGGGTCAATCATGTTTTTTCATTAAAAAATGTAGACATTTGGGCTAGTTCTGATTTTAGCATCAAGCATGTAAATATGCCATTAAGAAACACTTTCAGTCTAGCATTTGAATTTCCAGAAATAGTGCTTAAAAATCCTACTTTCCTGTAATTTGTGGTGAAAATCTTGTGACTGAGTTTTTTTTTTCACGGGCATCAGGGAGATGTTTGTACCAGTGAATTCCTGGACTGGCTGTTAATGTGGGAATCACAGGAAACATATTCAGCTCTTGAACAGATGCAGTTTCAATGTGTGACCTCTTCCCAAACCTTTTAAGGATTGATTTTTTTTTTTCCCCAATGAAAATATCAACAATAATAAAAATATTTATGGTTGTCTACTTAAATTTTTCAGAGCCTGTTTGAATTGAGGAGGAAGCAGCATAAGGGAAGGAATTTTGAGCAGAGACCACCAGTGTTGCCAGATACTTCACAAATGTGTTTATAAGGCAGGAAAGAAGGCTGCTTCTCCCAGGGCTAAGAAGAATGAATCACTGATGTGGGAGGTACAGTGTCATGCAAGAAAAGAGAAACTCTTCTCCTTTGCTTCCAAGCCAGCTGCTTAGTAGGTTAAATAATGTTTTTAGGTACACTGGTGTGTTGCAGAGCAAGGCAAACATCCTCAGCTCTTCATGTTCTGCTACATCAATCACTGTGGTGTTCATCCAGGGCTTTACTCCCCTGCAACACCCACATGACAGATGTGAAAAAAACCCCAAACCCCACATTTACTGACATCCTTCTGTTGGTTCTGGGTTTGGAGCACACAAAGGTGTGTTTCCATCTATAGAGTAAGAATGCTTACATTTATAACCATTTCTTAGTTATATTTATATATTTCTTAACTACATTTATAACCATTTCTTGGTTTCACCTTAAGCCCCAAATTACCTGTAAAACAGTTCTAGCAAAATGCTTTCGTGCAACTGCAAACCTGTAAAAAAAATGTAATTTAGGAGGTACTTGATACTAATCTTTTTTTCCTAGAGTTTGGTTAGGAATTCTCCAAGACTTGTCTTGGACCTAGAAAGGGAAGAATGTGACAAGGTCATGCTCAATTTTGTTACTGCCTTTCATAGAGGACTTCAAGGTATTGTAAAGGCTGGCAACCAAACCCTCACTCATCTCCTTGCTCAGTGATTCTGTGTGGCTGCATTTATTTTCAGGGTGAAACTTCCATTTGTCTCTTCTCTGACTTCTATATTTCAAGTTTTCTCTTCATTCATCCCATAATTTCTCAGACATTGAATTGCAATCCTCAAGGGAGACTGAAATTAGTAAGCGTTTTAAGATTATAAGATTAAGATTATAAATGTATAAAATTAATAATTAAAATTAATTAAAATTTAATTTATAAAATTAAAATTATAAATTTAAGATTCACTTGTCAGTTGATTCACATTTTTAGAGCATAAGCTGAGTCAAGTACTGTATCTTATATGCCATCCTAAATTTATATTCAGTACTGGAACAGGATCTTCACTAGAGGCAGGAAGAGGTATTGGCCATTAAAAAGTAATATTATACTGCCCTAGAAAAGGCTGAATGAGGAGCCCCTGATTTAAATGGGAGTGGATGAGCTTCCCTTTTTCTTTACAGCACTGTAATTATGGAAAGCAATTTGTTTCAAACAGCTGTAGAACTTTTCTGCTTTTACCATCCTGCCCACCCATTGGCCATTGTGCTCTCAGTGTAATCAGTATGATACAGAGTGCAACTGATTGTCATTCCAGGATAGCAGTCAGAAGGCAAATAAATTCTACTAAAAAATCCTCTCTGCTGTCACAAAGCATCATGATCCACAGACAGAAAGCAGAGAAGTAGAAATTCTAAATTTAGAATGTTTTAAGTCTTAAGCTCAATTTTTTTTCACCCATTAAGAGTCATTTCATCAAGCTCTTTATCACAGTAAATTGGTTCTGCAAAACTCTTGCAAGGGGATCAGTACTTGGAAGCTGTACTCCTAGATTAGTGCTTTTTTAACTTCCATAACAACTGTTAATAAAGAGGAACTTTTTAAAGCTATGCTCATTGAAGCCAAAATTGCCGTCCAACATTGATTCAAAACAATCCTCAACCCCACTTTTCTATCTCAGGCCTCAGAATTTTCCAAGCCTTCCTCACCTGCAGTCTAACTGCAGAAAATAACCATTAGGGTTGAACCTTTATCGTGGTGTTTTTACCTGAACAAGCTTCTTCCAGATTATTAACCTGGCACAATGGACCAGCAGACAATAATGAGCCCTAGGGCCCATCACAGCAAGACAATTGCAACACTGAGTCATTGCCAAGTTTGGCAAGGTGATGAATAGAAATAATATTCTGAAAAATGTGTGCACTCTGGATTTAGCACAAAGAATGTGTCTGGGAGAGAGCCATTCTTCTGTTGCTGGCAGTTTTGCACCTGTTTCCAAGGGTATAAAAGTGTTTGTGTATGAGCTGTGTGAGTTCAAGGAAGAAAAACAACACCAGTGGTTTTTCTTGTTATCCAATCGAATCAAATGATATTTTGGCAGATCTAGAAATGCCATTTCCTGCTTGGCTTCCCTCCAGTGTTATTTCTAAGGATGGATGTGAGGGAGTCAGTTAAGATGAAGGGGTAACTATTCCAGCGGGCTGTAACCACACAATACCAAAGCATTCTCAGTAAATCAATCCTCTTGTTAAAACAAGGCATGGGAAATGTTCTACCCAGTCTCCTGGCAAGCAGCACTGAAGCTCTCTTTCCTGAATTGAGGCTCCTTGTTCTGAGTTCCAAATGCCCAGATTTTTTGGCTGGCAATCTGTAGCCTTCCCAATGAGTCCTCCTCCTTCAAACTCCTTTTGGGAGTTAATATTTGAGTACTGTACAATTTATTTTCAGCCTAGCTAGTTCTGCCCTAGATTTCTGAGTAGAACACTAGTGCTAACTAGTCAGAGTAAGCCAACAGTGCTGCCCCAAAGCTCAGGCTGCCCTAAAGCACTGACTTACAACTACTGATGGGGGAAAAACACTTGGAAAATATGCCCAAAGAAAATAGGGCAGATGAGTAACATAAAGTAGGTCTAACATTGAGAGAAAAGGCTCTAAAATACTGCATTGAAACAGCCTACTTCAAAGACTAGTCCCTTGAGGTGGGCTTTATATGACACAGTATAAAAACTGTCCTTTAATGTTATGTCTGGGAAACCACAACACAGGAAATCAGATCAGTGGCTCAGACCTGCCTCAGACTTTGCCCTTTGTGTTGGCTCTGCCTGGTTGTAGGTGTCCAGGACTTGTTTCTCTTCATAATTGTCTGTAAGTTGAAGAGATCCTGCTAGTTTTAGCCTGTATGCAAGCTTGTGCAGGGAAGTGTTGAGTGGGATGATGTTCAGCCAGGGCAGCTGCTGCACACATGTCCAGAACATGTCTAGCTGGTGTTGATGGTTCCCAAAATCCATTTGTGAGGCTATAGGGCTGTCACTTGTGGTGCTCATAACTCTGCAGTTGTGTCCAGACCGCTGGGAAAATGTCTGAAACACCTCATTTGGGGAGGGTCTCCATGCTGATGTCATTCATTCCTGTCAGAGCAAATCACCTCCAGGTTTTTTGCTGCAGTGGGCACAGGAAGTGAGCAGTCAGAAAATGGGAAAAGCCCATTGCTCTGCTGCTGCAGGAGTGTCTTCAGACTGTGGAAGGTGTCCAAGAGAAACAGCACATTTGAGCCCAGGGGCTGTGCAGAGCCTGTTGTCCAGCCATCTGTGCTGCCTTTGGTCTCTTGAAGATTTCACGTTGGGTCAGTCCTGGGCCTGCAGCATCACAGTTTGCACCTAACACCATGAAGCACAGCCCATCTGCACCTCTGACCTCCCTGGCTCTTCGCTCCAAGTGCTGGCTCACACTGATCACTGGGATTAGGTCTCCTGCAGCTTAGAGGCTCTTGGCTCACTGGAAGCTGTAGCTCTGCTGTGGGGTTACCTCACACTGCTCTGATAATGGCAGTGTTTTCTAGACCTTGTGGATCTCCTCATCCCTGGGAAGCTGGGAGTCAGAAGGAAAAGGAACTCAACTGCTGCTGTGTTCCAGCGAGCTCTTGGTTGAATTCTAATGTACTAGCATTAGGTCCCTTTAATTTTTGTTGTTGTTGTTGTTGTTTTTTTTTTTTTTTTTTTTTTGGTTTTTTTTTTTTTGGTTTTTTTTTTTTTTGTTTTGTTTTTTTCCGTTTTTTGCCGTTTTTTTTTTCCCCTAGGAAGCTTAGAGTATCATGGAAAATCACTATTCCAAAGGGCTTTCCCTGCAGTAATTGTAAATTGCTTGTAAATCAGTGAAAACAATTCAGCCCTAAAGCAGATGTTATTTCTCCCTTGCAGTGTGCTTTTCAAAGCAGTCTGCTGACATTTGCCTGGTTTGATTGGCCCTGTGGACTCCAGAGAGATGAACACCTCAGGGCAGGATACAGGTTGTTGCTTGTGAGTGGCATCATCACCCTGCAAAACTCATGGGAGCTCTGCTCCAATGGGGCCTAAACGTTGATAAATAATTAAAATGGTGAGGTGCAAATACAGTGTCCTCATGGTCAGCAGGAAATTAAAAGCTACTTACAAGCTGCTGTTTTGCCTAAACAATGGAGGTAGCATTTGTCTTTAACAAGTGGTTGTTGAAAAACTGTTATTTCAGGAACACACACATGTATAAATTGTTTTATCTCTCTTGTAGTCCTATACTATTAACCTGAAATGAATGTAGTACTGGAAAAAGTAAAAAAGAAAAAAATTTAGTTTTGCACTGTCTGGGAAATTAACTTGTGTTGAGTTTCTGATGACTTAAACTGGTACTGTGAGGCACAGAAAACCTTGTTGTTAAACTATAAATCCAATTTAAATTCCTTATTTGACATTGAATTTGGCCGAAGAATTTGAATTTGGGCTCAAATTCCAGAGATAATATTCTTCCTACCTTTTTTTTTTTCTTCTTTCTAGCTTAAAGAAAGCTGTAAAAGTCTGATGATGGAACTGGCTGGGTACAACATATTGTGTTCCTGACTGGTGGAGGGGGATGTCCCTCAAAGCTCTCAGCTCATGGAGTGCCACAGAACTCTTTTGGCATTCACCTGGTAAAGGTGAAAAGGGCACCTGTGTGCAAAATGGAGATACCCATGGAACTTCAAACACTTCAAACACTGCAATCTCAAATTACAGTGAGACTGAAGAATTTCAGTGGAGCAACTCTGTGTTCTTCCAGGTGACTTCAACAGCTTCTATGCTGGTGGATGCATATTGTTGAATTCTTCAACTTTTAAACTCCCTTTTAATCTTCATGTTGTTGGCACCACAAGGCAGTGCACATGGAACTGCAAGGCTTAACTGTGCAGAGATGTTCTCTAATTTTTTTTTTTACATGAAACGTTGGAGGAATAAAACCACTGTAAGTTAATCTGCAAATTAAATGAGCAAAAGGTTAATTAAATAAGCAAAGGTTAATTTTTCTTAGGAGAATATCTTTCTGAGGGAGTGGAAAAGTAGTGCAGAAATCAGATTTTAGCAAGATTGACAGTAAAATAATTTTTCTTGAAACAAGGGCAAACAGTGCTCTTGTACTACCAAAATACAGTGAAAAAAAAAATAGTGAAATGGCATCTTTCCCTAAAATACTGGCAGTTTTCCCTGTTCATATGGGGGAAAGGATTCTTTCAGTGGTAGGGATTAGAAAACACTGATGTTTTTTTTATTTATTATTTTTTAAAAAGAGAGTAAGAATTTCTTATGTGGTCAGGAGTAAGGTTTGTAATTTCTGTCTCTCTAGGAGCATAGATTTCTTTCCGTATTTTCATTCTCTCACATTCCACTGTTCCTGCTAATGTGCTGTGCAGGAGGAATTGCATTACACAGCTCTGCAGCTGGGACTTCCTGGAGGTTTACATTTTTAAGGTTTTCCCCATCATACCCTGCAACCAAGGCAGCAAATAAATCTTGCAGGTCACATACTATAGAGAGCACATGGCATCTGTGGTGGGGGAGGAATTGCTGTGTGTGCCCTGTGGAAGCCAGGCTGTTCCAAGTGCCCCAGCACTGTTCCGTTCTGTGCCCATCCCAGTGATCTTATTGACATCTCTGAATTTATCCTTGGGAATACTGCGATGTAGCATGAGGGAAATGAGATGCAGTTAGCAAACTGATAATTGAAAGTAATAAAAGCCTTAAGCAAATGCATAAAACTCTTCCCAATCATGGTATTTATGGGCCCAAACTGTTAGAGAGATATTTATAGGTTGGATGGAAATACAAAACATATGGTATTTTCATCCGGAAATATTCTTTCAATTACACCCTGCATGGATCTCATAAACATCCCTCTTTCATCTAAAAATTCTTCAGTACATTAGGTAAGAAACATCATTCCATTTCGTAGGGGGAATGTGGTAAACAAACATCTTGTTCTAACAGATGTTGAAGTGCCTTACAGATTTCAATCAGCAAAAGGAATATTCTATAAGTTTTGGCTCTGGCAGCTCAAAGTAATGCAGCTGTTGGGCCACACATCTTGTATTTTGGTCTTCTATTTGCTATATTGGAGAATGTGTACAATCAGCGTATTTTTTCCTGATTTTCATCTGTAAAGCATAAGCATCTTAATCTGATTTTCATTTTTTCTATGTGCTAAATCTCTCCTGCTTTGCAGATGCAGCAGGCTCATACCTTAATGCTTCCTCGATTGTCTCTGTTGAAGAAATTTTTGAGAGCACCTCAAAAATGCATTGCTGCAATTTAAAATCAAATTATGCATCGCTGTTTCAGAGCAAGCCAGTGTTAACTAAGCAAGTGACTTCTAGAATCTACAACTGGGCTTTGACATAAGCCTGCTGGGAAGGAAGATACTCCAGGAATAGCTGGGAGGGTCAAGTCAAAATGCAGTTTTGTGCCTCATCTTGGCTTTGAGTGAAGCCTGGTCCCAGGCAGTGCAGCTGTTGTCTCTGCCTTTCCGGGAAGGAGGGATCAGCACTGGCTCACAGCTGTCACTTGGGTGGGAGTGAGAAATATTGTGCAATCTTTTTGCTGAAGTGGTGGGATTCATAAATTTTGTGCTTGTGTCTGTCATGGGTAGACAGGGAAGCAGACCTGGGATTCTTTATTGTTTTTTTTTTTTTTTTCTTCCTTTTTAAACACCTTGATGGATCTTGGGAAATTCTGCTTTGTCTGAGGCACCCTGCCTGCAGCAGTTTCCTGAAGGCCAGGGATATTGCTGATGCTGAGCTGTAATGCAGTGCACACCCTGTGTTTGAGCTGTTTGGTGGAGCTGCAGCTCCAGGCTCGAATGGATGTGTTTGATGAGTCCCTTAAGCATGTCACTATCAAACTTGTTCCAGATATTGCCATTTCTTAAGGCAAGTTCCCATCCTGCCTCACTTGTGTGGTTGCACCTTGATTCCACCAGCGCCTCTTTTGGTTGATCAACTTTCCTGTACAGAAGTCAGTCTGTCAGGCATGCCTCACGTTAAACCAAAATCAACTGGTTTTGTTGACTTATCTGTATTTGTCTTGTTGATTTGTTGAGGTATTGGGAACACTCATCTCTGCTCAGGAGGTGTGTAGGAGGATCTCAGCCCAGGAGATGGCCAATGAAAGTTACAGCTTTGGTGCTTGCCCAAGGCTTTAAAGCCCCTTTATAGAAGTTTCCTTCCCACGTTTTCCATCTTTTTTTCAGCTTTAGTGCTACTGATCTCCCATCTGCCTCCTGGTTTGACTGCAGTATTTATGGAACACCTCTTATTCTGGCTCTTTGAAGTTACAGGATTCCTCAATGTCCTTCAGGATCACTGTTGCCTATAAGGGCTGCACACAGTTAAAGCAAGCATCACAATGTGTTACTTTTTTCTTCCTCAGCTCCTTCTCTCTGTTCAGTTTATTCTATAACATGCTGGAGAGAGAAGTGTCTACTTTGGAGTTGTTTGTTTTTGTCCTTTGGTTTTGATTTTAACTTGCAGCACAGTGAGAGTTGGTGAAAAGTACAATTCTTTCCAACTTCTTGATCCTTACTGGATTCTTGTAGGGAAGGTGAAGTTTATTGGCATGTCTAATGGGTGTGTCTGTATGGCTACATCTTCAGTGCAGATCATCCTGTGGCTCCCATTCAGAGTCTCTTGGCACAGTGCTTCTCTGTATTCAAAATGAAAACAACAGAGAAACAATACAATTGGATGGGAAAATAAGTTCTCTTAGAGGCAGGGAGCACTAGAGGAGCTAATTTGCCTGATTCTCTGCCACACACATCACTGATCAGTGTATATAAATTATTCAGATGTTAAAAGGATCACAGTTGTAAATACGAAAGGGTTTTGTAGCAATAATCACAACAAACCTATTCTGCTAAATTACTGAAACAAATTATTCATGTCATCATCCTGCAGTTTTTTCTGTTTGACCTTTAAACTCTGGAATAAGCTTTGGGTGTAGAATTCTGTGGTAGGAGGGGAAGCCATGGTGACCGTGGCAGAGGGTTCTCTGTGGATTCTCCCAAATCACAGCAGCACAGTGGGCAGGAGGTATCAGCAAGGCTCGTGACCCCTCACTAACCTGTGCATGAGTGATTTTTCTGAATCTCCCATCCTCCAAATGTGAACACTGCTTCAAAAGCATTGGGAGTGATTTTGGGGGAAGGTCAGTGTTTAGTTCTGTTAGCCACAATGTTAAAACCCATAGTGACAGGGAAGTGTAACGTGGGAAGAGCAACTCCCCATTAATTTTGAAACCTCAAGATATCTTGAGGATTCTCATTACTTCAAATAGTAGGTTCAGAGAATCACATGGACATAAAACTCAAACAAAAAATAATATTACAGAACTTACTGTTGGTAAAGCTCTAAGATCAACACAGTACAATATAATTTAACCCAGGAAATCTGTTATAATTCCAGAGTGTTCACCTGTATTTGTGCAGGCTGAAATAACTAAAGGATGCTCATGGGCTTACTGACCCTGGGTGTGGAGCGGGGACAGGCTGGTTGGGCTTTGGTGCCATTTGCAGCCTTGCCTGTCGTACTGGTTTAGTTGGGAGAAAGTTCTCTGTCCAATGCTGTGTTAAGCCCTGGCCCTCTGTCCCAGCTCTGTGCTGTGTAAGCTATACAGAATAAATTGTAGTCTGGCAGGAGACAGAAATATTGATGGAAGGGCTTTTTTTTCTGAACAGGTAGCCTGAGGACCCTGTAAAGATCTTGGGATGCACTTAGAACTTAATAACACACAGGATAAAAGTAAAATTTTCTTCTAGATGTCTCCCTATGAATAATAAATTCATCCTCATAGCAGGTGAGAGCCATCTTTCTTCATTCATGCTTGCAAAGACCCTACTGTTAAGTGGTGATGTAGCCTGTTTGACTTTTTCAGGTTGAAGAAGTCCCCTGCCGAGACAGTTTTGTGAAGCTGATGTCAATGGATGCAGCTTCAGCATTTCCTCTTTTATGGGTGAATTAGTGCTGTGGAAAAAAACAGGGAAGGGCATTGCTGCTCACATTTGGTTGCTGCTGCTGCCAACAGTGCAATGCTGGTCCAGCCAACTGCCCTACAGGCTGTGCAGCAAGCAGGTGCTGCCCTAAAAGGCCTGGCAGGATTCTTTTTCAAGATTTGATTGCAGTACCATCATCCTGGGAGATGCTTTATTTCACGAATGTGAAACCTCCCTGGGAAGCCTGTGAGCTCCTGGGTTCACCTTGTGAGGGCAAAGCATCAGTGGGCTGAACACCCAGCTTAATTTAAAGCAGGAAATAATTAATAGAAGTTTGGATGTTCATTTTGAGATGGGAGAAGTTCTGTGCATGGGGGAACAATGCTAAGTGTCAATGATTGCCCTTTGTGTTCTGTAGAATTTTTGCATTAAGAGGGAGCAGTAGCCCCATGTTAAGCTCTGGTCTAAGCTATTATCTCACATCAACTGCCACACCTAGAGGTGTTACAGCACGGTGAAACCACTTTTGGGAGAGAGGAACAATGTCTTTAGGGGACCAACACTTGAAAAAATATTGCAATTTCAGCATCTGACTGGTTTCTAGATAAAGACAGATGACTCTTCTGCTCCACAAGAAGGCGTCCACTGCTGCATTCCTCTGTGGAAGATGATAGGCTACCTTCACATCAAGCAACATGCAATTCTTGGTATAAAAAAGCAAATCCTTGAAAAATCTCTCGTTCTTGCCAGTTTCCAATAAATCATTTGTCCAAGGCAAGCAGATGAAATGCTGCCTTAGAATCTCATGGCCTGCTTTGGTCAGTTTAAGTGAATAATGCAGCTGCCTTGTGGCTCTGCATCTGTTTGGGGCAGATGATCTAAGCAAATATCAAAATTGTGTGAGCAAATCCCTTCTCCCTCTAACTTCAAAACCTGTAGTGGTATTGCACCACTAGGGTTGGCTTGACCCATTTTCATCTAAGAGCAGAACTCCTGCCAAATTTGAGGATAAGCATGACATCCATTACACTGATTTATCAGAGTGAAAGGGGAGTTGCATTAGTAGTTTTGGAATTTATTGTAGTGGATAAATGGTATTTCCATCAGCAAAAGAATGAGAAAGTTGATTTATAACAGATAACTCCAATAATTTCTGAATTTCCATATTAATAGAAAAGTGGTACTGCCATTTTTGCTATTATCCCCATATGTGCCATCTTCTTATAAATATGGAAATTTGGCAATTATCTGAGAACTACTTTATTTTCAAATTATACCGTAGAAATTAATGAATGGATTTTTTTTTTGGACTATCATATTTTTAAGTGTTTTATTGGATCCGGACTACTGTATTGAAAGATAAACTCTATTTGGCAATGTTTGATACAGTATCTAAAACTAGATGCCTGCTAATTAGTTAATTTTCCTTTAACCAAAAGCACAGAACTGAGCCATACTCAGATTAGATGCTATTGATTTGTCTCCTTCTGTTTTATGACTTTCAGGATAATGTGCTGAATAGGAACTTGCAAAAGATATATTGCTCCTGGAAAGGGAATTCATGTAAACAGTATTGATGGTGAATAAAACTAATGCTAAAACTCTATCTCAGCACCATAATGTGGTGACAGGGTAAATATTAACTCCTGCAGGAATGAGCCCTTCCATACCTGCTGGTGGTTTAGGAATGTGGTGCCAGCCATATGAAAGGAAGAACCTGATGGATAGCACAGTACCTGGAAGAAGAAGCAGTGTCTGGGGTTCAAGTTGTTCAGGAGGAAAATTGTCCTGCTGGAGGTTTGATTACATAAAATCACACAGCTTTTAAACTATGAGCAGACTTCACATCAGAGCTGTCCTGTCGTTTTGGGGCTACTCTCCAGACACTCAGCTCAGGTAGCCACATGGCTCCTTTGGGTCATTCTTTAGTGTTGATGCAATAAAAAACAGAGTGGAAGTTATGGAAATGGGTTTATTTCTGGTGAAAAAGCAAATTTCCCCCTCCCCCCCATTACAAAAGCCATCAGAGCAGGTGTCTGCTGATGGGGCTTTCCACAGTGGAGTTCTGAACCACTCAGCCAGTGGGAATTGGCCATGTGAAAGTTGCTCTTCTTTCTGGAAAGATGCCTATACCTGAGGAGTCATGGCTGTCTTAAATTCTGTATCTAGGGGCTTCCATGATGAGAAGTTAAAACTTCCTCCTACATATCTCACTTTGATTTTTTTTCTTAGTGCAGTGTTCAACTCAGGGAAAATAGATTTCAGAGGGAAGCACCATTTACTGGGAGAAGCCTTATTCCTGGGGAGCAAAACACCTTAAAAATGTGCTTGCATTTGCTCTTTCAGTTAGATGTTAGATACATTATACTGGCTTATATTTACATGGGAGATTAGCAGTCTGTATATCACAGAATTGTTTCACTTGAAAAGTTGATGTATATGACATTACTCTATGCCTTTTTCTCCAGTTAAACACAAGAAATTTATGGTGAGGTCCCCATGTGCTTTTCTCACTGCAAGCACTGCTGACAGATTAAGTGATGCTCCATTTCATGTAACACCTGGGTTGTGTGAATTGATAGGAGCAGAGCTGAGGCACAGGCTTTAGTATACCTTGTTCAAATTTGGAGCAAGTGTCTTAACACTTGGCAGGGGGAAATGTTCTTTGTAAATTTTCTTTATCAAAAAAGGAGTTTGTGTGCAGATATCAGTAGAGGCTGAGAGTGCAATGTGGGAAAGCAGTGATTGGGATGGCCTTCATGGTGAAAAATATTGAGGAAACAGGTCATTAGACATGGACATTGTGTTAATAAGGAAAAGAGTTTGGAAAAGGATTTGGCATTTTTATGTATATGAATGGTCCAAAGTTAGTTACCAAGCACTGATTTTTACCAGAGTGAAAATCTGGCTTTGTGAAGATCTGGCTTTCTCAGAATGTTCTTTCTGCATCACTTGCAAGATGTATGATTTGCCTTTTGTCCTTGTGTGGGTAAAAATGCCACATTCCCTGAGCTGTGAACCCTGTTGAGGGGAAAAGCCACATATGGACTGTCAGGGACTGAAACTGCTCCCATTTACAGCACTGGCCACTCCAAACATCACAAGGATTTCATCAGCCTCACTTTGGGAAAACAAGTGATGTTTGACTTGCAAATTGATATTTCAGAGCTGGCTTCAGCAATCTTCCTGTGGCTTGACAGTTGGTCTGCAACACGTGAAACAGGGTAAATTCTCTTTCATATTTGAGATTGGAAGCAGGCACCTTGAAGCATATCTTGAATGTGCTTCTGTTCCATATGGAATAATGAGAAAAGATTTTTTTTAATGTTTCTGTGGCCTTCCTGTTAAAATACAAACTCAGTCTGGGGCACTGGGAAGTACAGAGCTTGGATGTAACAATAGTTACACAGTTCTGGGAATTTTGCTGCAGATGATGTCCTGATATGTTTTTAAGGAGTCTGTCTTCCTTTCAAGCTCTGCCACTTTTATAACCATCCATTAATATTTTCTGTGCACCTGAGTAACAGTGCCTAGAAGTTATCTTTCCACCCTGCTCACCTTCTAATCAGGCTCAGGATATTTTTTTCTGAGGAGCTGAGTGTCTCAGCTGTGAAGCAGATGTTTTGTTCCACACAGAATGACAGAACAAGTAAATAGGGAAAATGGAAGGACTGTTGAATGCATTTGGTTTTCTAACGTGTCATTGTCGCTACCATGCACTATTGCTTTTCGCTGCCTCCCTCTTGAGATAAAAATGGGTTTAGTCCTTGAATTTATGAAGTTCAATTCTTCTTTATAGATTCACAGCCTACAGACTTGGCCTTTGACTGGCTCTTCAAATAGAAGTGATTTGATTTGCATGTTTCCTCCATTTTCACTCTGCTTCAAAAGCATCTGTCCACAGGCTGATGACCTTACCTGAACTTCATCCCTGGGTGCATGGGATGCTACTTCACCTGGCTTCAGGGTAGGTTTTCCCTATGATTCAGCACAAGTTAATTAACTGGTTTCCTTGGACTTCATTTAGGGAAGATTGCATGGTGTGGGGAAAGGTAACAGGCCACGAGTTCTAGCTCTAAGAGTTTTTCCAGCTGAAGGGGCTTCTGAAATCTTAGGCTGAGGAAAAAGAACATTCACTAATCACCTGACAGCTTCAGTTTTCTCACTCATTGTAGTGGAGCTCACATACTGCTGCTCTGCTCAGTCACATGTTTTGGCCTGGGAAGTGCCTTTCCCTTGGGAGTGATTAAATGTAGCTGTTTGGAAAGACTAAAGCATCACTCTTCAATCTTTGGCACACTGGGCAAACAGATCAGTATTTGTGGGAAATGGAAAAATACAAACTTCCACAGACAAGGAGGGTTTGATCTGCAGCCTTGGAAGAAGCTTGGATTAATGTAAAAATAAAACTACACAGACATTAGGCAGAAAAATCATAAACTTATGTTTCTGTAGTTGTAAGTAAGAATATGCCTTAAGTAAGTGAGAAACTGCATTGATAAGATGTGACGGGTTTATAATGTAGGGGTGTAATTGGATAGAGTAGCTGAGAGTTTAGAGGTTATAATAGAAGCATGTGTGTGCACGTGTGATAGGAGCCCATTGGGTAAAAGTATCTACAGTGTAGTAGATGTAAGTAAAGGTGATAGGTTAGAAAAGCAAAATAAACTTTGTGGCAAGTGTCCATTTGATTAGAAAATTATGTATTAAATAGATAATATATATATATTCTTATATATATATAAGATATATATATATTCTTATTATATAGAATATATGTATAATATATAGCTATATAGATATATATAATATATCTATATAATATATCTATAGATAATAATATATATAATATATAGATATATATTATATATTGGAAATTATGTGTTATAAATGATACATTATATATATTATATATATATATATTCTATTATTATATATTAGAAAATATATATTGCCTTGTAATGAAGAACTTGTGACTACGAGCTGTGGCTGACTGCTTGCTCTCTTAAACCTAACGGCCTCTGAGACTGATGTTCATTTGAGCAATAAATTGGTTTTAGCCTGACTGTGGTCCCAACCCTTCAATTAAAATAATAATAATAATAATAATAATAATAATAATAATAATAATAATAATAATAATAATAATAATAATAATGTATTCATAATAATAATAATAACAAGTATTCAGTAATAATAATAAGTATTCTCCATAGGGGCAGAGCTGCCCCTGTTCTGAAGGCAGCTTTTAAGCTGATGGTGGGGCAGTGGGTCCCAGCTCACACAGCTCTGCCTCCCCTGTCAGCATGTGAGGCTGGGCTCCAGGGATCTGCCTGCCTGGCTGGGCTGGAGACAGGGCTGGGTGGCTCCGTGGTGCTGCTGTGCTGCTCCTGGGGCTGCTCAGCTCATGCAGAATTGGCCTGGGACCCCACAGCAGGTTGTACAAAGTCACAGGCTGGACAGGCCTTCAGGGAATTGCTTGAGAAAATCAGGGGTGAAAGGCAATGGTTGCTTAAGTGTGCTGTTCAAACAGCTTGGCTGCTGTGATGCCTTAAGGAGCTGGAGCTAGAGGGAGTTCAGAGCAATAAAGTGCAGATTTATTGAAGAGCTTTCAAAGGCAGGGCTGGAGCCACAGTCGTGGCTCTGCCCAGATGGCTCCAAGGTGGGAGCAAAAGAGGACTTGGTCATGAGATCTCACATTTTTATGGGTTTTAGTCCATTTGCATATAGGAGTTAACTGTCCAATTAATAGCTTCAAATGATGAAGTTTCATCCTCCTTACTTCCTTGCCCACTCTCCTCTTCTCACGTCATTTAAGCTTTGGGCCTGAAGTTTGAAGAGATTGTCCTTGAGTGTCCAATTAGGAATAGGATTGTTTGTCTTCATCACCCTGTGAAAAGATCCATGTAACACTTAATATAAAGCTAAAAGCTGCACACCAAAACAGAACAGAAAAACTAAAAACCCAAGGTATCAGCAGGGGATTGGCTTTCTCTGCAGAGTTTATTAGAATGAAGCCTTTTTGTGCTAGCTGCAAATCTGGCCTGGTTCACCCATGGTGGATTTTCAACATGAAACTAGAGAAAAGATATGGTTCCTAGAACCCAGGAGTGTCCCCCTTGCTGCCAGTGATCACACAGGCTTTTTGTTCCATGCCAGAGACCTGGAAGAGATTGCAGTTGGGATGTATCCAATTCAAATGGACATTGTGCTGGCCTTGCTGTTGATGCAAAGCTTTTTGCTTTTGTCCTCACATCTCTGGATTAACGTTGGCTTCTGCTAATGAGACTTAAAAGGAGTAAGAACTGACCTCAAATTAAGACTGGGCTATTCCTGCAGAGCCATCCAAACTGTTTATTATATTGATCAGTTAAGCCCCATGAATTCTTCAAGTTAGTCAATGATGTGAACTGACAAGTTAAATTATTACAGTGAAAGCCCTGCTGTGCTAACTTAATTTATGTGCAGGGCCTCAAAACAGATTTTTATCTGACTGCTTGTTTCTTTTTTTTTTTTCCTTTCTATATTTTTTTCCTTTCTATTTTTTTTTTTTTTTAAGACTAAAGTGAGAATTTTCTTTTTGAAAAGCAGAGGTTTCTTGTGAGGATAAATCACATCAAGTCAGCTGTCCAGTGAAGCTACAAATAATGCTGCTTTTATTTTAAATTCAATAATACAGGCATCTAGAGCTATAAACACTTTCTACAAGTGTGGCCCTAGGAAGAGACAGACAACTTGCATCTGTGTTTTATTGTTAGCTTACCTGCCTTGAGATATTTCGATTAAGGGCATGCTTTTGATGTGAATGAGAAACTGGAGAGGAAAGCCTCATGTGGAAGAAGCACAAAACTTGTAGATTCTGATGGGTACAGCCCTGGGAAAAAAGAGGGAAAGTGTTTTCTGCAGTGCTGCAGCCAGGTCTCCATTCCTCACTCGGAGCACCAGGGCTCAGAGCCATGGAAATGCTGCTGGAATGCTGTGCCAGGTCAGCCTGAAGGGTGGGACACAGTTGTGTCCTCACAAAGCAACCTAAAAGGAGGTTTGGTGTCATGGCAATGAAGCTGATGACAGCCTGAAAGAGAGGAAAATGAAATGGATTTTTGCCTCTTTACTGTATGCTTAGCCCTCAAGTGAGACAGCTCAAGGAAAAAAAAAAAAATTGCTGCCTTGCAGAAAAGGAGGAAAAACTCATTTTGGCAGGTTTCCTTTGCATATAGCTTGCCCTGGTGTGTTACTGCATAATATCTTCCTGCTGTTGTGTTGCATTTCTTTGGAACAAAGAAGTGACTTTTAAATGGTGCCTGTGAATGTATTTATGAGGAATCAGGCTTAGAAACAGTGATTTTAAAAAAAAAATCTCTAAGCTGATAGTGGATTGTGGGCACTGTTTGGATAAGGAACAAAGGCTCCATCCATGCAACATGCTTTCCTTGCAGTCTTACATGTGGGCTGAGCTGCAGCAATCTGTGACTCTGGGCTAGGTGCTCACATTTGGGGTTGGTGGACCCCACAACCTGCACACTGGCAGATAAAGTTATTCCAAGGACTAAATAGCCATTAATGATATTATTAATAGTGCAGCCATTAGTAGTTGGGACTGACTTGTTTGACTCCTCATTGTGTTTTTGTTTCACTCATTTCATATTTATAAGTGTTTTGTAAACCAAAAGAGATCTGCAACTTCATATTTAATTATTTAAAAATTATTGTCTTGGCAAATGGCCCTTTCCAAAATGCAAATATCTAAAATTTGTGAAGAGCAAGAACAAGATTTTTAGGTTAAAGTATGAGTCAGTGATGCTGATTTATAAGAAACCTGGGAATTAAATCCAAGATTTTCACTTAAATAATGGATATTTATTTTTCTTTTTCAAGGACATTATCTTGCAGTGCAACCAACATCCTTAGAGCCCTCTCCACATGCATCTCCATAGATGCAGAGCCCAGCCCTTCACCAACAGATGCCATGAAGCTGAAGCTCAGCAGGAAGGAACCTGCTGTCCCAGCTGCAAACCCACAGTGCCAGGCAGCAGAGCTGCTTGAACATCCTGTACCAATACCAAAGTCTCTTAAAGTCAAGTGGATGCTTTCTATTGCAGTGTTTCTAGCACTTGCACTACATATTCCTGTGGGTTTTTTTTTTCTATTGTACTTGTCCTACTCAACAATATAATTATCCGTGCTCATGATCTACACAGTACCCTTTCAATGTTGTATTTGGCTGCTGAGTTCTGAGAACTGGGCAGACTTAGTGCACTTATATGGACACTTCTACGTCCTCTCACTCTAACAGGGTGCTCAGGTAGCTGTGCAGACACTCAAAGGAGCTTTTAGAGTTCTTTTCAGGTTCTTATTTATGTAAGTTTTTTGCATTTTGACTTTGAGGACACAAATAAAAAAATGGAAATGATTTGCCTGCAGTCAACTTGCAGCTGGTGAGTTGTTCAAAACAATATATATATTATTTATGCTATATATATATATACTATATATACGCACACTATATATACTATATATACACTTTATATATACACCATATAAAGTATATAAATAAATAATTATATATATATATACACTATATATATATAAAATATATATAAAAATATATATATAGTATGTATTTTTAGGGTTTTTTTGCCAATTAGTCAAAAAGTTTTGGTCTGATTTTTACCCATACACTCTTGAAGATAGTTGTGTCTATATGTATATGTACACATGTATGTAGAAAGGTTGGAAACTCCCCTAGACTTCAGTGAAATATTTCAAAGGTGATGACATTTCTCACTGGGCATGGGTTGGGCCTTGAGGAATAGGGCTATCAGCCTGGGCTCCATTGTCAGCTTTCAACAAAGGTTTTCTTGAGGTGTGTGAGCTCTGAGAGCATCCTCTCAGAGGGAGATGCTGTCTGCAGCCAGCTGCAGTCCTGGAGAGTTCAGTGCCTCTTGCAGGACCACTGTTTATGGGGTCACAAGATGGTTGGCTTTAGTCACAAAAATTGAAATTCCACCCTGGCCACAATCCAGGTTGGTAATTTCTGGAGTTTGCAAAACTCCAGCACATTTTCATGCCACTCAGGTTACAGTTCAGGTGAGGAATGTCCCAGGGTGTGGCTGACTATTCCCACTCTCACCAGGCAGCAGGAGTTCCTGGTACACTCAGTGCTGCTCCCACCTCATCCACTCCAGAATTGCCAGTACAGCCCAGGGCTGCTTCACCACTCAACCCCTTACACAAAGACCAAGGCCTGACAGAAATTCTTGAGGTCATGGAGCAGATCTTATATAATTTTTCTTTAACTAAGGGAGATTTCCTGCAGAGATGTCTTTGTGTAGGGGCCACTTTCAAGGCAGCTCTTCACGACAGGGAGCAGCATATGCAACCAAAACCATCCCCATTTATAGTGAGTCACTGGCACTAAATATAGAGCACTTATTTTACTGCTTCTGGCTGATGCTGAGCTAAATTTGAAAGACAGAATAGGCAATTCCAGTTCTTACTACGGGCGCCATGATTTTTTTGGGTATCTGAACTGCCACATGCCCCTTTTTGTGTTGTCTTTGTTTAGTTTTCTTCATTCCACAGTTATTATCAGAGGTTCAGTGAATACTGCACACCACAGCCTGAGAGACACACACTGGAATCCCTGGCCACCCTCACTCTTCTCTCTCCCTGTCAGAAATGTCACTTGCTCCTTATGCTGCCCATCCTCCCTCCTCCCAAGACACTGAAGCAAAGATCTTGAGCAGCATCTACCTGACTGAATACCTTCCTGACCCTGGGTTTTTTTCTCATCTTTTCATGTTCTAGGTGCTGAACTAACAATTCTGGCTGCTCAGGACATCACCAGGGTGTCTCACAGTAGGAGTTAAAACAGACTCCTGAAGACATCTTTCTGTGATCTCTCCAAAGTGGAATTCTCCCAGAGGGAAGAATTCCTGTTGCCTATGAGGGCATTTGCTGACCAAAAATAATTTGAATGAATCCTTGAAGGTTAGCACGTTTTATTTTACTTCAGTTGATGATTAAAATGGTGTTATTTCCAAAATATGCTTGGCTTCCACGTGCTCTCCTGTCAGCTGCACCCAGACACTTCCATGTCAGTGGAGAATGTCTCTGGTCATGCCAGTCCCCCCTCATGTCCTGCCTCACTGAGCCCTACCAAAACTGTGACTAGTCTGGCTCTTGGGGAGCAGATCCCAGTAAAGATGGCAGTAAAGATGATGGGCTTTATTCTGTATTTGAGTATTTGCTGTGAACCTGAGTGCCTGCGAGTCCCAGCTGAGGAGGGGCAACCTTCTGCCTCTCAGTGCCTTGCACATGGCAGCAGCCATGAAAATAGCTGGACTGTGGGAAATAGTAAAGGTAAGATGATTTCCAGAAAGCTGTAAAAGCAGACCTTAGAAACAGAAAGAACAGAAAACTCAGAACTAGCTGCAGCTGCAAAGTCTGAAAGTAGAAAAAAGTTAAAATAGTACAGCAAGCAAGGACATGAAACAATAGCTTGAGCTTTAGGCTTGGCTAAGATAGATCTTAAGACTGCAGGAAAAGATGCTTAGCATGATAGTAGAAGGTTTTAAGCTTAATACTGGAGTATTGTGTATTGTTAATAGAGAGCAAACAAGCCAGCATTGTGTGAAGCAGGTGTACCTGTGCTTTTAGTGATTGGCTAGAACAACTGTCTGTGAGCTTTAGCAATGTGCTGTTGGCTGGGAAGTTTTTAAAATGCTCTGTAACAAAGAACTCTTTGTCTGCTACTGGCAAGACGTGAGCCTTTGCCATCTCTGTATTGTCTCAGCCCTGTAATGAGACTGATGCTGCAAATAAAGCTCAAGGAACGAATCCCAGCAGTCCCATCCTGTTTGTGAAAAAAACTCCAAACACACTGGACCAGAGTGCTTAATGCTTTCTAAACCACCTCAGGCTTGGAGGTGCCTCAGGCACCAGTTTCAAGCCACAGAATGATCAGGACAAGTGTCTCAGTGAGAATCACTGCTGTTCCTTTGCTCTGTTATTTTCCTGCAGACAGAGAATATTTGAAAAAGGTTCTGTTATTAAAATATCCTGTAGTCACCTGTATTCCAGTCTGAAACAAATGGTAGCTGATTACAGTGGAGAGCTAAATAACTCAAAACATATATTCCTACTCCTTCGTTGCCTGACTTAACCAAAGTTGGTCCCAAGCATTCTGGAAAATGCCTAGAAAGACTTTTCAAGACCATATCTTCCATTAGTGCTTTGGCTTGGGTTTCTGTGAGCACATTTCACTGACTAAAAATAAAAAAACTAAAGAAACTCAGGGGTGGGACAGTGCACCAAACTCCCTGTGAGCTGATAGGACCCATTAGTGCTGGGCCTTGCAGGGAGCACACACATGTTAACAGAAAGTACAACACCACCACCTTTTAGTTGAGTCTCACTTGTCATCTCTGCATTTTACCTGTTGTCACTCTGAAGACTTCCTTGGAAAAATTCTTCCTCTGACTTCTGCAAGGGTGACTGCTAAAGAGCATTTTGAGACTCTCCTGCTGTGACAAGTCCCTTCAACAGCCCTTTCACAAAACCAGAAGAGCAAATGCATTTGAAAATAGCTTAACTGCTTCCTTTGAAAAGGTTCTAAATGTTACTTTTAGTGTTTAAATCAAATTCTTTCTTTTCTCTCAGAAACAAAATTGGCCAGCTAAGGAGAACAGACTGGATATAAATATAAAGAAGTTTTTTACATATAAAACTGGATATGGGACTTTTCCACTTCTCATTTGATGGCAGGACTTCCAGGCCAATGATAAATGGCTTGCACCAACAGTCTTTTCCTTCTGAACCCCAGCATTGGGCACTGAGCTATCTCTTCCTGCTTCCTAGTATTGCCTGTGCTAAAAAACCCCACACTTGATAGAAATATCTGGAATTTAATGCTATACCTTTTTCCAGAGGATCCTGCCATCTGAGGATTGTCAGTTGTGTTATTCCCTCTGACAGGTCTCATCTATCCATCCTCAGTGGGCTGTTATAAGTTTGTTTCCCATGATAATCCTTTCTAGTGACATTTTACCTGCATATTATTTTCTCCAAAAGTCTGCATGCAAGATTTCGTGGTAGAATGGATCTCTGCAGCTGAACTGGTGTGTTGAGCTGGGAATGTGGTATGTATAAGGAAAATGCACTCCTAGGAGATGACTTTAACTGGTGTTATAACTGGCTGCTGCCATCTTTATTTAGAATTTACAATGCAAATGTCTTTTGGTTCTGCAACCCTTAAGCACATAAGAAAGAGGCAACTAATTTGCATGGGTAATCTTATGAATGCCATCTTTGTAATTAAGTGCAAACTGTGATTCCATCCACTGCCAGTGTATTATGCAACTTCAATAAACTTTAATTTCATTACTAGAAGTCAAGATTCCCTTATTAAACTTTTCTATTAAAACAGAGTGAGAAGAAGCTTCCAAAGTCCACATTGCTTCTGCTATGTCACTTTTATTATAATGTAATGTACACAGACAAATGAGATATCCCATTGTGTTTGCCTAGGGGTGTTAAACATGCCCTTGAAACCAAAGGCAAAATAAAGCATAATAAAAAATAGCTTAGCAAGACTGATGGCACAGTTCTTGGCCCTGGGAAGCAAGGTATTGAAAACTGAAGGATCTGGGGAGGCTGAGAACATCCTTAGCACAGTGCCTATGGGTGTAATCCATTCCTGGTCTGTGGGCTGGGCTGAGCCCTCAATGAGTTTCAAGCTGCGTCAAGGGAAATTCAGGTTGGATGTTAGGAAAGAGTTTTTCACAGAAAGAGTGATAAAGTTCTGGAATGGCTGCCCGGGGAGGTGGTGGAGTCACCATCCCTGGATGTGTTTAACAAAGCCTGGGTGTGGCACTGGGTGCCAGGGTTTAGCTGAGGCTTTAAGGCTGGGTTGGACTCGATGATCTTGAAGGCCTCTTCCAACCCAGTGATCCTGTGAATTCTGTGAGATCAGCTAACAGCAAATCTCCCTCCATAGCTGAGCAGGCTGCTGTCAGCCACAACCTTGTGACAGAACTGCAGCACTCCAGCTTGCCCAGGAAGCTTTATCCCAAGGCTTTCTGTGCTTAGACAACCTAAAGAGGAAGAGGTATTTCAGTGGGACTGTGCTTATCTGCTGGAGCAGATACTTCAATGCTGATCTGGTCATTGCCTGAGGTGATGTCCCTGGTGCTCTTAGGAAACACTTGAGGGAAAGCTAGAATGGATGTGTTAAAAATGGGAGAAAAATAAGAGAATATTTGTGACATTTTCAATTCAGGTCAAATCCACATAAGCTATAAAGATCTGTGTGTTTCTCTCTAGAACTGTGTGGAAAATAAATGTTCTGTGCCAGGTATGGGAATTACAGAATCTCTAAAGTTGGAAATAAAATGCAAAAGATCTGAAGTGCCTGTTGAGGGGGAATAGTCTTGGTGGTGGGACACCCTGCTCCTTGGTACCTGGGAGCACGTGAATCAGTTCCCTTCCACGTGGTGGGCTCTGCTGGAGACATGGATTCTTTTTTCATCCCATTTCACTATTCTTGGCTGATGATGAGTGATTAGGATTAGTGAGGTCCTTTCTCTGAAGCATTTCTCCTGCCTTTCATATCTCTCGAAGAAGGGAGAATATCACATTCTTTTTTTTCTTAGAATGTTTTACCTCCCCTGTGTTGCTTCTGCTTAATAAAGCTAATGCAATTAAAGGGTGATTATTTGATCCTAGTGGAGAATCTCTGCTGTGCCATATTTCCTTGTGGCTGCCAGGAATGGTCAGCCTCAAGTGACTGGAATTTGGGCAATGCTGAGGATAGATAATAGCAGAGATCCTGATGTGGATATTGTTGATCTAAGGCTTGAGGTGCAATTGGATTTTTCTCATAATGTGAAATGGAGGCACAGATATTTCCTTTTCTCATAATGTGAAATGGAGGCACAGATATTTCCAAGGATGACAGAGTAGCTTGCTGGGGTTCTTGAAAATATTTTTCTCCTAAATGAACTTTCTGTCCTCTGTAGACCTGACTAAATGAACAGATCATAATATATCCTAGAAATAAAAAAAAATAATCTTCTTGAAGCCTGTTTGTTAGCAAAACTCTAAAAAGCAGAAATTAAAATGACTCTAAAATGTTGTGGGAAAACTCCAGACTTGCTGCTCATGACTGAGCTTTAATTCATCCTTTGCTGTATTAAAGAAGTGGGACCTTTCCTAGACTGATTTTTCCCATTCTAAATGTTATGGAATTATTAAGCCATGTTTGAGAGGGCACTAAATTTATGGCCATTGTTTTCTAATGAATTCTGGTTGAACTGACAACTTTAATTAATTCTACCTTTCAGAAATATAAATAGGAAGGAGAAAGAAATAAATAATGTTTTGACCACAAGGCAGTGCAGCATTTGGAAATGAAGCTTGAAATGTCCAACTGAGTTGCATTAATGAGATATCAGGTGTCGAGTTTGTAACCCTGGCTGGGATGTCATGGAGCCCAGTGCAGGCATGTGGAGACTGTCTTGGAGATTTCCTTTAATCTTCCAAGCTGGCAGGGTATGAAAGATTAAAATGCTCTGGATCTACCAGACTTGCCACCTCTAGTTCAGGCTAGTTATTAATGTGCTATGTGGACAGCAATACTTTATTAATTATATTGCTGGCCAGTGATCAATGTGACAAGCTTAGCAAAGAGCAGAGTTATTCATCAGAGAGCTGTCAAGTGGTAATTGCCCTCATGTGCATTAGAATAAGGCAGTGGGAGAGGCAGAATGGATGTGCTTTTATCATTTATAGGGGCAGGTATCAACAAAATTAAAATCTGCTAAGTTACTAGTAAATAAATAAATTGGAAAGGAATTTATTTGCTCTGACACAATCATACCACTACAAGGTATGACCAAGGGTCATACTTTAGCAGCATTTGTGTTTTTAGATGTTTTTATAAGTGTTTCCAGCAAATTCTTTTCTGTATGCACTATCTGTTATCAGTTACACTTTTGTAAGGGCAGGCAGAGGGTTTGCAATTCTTTCCTTATAGAGAAAAATGGTATAGCTGAGATGTAATTTTGTAACTGTTCTTTAAATTATAAAATGTACAATTGTGCAACCATTGTCACAAGCAGAATTTATTTCTATCTGCCATGACATTCTTTCACCTTTTGTGGGAAAGGACATCAGTAACAAAACATCAATGCTTTTCTTTCTGCAGAGGTGAAGACTTACACTTTCCACCAAAGACTGCTATTTTAAGGGTTGTCAAAAGCACTGTGGAAGTGACAAAGGTAAGGCTGAATGTGTAATCTCTGTCCTGGTCCCTGCTGTATGAAACCTTTTCACATTCTGTGTTTCCCCCAGCATCCAAGATAACCTCATCCCTCAGCTCTGGTGCTGGCACAGGATGTCTGCTGGATGCTTTGCACACATATATGGGTCAGTGCCTTGCCCTGCAAGCTTTGGAACTTTGTATTTCAATTTATATTGAACGTTTATATTTATGTTTTAGAACGCACATTATCTGCATTGTGTTTTGCTTTTACTGTGCTTACTTTGTTTTCATGAGTTCCTGAGAAGCTATTGAACAGAAGATTCAGAGTGAACCTATCCCAGAATTTAACATTTCAGAATATAGCTGAGGCTAAACCTGACTGTAAATGATTGTTTATTTATCATGCACCTTAATAATGGTGTGTTAGGCTGAGTCTCTAAGCCTTCCATCTAACACATTTCAGGTTGCTAAGCTCCCTAGAAGAGTCATAGGATGGGTTGGGTTGGAAGGGGCCTTGAAGATCTTGTTCCATCCCCTGCCACTGGGGATGGGGCAGCCACAGCTTCTCTGGGAAGTGCCAGGACTTCAGATCCTGTGCCAGGATCCTGTGCCAGGATCTCACCACCCTCACAGGCAAGAATTTCTTCCAGATGTTCAACCTAAACCTTCTCTAATTCAGTTTGAAGCCATTCTCCCTTGTCCTGTCTCTACATGCTCTTGTAATAAGCCCTTCTCCATCTCTTGTAGGCTCCCTTCAGGTACCTTAGGCCACATTAATGTCACCATGAAGTTTCCCAGACTGAACAATCCCAATTTTCTCAACCTTTCCTCATAGCAGGAAAGCAGAGTGTTCCATCCCTCTAATCATCTTGGTAGCCTTCCTCATAATAGTGGATTGAGGTCAGAGGTGGGCCAAATTCTGGAATCAGAAGCACTTTGGTTGGACAGGATGAGCAAAGGAGAGCCAATATTTAGACTTTTAAAAGGAAAGCTGATAATGTATATAGTTTAGTCTTGCTCATGATAGCCTGTGTGATAATGAGACCTGTTCAGATTGGATTTCCCTGACATTCAACAGCATCATTTTTAATGATCTCATCTGGAAGTTCTGCTGCTGCCTTGCTGCTCAAAATGATCTCATCTAAATACAGAGGAAAGTGCTGATAGAGACCAGTTTATCACTCTCCTAATGCATGTTATCAAGATAAGAGAAATAAAATGTTCTGAAAGTAAGTATGAGAGATTCTTTGTCCAATTTCAAACCTACACAAATAGACAAAGGTGAAACCATTAGTGTGATCAGCTTAGAAAGAAAATGAGCAGTGAATGTGAAGTGGGAGGAAGGGGAATTCACTTATGGAACACACTGAAGCATCAAGCAGGGGACTCTTTAGGCATTTCTGCTCTGTCTAGTAAGATGAGGCACAACTTCTGGAAATCTCTCATGCTTCACAATATTAAGTGCATATTTTTATTATACATGATACAAGGCAGCCAGTGTTTTATTACTTAAAGAACAAAATCAAGCTTTGACAAAAATCTTTATCCACACTTGTCAAGAACAAATATTCTGAATGGCAGAATCTTGCAAGGACTCAGCTCAGTGTGTAAATTAGTAAAGCCTCATCTCAGCTTCCCTAGCACAAGTGTGAGCAGCACTCAAGGCATACAGTCATCACTGCAACCTGTGGCAAGGCAATTAACTTGACAAGAGTATTCCTTGCAAATTCTCTGCAATATGTTTTCTCTAACATTCAAGTGTAACTTGGTTTAGCCATCTTCTGACACCCAACCTTGAAACACTTTGCCTCAATGCCTGGAAAATTTTGTTGACGTCTGCCTTGACAAGTGTCAGACTGGCTGCTATAGTTCCTCTTCCTCCCTGATTCCTCCTCTTCTTGGGGTTTGCCCCCATTTGTTGATACTCTGGCTAGCGTTGGTGTGGTCTGCAGAACACAGAATCTAAGGCTGAGTATCATGGCATTTGTACATCACGATAAAAGAGAGGACTTAAATAATTTCTGTTTAAAAACAAATATTTCAGTATTCTGAAAAAGGAGAGTGAATTAGTTTCACCAGTTATGTTTTCTGTAGACAGATTTTATTCTGTTCCCTCTTGGGTTAAACTGGGGCCTTTGACCCGTGAATAATGGAGCAGCCATCAAAGAGAGAAGAGTTCTGAGGAGTAAACATGGTAGCTGGATACTAATTCTTGAGCAAGTAAAGCTTCCAAATTGGCTGGTGCTGTCATGGAAGGAGCTTTTCACAGCCTGTGGACACAGGCAGGGCCCAGCATGGTTGTGCTGGTGTGCTTGTGCTGTAAGCAGGGGTGTGACGTTACAGGAGGAAATGTTATGGCTGCATTCAAGATTTACTGCCTTTCCTAAACAGCACAGAACTGTTCTGAGCACTGAAGGTGGACAAACTGAAACGAAGGATATTTTTAAGAGTTGATCTTGTGGATGTATTATCTGCCTCATTTTTGGGCAGCTCGCTGGAGGCAGGTGGTGCAGTGCAAAATTCCTGTCTGATATAACACAGGAGATCCTATTGAATTTATCATCCCTTTGCTTTGCTCCTTTCATCCTTAGATTTTTCTTTAGCTAAAGGTTATGGCTTTTAATGATAAATTTAGATTCTATAATACATAGCTGGAGACACCAAGGAGTCAGGGCCCTTCATACATACATGGGGATTGCTATGTAATATTTTTTCTCTCAGGATATTTCTGACTGTGGTTTTTTTTGTCCTGAGATAGAGATTAGAAATTCTCCAGGCACAGTTCTCTTCCTGGACATCAGGAATCGATAATGTGCCCTTTGAATAGTGAAGCCCATCCAGACACGAGATGAAATTCAGGGCAGTCCAAGATGCTTCACTTACAAAAATGTAAACTCCTGAACTAAAGGCGGTGATGCCTTTTGAAGGCTGACCTGGAACTGAGACTAGACAGAGCTAAAGAATAAAGTAGGGGATTTATTAAAAGGCCTCATGGATACACCTTGGGCAGCACAAGAGCCCAGCCAGGGCTACACCCAAGGTGAACCAAAATGGTCCCAAAATACACGAGTGCTCCTGGGGGCTCTCACTATGATCAGCTCTGCTCCATTTGCACCTTGCAGTTCATTGTCCCATTCCAGCTCCAGCCCATGCAGTCCCATCCTGCTTGCTTTTCTCTCTTCAGTCCATGTTGTTTGTGCTCTTGAGCCTGAGATTTGGATCATTTGTCCTTGGTGCCCAGCTGGAGAAGGAATTGTTTTGTCTCCCTGCTCTGTGCAGAGAGCTCACCATCCCATAATATGAAGCTCAGAACTACACACTAAAGCAGCACAGAATCTGAAAAATAGAAAAGCTAAAACCTGAGGCATCAGTGGGATGGAGAACCAAAGCCCTGAAAAACCTGGAGCCCTGAACATGACAGCTGTGTTTTATTTCTTCCCACTGTGCACAGGTTACAGCTATTTCAGTTTTCATGCCTCACCATTGTAGTGTTTGACAACAAACAGCTTTCCAACCCAGCTGGACAAACCAGCATTTGATGGCATTTTCCTTCAGTAAGCAGAGGGAGTTTGGTGGCCACATGATCAGCTCTGGGTAAAGTTCATCTGAGGGACTTCTATATGATCTTTCAGCTGGAAAGCACAACAGAAGAGGAAAGGTTCTGTGCTGTCAGAAATCCCATGGGTCAGGCAAGACACTAAACAAGTTGCTGACCTTGTCAGTTATAAAAGGTCAGATTTTGATCTGTTAATCTGGTGTGAGTTGGAGTTTTTCTGAAAATTAAATTCTTGCAAACATCTTACTCAGTTTTCTTAATTACATGGAGTTTGAGGTATACTTGGCAAATATTTTAAAAGCAGTATCTGCTCAGATAGGCCTGATTCAAACAGCTTGTCCGTTGCAATTCAAACCTCTTTCCTTAGTCTGCCTCCAGTGCCTTTTGCAGTGTGTTATGTTTCTGCTTTTTTGCTTTGCTTGCTTTTAGTAATACAGATTTGCCAGTTAGCCAACCTAGAGCAAATGTTTGTGTGACTTTAGCTAATGTATTGGATTTAGATACCATATCTCTGCCCAA
Organism: Vidua macroura; assembly: GCF_024509145.1. Lineage (NCBI taxonomy): Eukaryota > Metazoa > Chordata > Aves > Passeriformes > Viduidae > Vidua > Vidua macroura. The sequence continues at coordinate 22,855,430 of NC_071580.1, forward strand.
CACAACCCCAGAAAAAACATTTTCCACCTGTCTAGTTTGTGTGCCAGTGAATGCTTGGCCAATTCCAAAAGAAATTGATGAAGCCATGCAAGGTACATTCGCAGGATTATCCACATGGGATCTTTGGTCCCCAGTAGATGTGTGGGATTGGTGGGTTCCTCACCTTCCCAAGGCATCATTTGAACCTCAAGAATTGGATATCCTTGGTAAAACTCCAAGGTTCAAAATCATCTTTGCAGTCTGGCTCATATTGACTGATAGATCTTTTGCATTTATGTTTCATTTCTGCACTGGGTGTTAGCAGAGTCAGTTTCACAGTGCTCCATGGTCCACCTATGATGTGTACTGGGATAGCAGGCCAAACTCCATCTCCACAAATAAAAAAAACATTTCCTGTGGTAATTGAAAAGAGACATTATTAAATGCAGACTGAACTAAAGAAATATGATTACACCAAAAGGTCTGACTTTTATATGTAGCATGACAAGGAGAAACATCTGCAACTAAAGCTTGATTTTTCTCTGTATAATTAAATCTGGCACAAAAGGGCATTTTTAGAGAGCCAAGCATCTCCAATTCTTGAGGTTTGAGAGATGCCTTGGGAAGATGAGGAACCCTTCAGTGTGTGGATTTAGTGTGAGCCTCCAGGTGACACCAACACGTGGCATGACTGCACACAGCAGTTCTGTCTGGCATTGCCTCTTTTGTTTACTTCTGGTAAGCTTCTTCATCTGTTTTGATTAAGAGTTCCAGACTTGGAGGAATGGAACAGGGAGAATGAGGGTTCATTCTGCCTCTGGTATTATACACACCCCCACCATGTATGTGCTGTATAGTTTGGGCAAAATCCAGCTGGAACTCACTCGTCCCAGTGCCACAAAAGGCAGTAAAAAGTCAATAAATAGCAGCAAAGAAGGGCTAAGGAGACTCTCCCATCTTTATTGGATGCAGAGGAAAATATAGTGGCAAAGGATAAGGAAAAGGCTGATACTTAAAACCTTCTTTCCCTCAGCTTTTAATAGTAACACCAGTTGCTGTCTAGGTACACAACTCCTCGAGAGGGAAGACAGGGGTGGGGAGCAGAATGGAGCACCACAATCCAGGGGGGAATGCTCAGCGCCTTGCCACAGCACTTAGACAAACACAGGTCTGTGGGGCTGGGTGGGATTCTCCCAAGGGTGCTGAGAGAGCTGGTGGAAGTGCTCACTGTCCATCCTTCACCAGCCCAGTTGACCTGAGGTGGGCAACTGTGATCCTTATCTATAGGAAGAGCCAGAATCTGGGAACTACAGAAACAACTTGGTGTTGGGGAAGGTTTAATCTGGAGGAAAGGAAGCTCAGGGAGGACCTTACTGCTTTCTACAACTACCTGAAAGCAGATTGTAGTGAGGTGAGGGTCAGTCTCTTCTTCCAAGGAACAAGTGACAGGAGAAGAAGAAACAGCTTCAAGTTGCACCAGGGTTTAGATTGGATGTTAGAAAAAAACTCTTCCTGGAAAGGATTTTCAAGCATTGGAACAGGCTGCCCAGGGCAGTGGGGGAGTCACTGCCTCTGGAGGGATTTAAAAGATGTGTAGATGTGGCACTTGGGGATGTGCTTAGTGGTGAGATTGGCTGTGCTGAGGGAACAATCTGACTTGATGAACTTAAGGTCTTCTGCAACCTGAAGGATTCTGTAATTCTCTATGTGTATATATATATATATATATATATATATAAGAATGAGATTTGCTTCCTCATACACTAAACTTTGTGTTTCCCTTTTGGAATATTTCTTTCTGTTTTGCAGTGTCATAGTGTATAGATAGTACAACTGAGATGAGGAGCTGTCTGCTTTGGTACTTTGCAGAAATCCATAGTGTGTCTTGAGTTCAGGTGAGAGAAAGAATGCAGTGAAAGAAGTATAGTCCCTTTTTAGGAGAGCAGAGGTTATGTCAGGGAGAAACAAAATGCTCTGTCCAGATTTAAAAAAAATACAAACAATTGTCAGATGTTTCTGCCCATCCTCGTGACCAAGCCACAGAAGACAACTTCTTGAATGTCTCATTTGATCCATGTGCAGTCCTACTCGGTGTCTTAAGTCAAGCTTATATTAATATCACTCTAAGATTAGCAATTTCCTGTAGGAATATTTGAATTGCATATCATAGACAATTAATATAAAAGTCTTTCTGTGGTGCTTTTCATCTCAAGAGTCTGCGAGTTTTTCAGTTTTGAAAAATGAAGATGAAAAAATGTTCATTTTTGGTCTTTTTAAGCTTTACTATATTAAAGAGCTCTTGTGGTTGGCATCACACCATTAAAAAGCCAGAAGCTGATAGCCACAATATTTCATGTGTGGTAGGCTTTACAACAAATTACAACACTGACTGCTGAGACTATCTAAGTTGCTGGAAAAATGGATTTAATTGCCCATTCTGAAACTATTTCCAGGATCAAATAGAATTTCTTTAACTACACATGCTCTTTATAACCCTGGTTCAATTCTGCTGCAGTAAATCTGAGGGGAGAGCAGAGCAGCAAGATAAAAACAGCACTGAGGTTTTATAGCACCAACATTAAACTATATGTCATCTTGAAATTAAAGTACTGGGTTGAAAGGTTTTCTACTTACAATGATTTGTTACTCTGGGGGTATCTAATTTGCATTTTAAAATCTTTTTTTGCCCAGTGGCTAGGGGCATGGTCTGTGTGTGTGTGGAGGGGTGTGTTTCTTTGTGACCTCCACTGGCCTGTTGACTTTTTGTCTTGCTCAGGTTTGTAGAATTTCCCATTTCCTGAGAGCTCTGTTTTGTTGCTGTCATAAGCATTTAAATGACAAGTGGGGACAAAATAAGCATTAAGCACAAACAAGACTAATCATTACTGGTGTACAGTTCTACTGGATGTGATTTTCAATGTGTGTTCATATATATGAAATTAGTACAGATACTTACTGATACTTCCATTTTGTCCTGGTTTAAGTGGTTGTTGGAGATTAAAGGCAATGGAAAATTCAGCTTCTTACATCTTACACGGGTTCTGGAATATGTAAACATTTTGACACTTGATATTTGTAAAGTCCAATGGTAAAGGGCATTGCTCTCTGTAAGTTATATATGATTGCATGTAAGTTACCTGGAATGGGAAAGGTGCTTTCTTCCTTAGGTCAGAGGAGGCTCAAAAGATGCTTTTCTGCAGCCTGGCTGGTTCTTTTTCCCATTCTGATACTGCTGGCTCATTACACCAGCCTCAGGCAGTGAGCTGCTCCCCATGCCACACTCAGCTGCGCGTCTTGGCTCTACTTGGCTTTCCCCTTGTGACTGCCCAGCTTGGTGGTGCAAGAGGTCTTGTTCTCCTCTGCTGCTTACTAAGGTTGTGCAGCTCCTAAGAGCACTTCTGTGGGTGAGACCTCAAGTGCAGGTCTGTGACAGGGGGCTGTTGCCCCTACATAACCTTTTGTTATACTCAGCAGTGCTCTGAATACGTGCAGTGTCTCTCAGCATCAAGCACCAAAGTTTTTTTCCTGGAGTAAATTGAAAGTCAGGTGTCTGAGGGTGTGATTTCCTTTTTTTTTTTAGCTTTGGAATGGGAAAAGATACTGAATCACAGATGCAATAAAAATGGTTGAGGTTGGAAGGGGCTTCTGGAGGTCATTTGTCTGATGCCTTGTGAAGGCTGACCTAGAACAGAGGCTGGATGGAGTTAAAGAATAAAGCAGGGATTTATTAAAAGGATCTCCTCTATGGATCCACTTTGGGCAGCACAAGAGCCCAGCCAGGGCTACACACAAGGTGAACCCAAAATGGTCCCAAAATGCACGAGCGCTCCTGGGGGCTCTCACTGTGATCAGTTCTACTCCATTTGCACATTGGAGTTCATTGTCCCATTCCAGCTTTATCCCATGCAGTCCCATCCTGCTTGTTTTTCTCTCTTCAGCCCACTTTGTTTTTTGCTCTTGAGCCTGAGATTTGGATCATTTGTCCTTGGTCCCCAGCTGGAGAAGGAATTGTTTTGTCTTCCTGCTCTGTGAAGAGAGCTCACCATCCCTTAATGTGAAGCTCAGAACTACACACTAAAGCAGCACAGAATCTGAAAAATACAAAAGCTAAAACCTGAGGCATTGCATCCCCCAGCAGAGAGGCTGAAGCAGGGCTGCCCAGAGCTGGCTGCCCAAACCAAGTCCAGATGGTTTTTAAATACCTCCAGCAGTGGAGATTCTACAAACTAAATGGGCAAGCTGTGCTAGTCATGCTCACAGTAACGAAGCATTTCCTGATGTTCAGCACCTCCTGTGCTCCAGTTTGTGCCCATTGACTCTGGTCCTTTCACTGGGCACCACTGCAAAGGGCCTGGCACCACCTCCTGAGCACCTTTCCCTCAGGTACTGATGTGCTTTGGGAAGATCCTCTTGTGCCTTTGCTTCTCCAGGCAGCAGTCGCAGCTTCCTCAGCCTTTCCTCACGTGTGATAAGCTCCAGTCCCTCAATCATCTTGATGACCCTGTGCTGACTTGTCTTGGTTTGAAAAGCCAGGTGTCTGCTAAGGAAGGCAGGAGCTTCTCTTGAAATGGAAAATGTAAATGCCCTCCCTTCGAATTATTAAAATTTTGAAATTAAGGGGCTCTCAGGCCAAGATATGGGAGTAGGAATAACAGTTCTTCATTAGGAAAAATAAAAATAAAAATGCAGTAATACAGAACAACACTGCCAGAGTCAGAAGAGGACCTGACCCCCTGTGTGTCACGGTGGTGGCAGCAGTGCTATTCCATGGTGGCTCAGCCCTCCTGCAGTGCCAGCTGTGCTTCTGCTGGAGCAGGGATCCAATCCTCAGATTGTACCCAGGTAGGAATGCATGGCTCCTCCCCTGGGCACAGCATCTCCCCATGGGATGATGGAATTTTCTCAGCCATGCAGGGACACTCAGTGGCCATGAACAGCAGAGATCTCCTGGAGGAAGGATTGGCTGTGGGAGAGATAAAGAAAAAACTGCCCCATGAACAGCAGAGAACTGCCCCAGCTCTGACAGATGGCAAATAGAATACACACCCCCAACCACATCTTGCATTTCCAACCTAAGGAAACGAGTGATGCTCTGCCCAGTGCAGCCCAGGAGACCATTCGCGCTCTTTGGCCCCTCGAGGGCCCACTGCTGGCTCACGCTCCACCTGATGTCCACCAGAACTGATGCCTTAAGTTTCAGCTTTCATATTTTTCAGATTCTGTACTGCATTAGTGTATAACTCTGAACTTCATATAAAGTGTTAGTAAGTTCTCCTCACAGCTCAGTCAGACAAAACAATCCTTTTCCAGCCCCAGAACCAAGGACACCACTGCAGGCCCAAAAGGTGTAAAACAACAGCGAATTGAGGAGAGCAGACTGGGAGGATGGGACTGCAGAACCTGCAGCTGGAATTGGACAGCCTTGAATATAACCCCAATATGGAAATAGACCAAAACTTAAAAAAATGTGAAAATGTGTGACCCTCGTCCATCTTGGGTGGAGCCATGGCCTTGTGTTGCCCAAGGTGAATCCTTTGAAGGCTTTTTAATAAATCCCTACTTTATTCCTTTAACTAGTCTCTGTTCTAGGCAGCCTCCCAAGGCACCAGAACCCCCAGGGTTGGTGCAGAAAGGAGCAGGATTGGAGCCAGAGGGTCGCAGGCATTGCCTGACCCTCCCCAGGGCTGGTCCCTGGGGACCCCTGGTACTTGCCTGGGCTCTTACAGGGAAATCCACAGGACTTGAGCCCATGAGAACAAATAAACCTCCTCTCCTCAGTCCCTCTTGGGGCTGTGCTAGGCTGAGGTGCATTGCCAGGTCCTTCTACATGGTCGCCCTTGCTTAGGAGGGTGGGGAAATGTTTGAGCATCAGCCTTGTGGTTGCTGTGGAGGGCATGTAACCTCAGGAAGTGGAGTTGAAGGGTTCAACATGGGATTTGGAGAGGGGATGTGAATTTTTGACTGGCAGTTCAGACCTGTGGAGAATTTTATCAAAGTAAGAGGCTGAATAGTGTAAAATGTAAAAAAAAAAAAAAAAAAAAAAAAAAAAATTAAAAATAATATTTAAGATTTTTTTAATTGTGAGCATAATCACTGCAAGATCCATGCTCATTTTACAGCACATTTGTAGTTTGATTGTTTAAAGTGCTTTTTATTTCCATGTTTATGCCCTGGGGACTTTACAAACTGTGAGCTAGTCTAAAAATATGTGAGATTTCTTCTGAGAATACTTGCTGTGCCAAAGTTTGGCTTTTTTTTTTTTTTTTTTTTTTTTCTCTTTCTTTTAAAATAATGAGTAATGTTCAAATTAGATAATTCCAGCATTTAAGAAACAGTGTGGGGAAAAAAGAGAGGTGGAAGGGGCATGGCAGGGAGCATCTTCATTGTGTTTTTTTCTTTTGAAAGGAGCAGCCCTAGAAGTCTTCTGAAGTGTTTTTAAAATATCTGTTTGTGTTTATGAGCAACACATTTCCTGGGAATTCAGTTGTGAATTAGGTCTCAGGAGACTGGTTTCCTTGGCCCTTTCCTACAACTTCTCATAGCCTCAAACAAATCCTGGTTCATTCATGCTCATATTTCTTGCTTGTGGAAAGTATAATTGTAGATTTCTGCAAAACTATAGATAATTTATGTTTTTAAAAAAATTGAACTTTTGAGAGGAGGACTTTGTGACGCTTAATGCGCTTTTCAAATTCTGCCTTGAATATAATTTTGGAAATGGGTGACTTCAGACAAAAGTTTCAGACTTCCTCTTCCAGGTCAAAGTGGTGCTGTTCAAAGTAGAACAAACATACGAGTGGGGGCAAAGTCTCTCTTGGTTAATAATGTAAACATGATGCTTAATATCAACCAGGTTACTACTTTTCTTAAAAAGAAAAAAAACCAAAAACCTACAGCTGCAGCTCCACCAAAGCCTTAGTCCTAATCTCTTGCATTTGAACCTAGTACTTGCCATCCTTGGGACCTGATGGTAAAGTTTCTTTTTCATTCTCCAACTCTTCCAGAGTGCTTTTTGTGACAGTGTTTCATACTGTCTGTGAAGAAGGTGCTTTAAATCCACAGGAACAGAGATTGAGTTGGAATAGTGTGGTCAGACAGTGTTTTAATGTTGCTCACCTTATGCTTCAAATGAAGATGTGTTGCTAATAAAGTGCAAATTTGCATAGCAAATGGAGGCAGATTTCCACCACTGGTCAGTGTCAAACTTGGAAGGAAATTATTTGGGTTCTGGAGATAAGCTGATGATGTGTTTGCTCAAAGGACTTGGACACATCATGATGTGTTGGTGTGCTTTGGGGAGCAAATATTTTGTTTTAAAAATGCTCTGTTGGAAGAGGAGGGTGTGAGCAGAACAGTAATGCTCAATTCAGTAGGCAGTGAGAAATTCTAAATGGATAGCTCCACCTCAATTTCAGGTGGAAGAAGGAAGATTAATGAATTGCTGTAATTTGTTAATAAGTGTTTTTCTGCAGTTTTGTATTATAAGTCATAAATGACATGAATCAAATGTGGGTTTATTTAAAAGATATTAACAAAGCTTTTTGCAAAAAAAAAAAGCTTATGAAATTGAACAGAAGATTTTTTCCTGCTGTATTTTTGGATCATTCCTCTTCAAGCAGTGTGCATCTCAATTCCTGGAATGCATAAAGAACAGGCTTTTTATTTGCAGATGTAGAGAATTTCACTGTCAGGGAACTGAGTTATGTTATGATAGAGTAACAGTGTATTAGGCCTCGGTGAACCAGTTGTGATAAATCTAAAACTGAAATTAATTAAACATGAATCTTCCTAGATTTTTATTTGTTACTTTTACTTCTTATTTTTAGTACTGTCCACTTAAGATTGAGTTAATAAAAAGCCAAAGTGCTGCAAGAATGTGACTGTTCTTTGGTTATGTAGCACCTCATGAAGCATGGCAGGATACTTGTGAGGCAGCCTGTTCTGAGAATTTGATGCTCTGAAGAAAAGAACTAAAAGATTTGGGTAGCTTACCTAGCTGTCAAATTTTCAGGCTTTTCAGCTAAGGTTGCTACTGCATGCCAAATCTCTCTGAGGCTTAATTTGAGATACAGCAACAGTTCAACAGAACTGTTTCTGTCCAAAGCAGAACTGAAGGTGATAAAATTAAATGAATAGCCATGTTGTTTCCAGGGTAATCAAATTCAGTAAATAGGAGCTCAGTAATCTCTGGTCTTTTACGTAGCCCTCAGTGTTATAATTAATTCAGTCTTCAGCTTGGCAGGTTGTGGATTATGTTTAGATTATCACCCTGATGTGTGCCAGCTGGGCTTCATTGCACCTGAAGGCCTTTAATTTGGAAATTATCTGGAACCTTGATCCTAATGCTGGTGACCTCTGTTATCTCTGTTCTTCAGAAAGTGTTTCTTTGCTGGTCCCTTTGCTCTGAGGAGCACAGCAGGCAGCCATCCACAGCATTTGTGGAGGTTCTGCTAATGACTTAGGATCAGCACCTACCCTCCAATTACAGTTTACTAATCTGGAAACTAACAGCTGCTGAGGTCTCTGTGGTTCTGTAGAAATGTGATATATTTTCTGTATCTAAATGAAGAACTGTGGAATGGTTTTGATTAGAAGAGCTGCAGGGACAGTGGTGCTGTCTGCCTGATTAGCTAAATCTGAACCTTTAAAGTAGCTAGCTTTAGAAGTCAGTCAGACTGGGAATTGAGCAGGGATATGTTTTTAGGGCAGTCTGTGAGCAGAGAACAGAAAAGATCTTTCTAAAAAATAAACTCAGCTGCTTACCGTTTATACGTCCATATCCTTGATTTAACATGAAGTTGTTGCCTCCCTTCTGTTCAGTGGAATTAAGATTAAAGGCTTGTTTGAGTTTTAAATAGCTCCATGGGTAAATGCAGATTTCTAAGATATAGACCAAAATCCTTTGAAAAGACCCTTTCAAAAACCAGATATTAGAAACCCTTTTCAAAGTACTGCTGTTTCTATAAACTTACCTTCACACAGTAATTTGTCAAACAGTTCAGCATGTATGGCACTACCCTGGAGGATTTGGGCACTGCTTGTGATGGTGCTCTTGGTTGTATCTGTTCCAAATTCAAACTTTACCTCTATTTTTCACCACTATAAATAAAAGTCAGATTACTGGCTGTTGCCATTAATTTGTTTCTGCTCTGTGCAATCTGCTGGAGGCTGGAAAGAAATATTCTAAGTTATTTGGCATTATTGACAACAAATACATTCATGGAGAAGACTTAAACACATAAGGAAAACCATGCCAAGGAACTGTGTGGCTCTGGCTTTGAAGCATAGCATGAGCCTGACCCTGGATCTGACACAGCCAAACTGCTGCTGCTTTTTGTAACGTCATCCATGGAATTACTTTGCAACTGGCAGATTTTGGGTTCTGGCTCAATCTGGGATGTCATTCACACCCATGAATTCCAGCATCTCTGCTGAGACAGCAGTGGATAAATTTCCTCTGTGATGTGCTCTCCCCATAGCTCACATTACTGGTAATGGGAACTTAATGAATAAAACCCATGGCAAACACAGCACTGAATTTAACTCTAACTTGTGAAGAATCTGCAGTAAATATTTATTTTCTTTTTGTCCTCAGATAGATTCCTTGAGGCTTGCCCCAAAGTTTCAGATGACAAATTGTTCTAGGGACAGCACCTTTTTGTGCAACTGATACAGTCATAAGAATTCAAACTTAATGAAAACTTATTGAATAAATCCCATGGCAATCACAGCATTGGATTTAATTCTAACTTGTGAAGAATCTGAAGTAAATTTGTTTTTTTGTCCTCAGATAGATTCCTTGAAGCTTGCCCCAGATTTTCAGATAACAAATTGTTCTAGGGACAGCACCTTTTTGTGCAACTGATACAGTCATAAGAATTCAAACAGCCTTTGGGGAGAACACTACTGATGCCTAAAGACTATTCCAGTTACAGGAGTTTGTTTCAAAGAGGGTTTGTGTACTCACCACAAGCTCTGGATTTACAGTGTTTAACTTGCAAGTTTCAGTCAATGGGCTCTCTGCCCAAAACCTCTAAAATGCTTTTCCAAACCACAAAACCAACAAGACTCCTTCTGAATCAGTTCTCAGACTCTGATTTCATTACTTATTTACTTTGAGCCTTTTCAATTAGTCTGGCAGTATCTCTAGAAAATTACCAAAATGGGGCACTGAGCCATCAAAAAAAAAAAAAAAAAAAAAAAAAAAAAAAAAAAAAAAAAGAAAAGAAAAAACATCCTCTATGTCATGGAATATTTGTTGCACAAAATGTGCATCTGAAGCTGATGCAGTGCAGAGACTTCACCTGCTGAAAACCTGAGTGATATTCACAGAACACAGTGATATTCAGGGGGACCTGTGAAAGAGCCTCCCAGCAGCAGGGGTGAGGGACAAATTTCCAGTTCTATTTATGGCTTTCTCTGTAGGTAGCTCTCCTACAGCTTTTCTCACAACACGTTTCCAAAAATTATAAAGTGCTGTACACGATGTGTCTTTCTAATCCACATTCTTTAGAGCTATTGAAATAGCAGAATTTTTTGTTCTTCTTATTTAGCTATGAAACTGCTGGATAATCCTTTCTAGTTAATCCAAAACATTCAGACATTAAAGAAATATTTTAATTTAAAACATTTCCTTTAATTTTTAAGATATAAACAGCTTTGGGAAAAGTATCCAAAACGTTTCATTGAGAATATTAAAGGAAAAAAAAAAAGAACCAACTTTTGAACTGTATTTTTCCTCAAACTCTTTGTGTTCAATCCAAATACACAAATAATTTAGATATCAAGTTATGGATTTTTAAAGCAAATGTAATAAGGAAAAAATCTTGGCAAGCTCTACTCATCTCATTTTCAAGCATAGCAGAGAAAATTTGGATAAAAAGCAAGCTAAACTTATTTTGTGCATTTCAATACAGCCTGTGCCTCCTGACCTTCTCAGGCTGTGCATAGAGCTTCAGATGGAGTTTTGGGACAACCTTGCAGGGTGTGATCCGTGCTACCTATTTGTGGCTTGAAAGAGCAATCTCTTAAAAAATTCGAGACAGTTTCTGTTGCAGATCAGTTCTCATGTTCAGCACGTCAGGCTGAGGACCAGGCCCGGCTCCTCCTCAGGGGCTGCTCATGTTCTCTGTCCTTATGGAAATTACTTTGTGCAGATGCCTTTTCCACAGTCTTAGAATTATGAGCAACACATGTTTAAGGGATAAAAAAGGGTTTTTACCTCTGTATTTAATAAGGATTCTTTTGTGCAACAATTTGTCAAGGTGGAATACTCCGAAATGCACACAGACGGTGTATCGTGTATATAATTTTTTAGACTTTGCAAATTAGCATTTTTGACAAAGATTTCCCCATGAGAGGCTTTAATGAATGGTGTGACTTCTCCTGATTTTAAAGTATTTCTCCACAGATGGGCTTAATCTTAGTTTACAGAGTATGTTCTAGAGAGAGCCTTGGTGTCTCAAGGTAGAGTGAGGCTTTTGGGCCTCCAGCTGTGATGCCTTTAGGATGTTTGGTCTTCTGGTAGAGCAGAACACCAGGACTATGGTAAGATATTAGGCTTAAAGAATGATAAGTATAGATGCTAAGAATATATTGTAAAGGTATATAAAAAGGAAAGGCAAAAAACCATCGTGGCATCAGTGCCAGCTTGGGGTTCATCTTCTGAGAGAGCAAGTCAAGAGTGACTGACAGCTCTGAAATCTGAGGGCATCCTTTCAACCTGTGACAAAGCAATCTGTGGCACCCCTAGACACGTGATGTGGGGAGGATGTTCCAGCAATACCACACTGACACTGTGGAAAAGCCTTTGTAAATAAGTGTGGAAAAGCCTCTGTAAGTAAGTGTGGAAAAGCCTCTGTAAATAAGTGTCCTGCTGTACCTGTCATTCCTCTGCATTGCAGGAAAGACTTTTGACTTCATCTTTTCTGCTCCTCCACGTGACTTAGAATCTGACAAGTGTTCGAGCCTTTTTTGAAGAGGTGGAGATTGGGCAAAGGTGATTTCAGCTGCAGGAATGTCTCGTTGAAGGGGTGTTTTTTTATGAAATGGGTAGTTGCTTTTCATCAAGATATATTTGTAAGGCAGAGGAAGGGAGCTGATATCTGGGATCACCTACAAGATAAATTAATGCAGATTGAAAGTGTTGTAATGCACACCCAAATGAGCAGTATCCTCTGTGAGAGATTCTCCAGAACTTTGCAAAAGCACTGCAAAAATGTTGCTTGCCATGTGACTTTCTGCAAGGAGGATTTCCAACAATTTTACTTATTTAAGGAAGTTGTGGATTGGAAAACATCAGCTCTTTGTGCAATTTGCCATTTTGTTTTTGTTGATCCCCCTGGAGTGTCAGACCTGAGTTGTATTTCCATGGCATCATGGAATTTACTGGATTGCCTAGGAGACTTGGAACAACATGTGTAACTTGTATTTAAGGGGATCATTATTTGGTGCCCACCTCTAAAGGTGCTGCTGGCATCATGCTGTTGAGGAGATAAATGTTTCTGCAACAACCATGTGGGGAGAGAAGCCCAGCATCATTAAACACTGAAGTCCCATGGAACATCTTTGGGATGTCAGATCATGTGTTATTAATGTAAAACAGTGAAGTATTTAGAATAGAATTGTGAATATCTGCCTGATATTTAATAAGGTCAGAAGGGTGAGGGCTTTGGTTCATTGCTTAACACAAACCCTTAGCATTTTTGGTTTCTGCAGTTTGAAGTGTGATTAGCTTCTCAGAGAAGAATTTAATTTTCTTTATATAATGCTATTATTTCAGACTTTAAAGACCTGATTCTTTCACATGGACAGATCTTGGAAGCTTTCTGTTCAGTTCTTAAGATTCCCTCTCCAAATGCTGTTGGCCTTTAGTGCAGTTTCTTGGGAAGCTGAATCTCTTGAGGAAAGCTCTTTCTGCTTTAAAGATGTCAAGTTCCAGGCATCTGAACTCCTCAAAACCAAATTTGTTTTCTCATTCAAAGCACCTCTTTGCAGCTAAGGCCCTTTGTTTTTAAAGGGATATTGCCAATTAAAATTTGCCACTGAGGGTAGATATATCAACTTCAGACCTCTAAATTCTCATGGAAGTGTTTTTTTAGAAAACAAATACTCTCTTTTGCAGTATTTAGAACCTGAATATTTTAGCATCAAAAAACCTGTGGTGAAGTGGATAAACAGAAAGCCCCTTTTTCCCTATCCTTCTCAAGCCCCCTAAGTTCTGAGATGCCAGCAAGTGGCTGTACAAAAAATGTTTGCTTGAATTATCTTCTGCTCAGTTTCTAATTTTCAGTCCAAAAACTAAATGAGTCATTAAAGGAAACCACACTAATGAGATGCGCTACAAACCAAAATACGCCGAGGGCAAAAAGCAATTTTGCTTTCAATTTGTTCAACTTCAATCTCAAACATCTGGCTGTGATGGACGATGCCACTAAGCACATTAAGGATATCAGAAATAGACTTTTGCAATCAGTGCCTCCTCTGTTTACCTTTCTCTCTTTGCTCACTCGTTTTCTTGGCACACGGTGGTGCAGCAAAATACTTTGAAGGGCAAAGACTCCAAGCTGTAAGTTGAACTTTGGTTTGGATGTGGACCATTGGGCCTGGTTGCCAACTCCTTGATCAGTCAGCTTGCACCACAGCTGGAACACACACACACACACACACACACTCTCTGTGAACACTGAGTAGCCCAGTGCTGCTCAGGGCTCAGGGGTGGACAGAAGCATCTCTCAGAACAACAATCTCGATGGAGACTTCGAGCAGCTGTAAACCAGAGCAGTTTTGTTGTTCCTCTGTGTTCAGAGGCCTGGTGGGAATCCTGGGGTTGGTATTCCTAGAGCTAGGATGTGTAGTCTGAGCTTCCAAAGCAAGAACCTGGGGGCACAGCTGGACTTGTATGGATAAATTCTGTATGGATAAACAAGTCCATACATCTGGACTTGTATGGATAAATTCTGTATGGATAAACAAGTCCATACATCTGGACTTGTATGGATAAATTCTGCTGTTGGTCACAAGACAGCTTCTTCTGGACAATGTCTGGCTTGTGGTGACTCACTGAAAGCATCAGTGTGGCTGGCACCTGGTAGCACTTGGCAAAGTGTACCAGCACAGCCACAGCCAGCCAGGCTTATTCATCTGGTTAGGACATTTTTCCCTTTTCTCTTTTGCTCCCAAAATCAAATGTCTATTCATATACATTTAGGTTGGTCCCAGAGGAGAAATGTAGCATTTTACCTGCCCTGCCATGCAATATGGTGCCTCATTATGTTTCTGTTTGCACTCTTAACTGGATACTCAATCTTGGAATTCCCCAAGCCAGAGAAACAGCTTATTTGACCACAAATCCTTGTAAGCAGGCTAAAATGGCATCTAAGGGACCCTGGTATCAGTTGTTGTGTATAAAACTATTCTTGATTGTCTTCACTCAAGTTGTATCCAGACAAAGTGAGCTGTGAGCTCTAGACTGCTCTGTTCAAAGTGGTGGAATCCACCCAGATTGTTTGCAAGAGCTGTTTTTGGGGCATCTCCCCAGTCAGGTCAGGTGTGTATACAGTTGCAATCTGAGCTGCAGTAAGAACTTCTTCTGTGCAGCCACCCTTGGTTGTGGGTTTCTTTGTGAAGCACTGTAAATTTTATCTTCATGTAGCAGCAGCCTCTCTGCCTGGAGCAGTGATTGAGTGATTGCTCCTGCTAAGGCTCACTGCCCAGTGGGAAGTTCTCCATCCCTGGCAAGTGACCAGTCCATGTGCGCAGCTGGATTTGTGGTTGTCAAATAGCCTGACTTTACCAGCTTCCTCTTTTGTGTGTGTGTGGGTTTTTTTTGTTTTTTTTTTTTGTTTTTTTTGTGGTTTTTTTTTTGGTTTTTTTGTTTGGTTTTTTTTTTTTTTCTTTTCTGAAAAAAGAGCAAATCTATGTGGAACAGGACTCCTCTGTCTTGCAGGTTTTGTTTTGCTGAAGTTTAATTTTTAGAGAATGCTAGAAAATGCAGGCAGTTGTTCTATACATGTTTTTAAACCCAATTACTTTCACAATTCACACCTTCTACTCTGTGGATCTCTCATACTTCTTTGTCCTTTGGGTATTTTCATGCACTGACCCATCCTTCTGCTTTTCATATACTTTAAATGATATCTATGTAGTCCTTTGCTAAATATAGTTAATCTGAATCCACCTTTTTTCTTTGCTAAGTTACTCTTATATTACTTACAATAAAAATAGGTCTGCATGGAGAAACTTGTGTTTTTAATGGATAAAACTTAATGATGGGAGAGACAAGAATCACTAGCATCATCTATTCATTGAGAAGCACTATGTGTGTGTATCTGTGCAGAATTAGGGCACAAGCCTCAATAGCTTGAACCATGAGAATTACTCCTTTTACAGTTTCCTCTAATTCAAGGACACTCTGCCAAGTGGAGTATCCCATATTTGCTGATTCATGTCTAAATTCCAAGTCACAAATTCCTAGCTTCTCCACTCAGCGCTTCCAGCAGAATTACCAAAAAAACCCAGAAATTCCAAGCTGCTTTTTGGTTCTTACTGTTTGAGAAAGAAGTAACATTGTCAACTTTAAGGGAGGTGACTGAGAGGTTGACTTTGATTTCTGTTTGGAAATGCTGATGGCAAGACCTCTGCTCTAGGAGCAGTGGGGGGCCCTGCCAAGCCTTTTTCCCTGGGGGATCTAATCCATGGCTCCTAGGGGGTTCACAGAAGGCATAATCAGATTGTCTAGTCTGATCTACTTGGTGTCAGAGGTCACTGAATTTCATGCAGGTTGCTCTGTAATGAGTCTTATCTGACATTCTCAAGCATTGACAACATCCAAGGGGTCACAGCACTGGCAGTGGAGCCAGGACCATGAAGAACTTTCCTCCTGAGTGGTTTTAGCTTCTGCATTGTCTTAATTCGTGCCTAAAATTTGACCCCAGTTCCATTGCAGTATTTAAGTGTGTGACTCCATCAATTCCAATAGTTGCTATGCTTCTAAATATGTCTTGGCACCTGGGTCCTTGTGTGTACAGCTGGATTTTCATTCTGTAGAGTAACAATTGCATGGGTATGTTTGGCAACTGCAGAGCATGTTGATGAAGTGGACTGTAAAATGAATCCAAAGTGGCAAATGGTAATCTGAAATGAAATCCAAGCAGCCTCTTTCTTATTCCAAATGTACTTTCCTACCAAATTGTTTGGAAATGTTTCCAGCACTTAGAAATTTCAGATGAAATGTTTAATTTGTTTTTAATTCTACAGCAAATACCTGTGTAGGGAAATTAATCTGAAACATACTTTCAATAGCAGGAGGGAGGAGAGGAGACAAACCTATAATCAGTAGTGTTAGAGCTGGGTCTGATGGAGGACAGAATTTTGGAGCTGAATTTCTTCTGTGAAAAGGGAACTTGGCAGTTCTGAGCAGTTTTGTTTTGAAGGGGCATAGTGCCATATGACAGGAAGGTATCAGACCTCTCTGAGGCACAGAACGGGGAGAGATTCTGAGCTCTGTTCCTAAATTCCAGGTCTAACTAATCAAAGCAAATGGGATGAGAAAGCTGGGAAATTACTCCCTTAGAAACTCTCTGAAGTTGAAAAAGTAACTAACATCACTAGGTCATGAGTTACAGTATCTAAGAGCAGTCTAGGAATATTTTGTTTTATGAAAGAAGGGAATATTGAAAAGCAGATAGGGATAGTCTTAATACTTTGAAGAACCATCCTGCACTGGCCAAGGAGAATCATCCCCATGAACAAAAGGCTCGTTCCCAAAGATATTTCCATATGGATTCATCAGATTCATCTGGAACTGAGATGCTTTTGGTCTTCTAAACTTAATTAACTTAATGGCCTTGCACAAGTGCAATTAGATGAGACCCCAAAAACGAATTGTTGAGACAGGATGGCCTAATGTAGTTTTTATCTAAGATCTATTGCATGCTGCCTGAATTTCCTCTTCACTTGGTTGTTTCACTTGGAACATGCAGCTTTGTATGATGCCCCCCTTCCCTTGCACTGAGAGAGCTGGTGAGCAATCGATTCCTTTGTGGGATCAATTAAAGCTGTTGTGGCTGCTTTAAAATGTACAAATACATTCTGTTTCCCTGTTGGCAACCACAGTGTGACCTCACTCAAAGCTGCCCCTTGTCACCCTGCCACTGGCCACCTCAGAACACTTACATTCTCATTTGGATTTGGACTTGAGGTTCAGAGTGCTCTGAAACAGCTGAGGTGGCATGTGGCTTGTGTAAGCTAGGATTAGATATTTTTATAGAGGTGCTGGGTATTTTCTTTTTAAATCTGATATGCCTGGAGATGTCAGTCTGCTGGGTCAAAGTTTGCTGGCCCTTGGAGAGACCTGCAAACGAATAACAATCTGTTTATAAGATGCAGTGTCCTTTTTATTAGATTATTTATTGTTGCCAAGGAGAAGAAAGCCCATTTGAGTGCATATGGGAAGCTGTGGGTCAGTAGAGCATGTGCTCTTGCAGCCTGAGCTGTGCTTTGAAGCAGCAAAGGCTAAAAACCATCAGAGAAGTGCCTGCTGCAGAGTTTGGAACCTGAGTCTTGGAGCTTTTGTGATCTCTCTGCTACAAGTCACCAGAAAACAAGCTTTTAATCAGGCAGAAATGGTAAGAATAGCAAACCCCACACTCAGACTCTGCAAATAGAAGCCCAAACTTGTGAAACTGAAGCATATGGCAGAAGGCGAGCTCAAGAGCTGCAGGCTTAGCTTTCAGTTTGTAAATGGGAGAGAGATTTTTGCCAGCTGCATGTGCAAAAATGTGAAAGCAAAGATCCTGATGGTAACTGAGCTCAGAGGAATGTAGAAAGCTTAGTTATTTCAGCCTGCACAAATACAGGTGAACACTCTGGAATTATATCAGGTTTCCTGGGTTAAATTATACTGTACCTTGTTGCTCTTAGTCAGAGTTTGACCAACAGTCAGTTCTGTAATACTAATTTTTTTGAGTTTTATGTCCATGTCATTCTCTGAACCTACTATTTGAAATAATGAGAATCCTCAAGATACCTTGAGGTTTCAAAATTAATGGCAAGTTGCTCTGGTGGGCATGATCCTTGGCAAATAGGACATTAATTAGAGAGGCAAAAGCATTCTTCTGATGTGAAGAACACTTGAATTTCCTATTCAAAAAAGCTTGAGATGAGGTTGTTACCCTGATGTGTGGTTAAGTGGGCTAAAATACATGTATTTTTAAAGGGAATAATAAATTCCCTTATATATTTGTTAAGGAAATATAAGATACCTGAGCTTAACCAGGAGGGACAGTCCTAGTCCCAAGCATTTGTTTCCATCCAAATATAGAGATAATTTTTTGCTCTTTTGGACTTTGTTAGTGCTGGATCTCAATCAATCTTCCACATGTTTATGTAGAATTTCATTGGGCACAACTGGAACATGATATATGTCCAGCTGTAAAAAATACAAGACTTCAAGGGCATCTAATCCCTAACTGGAGAGAGACAGTTTGATATGTCAGATGCACTATTCTGCTGAATTTTGGTATATTGACAGGAATGGGACCAAATGAAAAAAAATAACCCAGTAAATCTTAGCAGGAAGACTGAAAGGACAAGGCTGACTTCACTGCATGGTTCAGGCTTTGCCTCTGGAGTGAAAGAATCAGAGGAAACTTGCAGTGATGAATTTTTATATATTATTCTCAAAGTATGGTGCTGGGAGAAGTGGGGGGCTGCCTTCTTATCTGCTGGGACTTTTCTGAACTGAAAGATATTTGCTCTGCTGAGAAATCAGTGTGAGAGCTATTTCAAGGATATATCCCACAGATCCCATTATTCAGTAGACCTGAAATTCCCATCCCCATTTGACACTGCAAATGGAAAGTTAAGCACACAACTGCAACCAAGGGCTTCAGCATTCTGGTAAGGACACACTGGATGAACCAGTGGGTACTGCCTGGTGGGCAGGTGGTGATAGTTTGTCACACTTCACCTGCTATAAAGAGGTGGAAAGTAAGTGAAGTAACTTTGTAAAGAATGGAAGGTGTGTGTGTTTGTGCTGCAGTAGATCACTGAAGGCTTAGGATTATCATGACACAGGCTCCTAACTAAAGACATGGCATACCAGGAGAAAAAAAAAAAAAAAAAGAGGAGAATGTGCAATTTAATGAGTGATGTGTTGAGTTGCACAGGGAGTCCCTTTTCACAAACAGCCCCTGATGGTTCTAAGCCTTCTGGGGCTCTCCTTGCTCTTTTTATAGCCAGATCCCTTGTTTTTTTAGGGCCAAACAGCTAAAGGTTTACTCCTGAAGGTGCTCTGTAAGGGTTTTACTTAAGTAAAATAATAATAATCAGTATCCAGTGCTGGAACTGCAGCCAGAGGTGCCAGGCACTTCCTATTGTGTGCTGCACAGAGATACTCTGCATCACAAAGCACAGCTCATCTTTTCCACACCAATCCGTCCTCCCTGTAGTTTTGCAGAGAGTTTATAGGTTTTTATAGGTGCAAACACACAGAGAGAATAGCTAGCAGTGCTGAAGGGCTGCCCTGCTATCTAATGCACTTGGCTGTTAAGTGAGTGGGGTTTTTTTCAATTCTTACTGATTTACCCAGGGGCAGACCTCCCCAGACACAGGACTGCTGTTTTCCTCAAGTCTGTCCTCCCTGCTGGCAAATGACCTGACATGTTACAGAAGCTGGCAGGGATCATTTGAAAAAAGTGCTTTTTACAAAAAACAGAAATTTGCTTCTCCTCTAGTAAGTACCTTGAAGCTTGATCAGCAGTTCTGCATTCAGCTAATTCATATTATCATGAATTGCAGTTAGGCTGAGACTTCTTTTACATACAATTTAAAAAGAATCCTAGTCAATTAATAGGTCCTAAAGTTTTTGACATAATATTAATTTCTGGCAGCTCTCAAGTGCAGAAACTACCTATTTGTGTAAGTTCAAACAAAAAGCAATTTGGACAAGCCCTGTGGGCTGTGTGAGCTCAGACAAGTTAAGCTGTGCACAGAAGGCAAAAAGGCCAGGTCCTTCAGTATTTCTTGTGTTCCCTATCAATAAAAGGGACTTCTGCTCTACAGAACAGGACAGCAATGTTTCTGCCTATGGAATGCAGAACATCCTTTCCTCTGCCCTGCAGCAAAAATACTAAGCTAAGTCTAGTGTTCTCACCTCCTGGATTAATGTGCAGTTGAATATTTCTAGTGAGTCTTAGCTGCCCCAGCTCTTTTTGCCCTGAACCATTGTGGACAGCTCTTGGAGTGAAAGCTGATCACACTTTTTTGCCCTGATGAACTGAGATGTTCAAGTTAACAGGCATACTAAGCTGCTTTACTTGGGGTTTATTTATTTTGGATTTGATTCTGCTGTTCTTCGTATATTCCCATTGTAGTGTACGTGTTCAGAATGTTTACTTGAATCTATAGTTGCATAAATGGTGTAGGAAGGGATGCCTTCAAAACACATGGCTGCTAAATTATGCAGGTTTATTTCTAGTAGATGGTAGCTGTGTTGTATAACTGTAGTGGACCTGATTATTTCTTGAGGTGCCATAAATTAACTGTCTGCACTCTAACTCTGTTTAATCATATTCAGATGTTAATCTGATGCACATGCTGTAATTTAGGATTGTGACATTGAATTTTTGTTTGTTTATCCAAATGGAGTAATGTTTTTTATTTTTGGTTATCAGGTAATAGTGATTCAGGCTCTGGCCACTAGAGTATGCACTCTTCTGCACAGGCTGGAGTATCAGCCTTCTCTTTTCCCTCTGTAAAACAGGGTGAAGATGCCAAATATGCATGTGCACCTAGGTCTCCTATTGGTTCCAACAGTACCAATACTTATTTGAATTGAATTGTACCAATATTTGAATTATTTGAATTGAACAGTACCAATACTTCTTGGTGTTGAATACCAATACTTATTTGAGATTACCTTTTGTGTGATGATCACACAAAGTAGTTAAAAATAAAAAATAGAGTTGAATGAGATTGGAGTTTTTGGTTTGTTTTGGTTTCCATCCCAGGGGTGGGAGCAGGCTGCCAGTGATCACCCTACACACAGGCTGCTTGTGCCTTGGTGCTTTCTGTGTTTCAAAGGTGGAAGAGCTGAGGTTACACCTCCTATTCTGGTATTTTTTTAACAGGGAGATGTCAAAGAAAGGCTGCCAGAGTGGGTTATCAGTGCATACAGTGCACATGGTTTCAGCCTGCTTCACTTTCTGAGGCAGGATATTTCCTGCCCCCCACCCCGCCCCCCACCATTAGTTTTACATTGAATAGAAAATTTTCTATGGGGTTTTGCTGATTTTAGGCGATAGTTATTTATCACCAACAAAATCTTGTTTGCTTCTCAAGCCTTTGCTTCACACAATTACCTGGCCACCCATTCACTGTCTGCTAAACATGATGCTGCTTCATTAAGGAAAGAGTTGGATGCTTTATGGAGGAAGTGTTTTGGGATTTGTATGAATGTAGGTGTTGATAACAAGATTAATGGTCTCCCAGGCCCTTTTCTGCACCTTTTCTGCATCTCACCAGCCCACCCCTAATCTGTGGCAGTCCCTGGAGTTATGTCTGAGGTTCAGCATTTTGTGTTTGGCTCTGCTGAAGTGTGTGATGCTCCTCAGCTCATTTCTCCTGTTTGTCAAGGCCCCTTTGACCCGCAGCTCTGACCTGCAGAGATGTGCTGATGGGACCTTGTTCTGAGCCCAACATCCCAGTCCCTTTTCACAAGCAGCTCCTGATGGTTCCAAGCCTTCTGGGGCTCTCCTTGCCCTTTTTATAGCTGGATGCCTTGTATTTTTAGGGCCCAACAGCTGAAGGTTTATTCCTGAAGGTGCTCTGGAAGGGTTTTACCTAAATCTTCTAAGCGTTGTGAAGTGTTGAATAAAGATTTAAACACCAAATTTGATATTGGCATCGTGGACATTAGTAACATGCAGGTATCTTAACTCTGCTCTGAAAATGAGCAGTCTGTCATTGAGATATGAAAAAGTAAATTGGGAGCAAGCAGCAGCTCAGCAAATACCTATAAATTGGGTGGGTTTTTTTTATTAGCCCTGTAACTTATGGCACAGACTCCAACATCTGTTCTCAGAGTCTGGAACCTTGTTAGCAAATCTCTCTGTGGCAATTGCCTCAGCCTGACAGTGAATTATTTAATGCACTTCAGTTCTGATTTCTGCCTTAATTCTTGTCTACAAGATCTCTACAAATGCTGTAGAGATTAGGTGGAAAACTTTTATCTTAGTTGAAGGAATTTGATCATGGTCTATTTTACCAAGCGTCTCGAGTCTATCATTTTCCATGACTTTTACACTAGATTATTGGGGGCAAGACTTAACAAGAGGTAAAACAGGACATCATGGATAATATCTGCTACTCAATGTTCTGGTTTGGGCTTAGGAAAGTGGGTGTCAAATGTTATTTCATGAGACAATGAACTGAACCTTGTCAGCAAGAGAATGTACAGAAAGACCCCAAACCAGTACAGTGCCATGAATGTCGGTTCAGGAACAGAAATGTGACCTCAGGGGAGGGAAAACCCCTTAAAACCAAGCAGTCCTGACTGTGCCATAATGCAAAATAACAAGAATTTCCTTCTGCTACAAGCAGAAGGAAAAAAGGAAAGTACAGAGATTGCAATCACTGCCGTGACTGACCTCTGCCATAAATATTTTTGGGCAGGATTCAGTAAAGTTGAAAACAATTACATTTCCAAGTGTGACTATTGATTTTTTTTTTCTTTGTTGGCATGAAGTTATAGAGGTCACAGTTTGGAAAGCTGGGGCCTGATATTTTGGAAAACCACTTTGTCCCAGGCATCTTGTAGTACTGCTAAAAATGAAGTTCATGGTGTTCGATGGTCTTGTGCACAATCAGGTGCAGATTTAGCAGCTGCATTTGAAAACCACTTTTAAAATCCTTTTGCTTGCTTATTGCTCAGATGGGGTATGCCCAAGTTCACAAAAAATATGTACAGTTTAATTTATTAAATGTTTTAAACCAATTTCAGATCTTCTGCAAGGTTCTAAATAAGTATGAAATCTTAGAAGATAATTTTGTGCTTGATCTTACATTTGTTTGAAGTTAGTGGCGAATCTCCCATTGATTTCATTAGCGTGGCATGGGGCTCCTGGGGCAAGAGTCTCAGTGTATTTTGGTCTATTTTTGGACTTCTGTTTGCAAGAAGAGTGGAATGAGTGCAGGCATCTCTCATGAGTCAGAGGAGAGAATTCTCTGGTGGGCATAGTTATAATAAATTTAGCCCAAATTATTCAGCTGATAATTAGAACTAAGGCAGAGAGGAAATAGTGAGTACCTTGTCAGAGGTAATATAATTCTTTATCTCCTCCAATAAGCTGGAAGTCCTGTAGTAAAAATAAAAATATTTTTAAAATAACTGGGCTGACTATTATTTCTGTCTGATTTGCTCCTTTTCTAATGAGCATGATGTCTGCTGCAACTAGATCTAACAGTAAAAACCTGGATGTATATTTTATTAGAAACTGATGCATTCTGTTTTGTTCAGTATATTGTTAGGTTTTTTTAATGGAGTTTATGAATTGTTTGTTTCTTTTATGGTTAGATTACAAGGTGACTATATACTCTAAATGTATTTATATATATATATATATATATTTATATATATATATATATTTATTTATTTATATATATATTTATATATTTATATATACCCACCTTGATTTTACAGACAGTACTGTAATTACAGATTACAGAGTAATCTGTGCTGTGAAGAGCTGCCTGGTTTGCCAAGCAGTAGCTTTTGATTAATAAGCTCAGATTTTGTGGTGCCCTCAGCCTGCAGCACAGTCAGGGTGCTCTGTTGGTGCCTCTGGGGCAGGCAGTGAAGGAGATCAGCAGTTCAGGCAGGAATATAAAGCCTAAAGCAGGTGCTCACCTCTTGGGATCTTTGAGTTGATGATTGTTTGGTGTCTTGGTTTTTTTTTGCTGGTTGGTTTGTTTGTGTTATGTTTTTTTACCTTTCCATATTCAAATTTCTAAATTGGCCCTTGGGTACATTTTTAGAGGTCAGATTTGGTGCATGTTCCAGCTAAATGGGTATATACCCACCCTGTTCCCATTCCATCTGGGGAGGAGTTTTGTGCTGCCAACTCCATTCCAATCAAGATCATAAAACTGCCTGTCTCCTTCGTTTCTGTGAATTGTGGGAAACCTTTTAGCAGGAAATGTTAAATGTGGGTTCCCACATACCACCAAGACTATTATTATCCATTGAAAAAAGGCACACAGCAATTGAGCCCAATTTGGTTTGGCCTTTACTAACTCCATCCTTGATTCCTAGTAGACTGCCTTATTTCTCTGTCAGTTCATTTTCCATGTAGCTGAAGAACTTTTATATGCAATAAAACTTAAAATAGTTCTGATTTATTTCCCTCAATACAATTTGGACATCTTTCTGTCCCTTTTTGCTAGATGCATTCTCCCTAATGGTCAAGAAGATGAATATTTCTGGAACTGCCTTAGGAGGAGTTCCACTAGAGAATAAAGAGAGACTAAAGTCTCCTAGGACTACCAAAATGCCTGTCTCATGAACAAAATATGACATGGACAAAGTGAGATGGATTTTGAGAGTATGACCTGTTCACTTTAGCAGGAATTGTGTTGTGTGATGGCATGGGCATAGTTTTGACTGAAAACCCTGAACTTATTTTGCATATGTGACAGCTACTGTACAAAACTGATTTGATCACAGTTCATTTAATTGCAGCCAATAAATCTTTCCAGTCTGAGGGATTTTTTTTTAAATGACTGTGGTAGAATGTGAAATCCTGCACCTTGGTTTTAGAGTGTCCACAGCCCCATTCCCAGCAGTGTGATCTCTTAAGGAATTGGACAAGTCCTAATTATATTGTACCAGTCAGTTTTGTAATATTAACTTTTTAATTAATATTAATTAATTTCACTGGAAACACTCAGTTTGTGAGGTGCTGATTTACATGGATGTGGTGTCTTCCCACAGATCTTTCAAGCCATGCTCTGAGGCATGAAGAGGTCAAATGACTTATCAAAGTCTTGCAGAATGCCAGCTGGAATTAAGATCTGATGTGCTTCTGGCTTGATGCAGGCTGCTACTCAAGCCACTGGAACACAAAGGAGCTTAGCCAGGCTGGGAGGTAACCCTGGAGCAGTTGGCTGAGCACTTGAGGATTGCAGTTGAAAATGCGGAGGGATTTGCCTGTTTTTGTGGATGATTTTTTTTTTTTCCCCCCTGCATAAATTTTTCTGGATAAACTTGGCAGGGACATGGAAACATAGCTCATTTAGAGAGGGACAGGAAGGTGTTGCTTGTTCTTAATGAACAGTTCCTGTAAAATTCTAATTTCTTATCATCTCTGCAAGTTTTTGATGATAAAGCAGAGGTGTTGCATGGAGCCTGTAATGATCTGGGGAAGTGGGTATGAATCCTCAGCTGGATTCCCATCATTGCCTTCCCAATAAAGCAGCCTGTCCCAAGCAGGACATGTTCCTCCTCTCTCAGGGAAGAAGAGCCTTTAGAGGAGTGAGCTGCTCCCTCCAAGCACAGGGGCACTGCTCTGGGATTAGAGGAATTCTCTCGGTTTGATCTGCTGTGGGTTTATTCAGGAGGCAAATGAGAGGTTTCTATACAAGAGGAAAAATCCTGTCACTGAGCCACTTGTGAACATAAATCTTGGTGATGGGCTCACTGTCAGACCTGGGTTTTCAGCAAGAAAAAAGGTGCATTGGCCTTGCTAATATTTAAGATTACAGATGGAGTTGTAGTATTTTAAAAGAACTCCTTCTCCTTGGACTTCTCCATTTTACTACACTGTTCTAGTAAGGATGTTACCTTAGCTTCCCTCTGGAAAATGGCCAGGGAACCTCATGAAAGTTTTATGGCAGTTTATTACTGCCTAATTCACCTTTCAAAGTGAGAGTGAGATTTTCAATTGCTTTACAGAACTTTGTCCTTGCTTGCTGTGTCTGAGCCAAAGTTTACATCAAATATTATGATGTCTGAAGCCGTTAAGCCCTTGTCATTAATTTCGTGCTTATATTTAATCCTAAACAGACAGTGATTTTGTCATGTAGAAAAAGGGCTGATTTTGGAATATTATGCTAAAATACCATACAGGAGTGCTGAAAACCTTTCCTTTTTGTGATTTCTAGGTAAGGAATTTTGTCTTTGATTAATACATAACTGAACATGCAGTTGGATGTATCTAGAGAGTTTATATTCAGCATGGCAATAAAAGCATCCATTAAATATCAAAAGGAAAAACATGTTTTGAAACACCTTTAATATTCTGGGTAGTTTTTTTGTTCTTTCTTGAAAGTAAAATAGTAGACTTTTTTTTAAAAAAATATATTTTATTTTTCTAATTTTTTTAAATTCCCTAGTAAAACATTTTATTATGCTTTTAAGACTTAGTGACTTGCTCTTCTACTCATGAAGCTGTTTTGCTATGCTCCACTACTGAACTCTCATTAAAATGAATAAATCCTAGAGTGCCTTCCCTTGGGATGGCAACAGCTTGGGTTCAGTTAGAATGCAGTAATGTTCTATGAAAAGGGAGATCAGAAACTATTCTCATTGTTCCCTGCTTTCAAAAACTACCAAAAAAAAAAAAAAAAAAAAAAAAAAAAAAATCTTATTTTCTTGTTTCATGTTTTTTCAAAATGCTGCTGTACTTTAATACATATATAGAATTTCCTTAGGTGCTTTTTCATTGGAATTAATTTTGCATCTAACTCCATTGTATTAATTTGGTATTAAACCAGTTCTTTACTGTCTCAGGAACTGTATTCACGTAGCAAAGGTGTGCCAAGGGTATGGAAGCCCCTGCTTGATTAGCAGCATGATAGATTTCACCTGTAATTTTCTTTATATCAGGAAAGGAAAAGATGATGTCTTTTATCTGTGGACTTCTGGAGAGGAGATGCTGCTCACTAACACAGCTCTTGGAATTAAAATTGTCACACCAAACAGTCCAGTTTGTGTCACGTGAGGAGATGTAGCACAGAATTAACCCACTCTTAGGTGACTTTATGTTGTGCTGCTTTCATAGGGGCTGTTAAATTTGGCAGGGACTAATTTTATTATGTGCTGGTTTTCCTCTCTCCTGGTGACAGACAGAAATAGGCAAAAGACAAAATATTCAAGCTTCCTCTAATTTTTGGGTGCCCAATTTCAAATTCTAGGCAGTGGTTTTGCAAAAGTGCTTTTGCAGGTCACTAAGGTGTGGCAATTTGGAAAGGGAAGGAAATTATCCTGATTTAAAAGGCATGAGTTTGTTTCACCCCTCAGCCCCACTGATCTGTGAGATTCATGCAAAGTAGGAGGGAAAAAATCATATGTAACAAATATTGAATTTGTGATAAAACCATCCCAAAGCAAGACCAAATAATTCTTCTAATAACAATTCTGTGACCTTTAAAAAACTCAGGTTTTGAAAGCTGGGAGCAGGGATTTGGGTTTGTGAGCAGTTACTCTCAGTTACACAATTGCTCTGTGCTTTAGCACTGGGCAGGGATGGAGCCTGGGAGATGCCAGGCAGCATTACCAGCATTTTTATTTGGCGTGGTGTGCTTTGTTTGCTTTGGTTTCTTCTGTTTGTGTGAATTTGGGGTTTTTTGTTTGTTTGTTCTTTTTTTGCTTTTTCATTTTTCTTTTGTAAATAAAGTGGAACCTATTTGGACTGGAGAATTAATTCCAGTTTTTTCCTCTTCAAAATCTGTTTTGGTACTTTGATAACAAGAGAAAATGAAACTTGCAAAGTAATCCAGTCTACTTGAGACAGGATTATTTTCAGAGGCCATCAAATGAAAGAATCATCACAAACAGGTCTTTTTATGTTGTAGAGCTCTCATGCAAAGTTTTGATGTAAATGGAGTGCCAGATTAGTTCAGTTGTTGAAATTGCGCAAATGCTCTAATGTGTTACAGAAACAGCAAAGTGCAGACTTTCCAGTCCTGCTAATAAAAAAAATCAAAGTTGTAATTCTGTAATCTACTAGCAGCCAACTGTCTTCAAACCACTCTATTTTTAAAGTAAGCAATTTGGCTATAGTGGCCCATTTTCTAGTTGCATGACTTTGAATAAATGCTCTTAGTGGCACAGCATTGGAGTGTCACAAATGCACCTCTTTGGTTTTGCACTGTAAATTTGAAGATAATTTCCTGCTTTTAGTTGTGGGGTAAAAAGAAAATCAGAAGTTTCAACTGCTTCCAATTTCAGAATTACCTGTCTTGCCTTTGCTGAAAAATGTCATTTAAAAACTTGTATTGAAATATTGAAGTGATCAACTGGGTTGCTCTGCTTTAATCCTTTATTGTGTCTGTTCAGTTTTCAGGTGTGCAGGCAGGATGGGCTCTGACAGAAAACAGAGGTTTCTCTTCAGTTCTGGCAGTAGCAATGCCAAAATCTGTTCTGTGGTCGTTCCTCTCTGGGATATTTCATCCTTTTGTGAGACCTAGCATGCTTCAATTCCAGTGTAACTTTCTGATCACTCCTCTGTGCCACTTTATCAAACATTTGCAATCTCCTGTTATCCACAACAATCACTGCACTCACTCATCCCTAGCCTACCTACAAGATTTAGTGCATGTTGAATGTGTAACTCATTTATCATAGTGCGGTGATGAATTTACCTCATACACCCCTATTTGTCTATGAAACATCTCCTACATCCTGAAATCATGCTGAAATTTGAAAATACTTTTTTAATTCAGAAAAAATACAAGAATTTTAGTCTGTTAGCTGGTATTTCTCAGTGTGCTCACAAATAATGGATAATGGAAGTGGATTTATCATGTTTAATAGCAGAATTTCTTGTGCATCACTTTGACTAAAGGTAATAAATATTACACTTGAGCCAGGTGAAATGTTATATGGCTAGTTAAGAATCTGCTATGTGTATTTCATAAGTACATTTTTAGGTTTTGAAGATATTTGGGAAAAAGTAGGTGCTGATCTCATTGCAGGTTTGCTGGCATTATTTTTCCTGTCAGCAAGGTTTGGGTGATTTATGGCAGCTTTCCCTTCTTATGATCATTTAGCTTATTTCCTGTGCAGGGCAGAGTAATGCTGGCCACAGGTGCAGACTGGGGGCTGTGAAGGGAAGGAGGAAACCTCACTGCTCTCTGAGGGTTCCTAAGGAAGTGGAGAGGGAGGTGTTGAGCTCTTCCTCCTGAGATCCAGGGACAGGACACGTGGGAATGGCTCCAGCTGGGCACAAGGAAGCATTTCTTTACTGCAGAGTGGGGGCAGAGCCTAGAACAGGCTTCCTGGAGAGATGGTCAGTGCCCCAAGCCTGTCAGTGTTCAGGAGGCATTTGCACAGTGATTTCAATAAAAAGTTCCAACTTTTGGTCAGCCCTGAAGTGATTAGGCAGTTGGTCGAGGTGTGATCATTGCCAGTGATGCCTTGAGAAGGCTGACCTAGAACAGAGACTAGGTGGAGCTAAAGAATAGAGTAAGGATTTATTAAGAGGTCTCAGATAGATCCACCTTGGGCAGCACAAACCAAAATGGTCACAAAGTGGATGACAGGTCAAGGGGTCTCATATTTTTATCAGTTCTGCTCCATTTGCACCTTGGAGTTCATTGTCCAGTTCCAGCTTTAGCCCATGCACTCCCATCCTGCTTGTTTTTCTCTCTCCAGCCCACGGTGTTTGTGCTCTTGGGCCTGAGATTTGGATCATTTGTCCTTGGTGCCCAGCTGGAGAAGGAATTGTTTTGTCTCCCTGCTCTGTGCAGAGAGCTCACCATCCCCTGATATGAAGCCCAGACCCACACATTACAGCAGCCCAGAATCTGAAAAATATGAAAGCTAAACCTGAGGCATCACCAGTCCCTTCCAAAAGGATTAGCCTGTTCTCTTTTAACACTGGAGTGAGTTCAGTGTGTGGCACTTTCAGTGGCCAGTAGGAACAGGCAGAATTTCTCAAGAACTGCGTCTTGCTTAATTCCTAGAGAATCTAAAATATGCTCCTACCTCCAAGATCTCAGCTTAGCCATGCTACTGAACCAAATAAGGATTATTGGGGTGCACAGTCATCTGCATGGCATCCTGAGCTGTATCTTGTACTGCATTTGGGACTTGGGTCCTGATGTGGGGACACGAGCTGACATAAGCTGTAACAGATGATGAGCACTGCTGACTTTGGAGTTCATGGGATCTTTCATTAGTATGGCTGGTGACATGCATCTGCTGCACATGTGCTTTTCTATGTCCTGGAAACTGAGAGTATTTCTTTGGAACATCCCCATCTTGTTTCCACCACAGGCTTTCAGCTTGCCCCATGAGCAGTGCTTGGTGACATATTCTGCATTTAGAAAATGGCCCAGTAGTTGTCAGTGTTTTAAAATAACTGCTCAGAAACTGTTTGTGACAATAAGGGTAAGAGTGTGGAGACATTTGGGAATGTGGATCTCCCAGCAGTGATCACGAGGAAGGTGGGCTGCTGGCCTGAAGTGCTACCCCATTCATCTTCCTAAAAAAATGAGCATATGACAGTGTGTGACAACTGATCTGTCACTGGAAAGAAATGCTAATCCATATCTAGCAAACCTCTGCAAGTAAAAACAGAGCCTTATCTACGGGAACAGTTTTAAAAACAGAATTCTAAATTAATGTGAGAGTACCCCTTTCAATCAATTTCTTCTCATGTTGTGTATTTAAGTGCACAATGGCATGTCAAGTTTGTTGAGAGACAACTCACTTCCTTGTTTATAAAAACGACTTCCCTTACAAAGTCATGAGACTGGACTTGAACACTGGGAATCAAACAGAAAGATTCCTGGAGAGAACATACAAAGAGATAGCTCTCACAGCTTTGCATAAAATTGTTTTTCTGTAGTTAGCAATAACTTACTTTTAAGGCCCATTATTTCAGGACTCTTGAGCAAAACTTTGCTCTAGCAGGAAATTAGTTTTTCTGTTTCTTTTTGATTTTATTTTTCTCACAAGTGATTTATTGCTCTGTGTTACTGCTGACACACTACTGCCCAATATCATAGGATGGGTACAGATGTCTGCAGAAGTTTCCTTTCACCTATTTCATATTTTTTCACAATATAATTTTGGACAGACCCTAGAAGGTTCAATGCTTCAGCTGGATTGTTTTCCTTGCTGGAAAAGATAATAGTGAGCATTCTTCTTTCTGACATCAGTGTCTTTTACCTTGCTAATGCTGCAGTAGCTAAAAACTGAGAATTGGAACTGCTGGATGGATGGCCCTCCTAACTATTCCATTAATCTGTGGGAGGCCTGTTTTACTTATAAGCTGCCCTGCCACATTCCTATGCCTGGCCTCCTTTAAGCCTGGCATTTAGGTCCAATTGTTTAAAACAATCTCTTGTTCTAGCTGGTTGAGGTGAAATGGAGCTATCTGTCAATTTGAAAAGGTCACTGCCTGTGTCAGAATGACAGTGATTCCAAATTATCCATTAATCTCCCAATTTAAAATTGTCATCCTTCTTATTACAGCCAGCCAGCCACAGAGGCTAAAATAGACCTCTTCTCTTACACCCATGACCAAGCAGCTTCTTTATTAGCTGGCAGATAAAATTGGCAGTGCGTCCCAACATTAAATATTCATTGACCGCTCTCTTAAAAAAATGTCTGCTAACAAGTTGAGAATATATGAGAAAACAGCCGAAGAAATTACAATTGATTTTCTTGTCTTATCTGCCAAGATTTCGGCCGTATGATTAGTGTAACACACCCAGCTTATTCCTGTATTGGTTTGAGTCAGAGGGTGATCTGTGCCAGAGCTTCCATGCCCCCTTTTTACATTTTGGTGCTTTTTTTGATATTGGGGACCCACAAAAGGGTAAATTAGTGTATAGAAAGTGTAATTCTCCATGGAAAATAAGATTGAATAGCTTCTGTATTGGCAAAGGAATAGCTCTGGAAGATGGAAAAAGTCCCAGAGAAGGGGTTCAGGCCTGAAAGAGGTTTTGTTTTATCACACAGGATGATGGTGTGGTGCTGATGAGGTTTAAGAACAGGGGAGAGCTCTGGGCCACCTGCTGCTTCTGAGGGGAATGAGGGCTGAGGCTCTGCTTTTCCATGTCTGTCATCCATCACCTGAGCCCCAGCTTCGCTGCTGGTGCTGTTTGGAATTTAATAGTTGCAACCTGGGGCTTTACGAAGTGGTTAAAAGGTGGGAACATGGCAGTGCCCCTGCTGTGAATGGAAGTGTAATCACCTGTCCCTGCAGTGGAAATCCAGACACCTTTGGGAGGTGTCTTGGTTTGAACAGACAGGTGTCCGCTAAGGAGGGCAGGAGCCTCCCCTGAAATGGAAAAGGCAAACCCCGTCCCTCCAAATTATTATAATTTTGAAATTAAAAGACTCTCAGGCAAAGTGATGGGAGTAGGAATAACAGTTCATTACGAGGAAAAATTAAAAATATAAATGCAATAGTACAAAGAAAAACCCTCACCAAAACTCCACTGCCATAGTCAGAATAGGAGCTGACCCCCTGTGTGTCAGGGTGGTGGCAGCAGTGCCATTCCATGGGGGCTCAGCCCTCCTGCAGTGCCAGCTGTGCTTCTGCTGGAGCAGGGATCCTGGGCAAGGCTGGAGTTTTCCTCTGAAGCTCCAGGGCTGCTGGAGATGGGCCTGGGCTCCCTCTGGGAATGCAGTGGGGCAGAAAGCTGCTCCTCTGGGAATGCAGTGGGGCAGAAAGCTGCTCCTCTGGGAATGCAGTGGGCAAAGGCTGCTGTGGTGTTCCAAGGTCAGATTGTATCCAGGTAGGAATGCTTGGCTCCTCCCCTGGGCAGAGCATCTCCCCATGGGATGATGGAATTTTCTCAGCCATGCAGGGACACTCAGTGGCCATGGACAGCAGAGATCTCCTGGAGGGAGGATTGGCTGTGGGAGAGAGAAAGAAAAAACTGCCCAGTGAACAGCAGAGAACTGCCCCAGCTCTGACAGATGCTGATAGAATACACACCCCAGCCACATCTTGCAGCCTAGGACAGGAGTTTTTTTGATGTTGTGTCCTTATGATGTGATGCCCATTTATACAGAAAAAGGTATAAGCCAGGGAAGTGTAAAGAAAGGAAATCCAAGGAACATGAAAGGGCAGAAGGCACGTGGACATTTCATACTCTGAGGAACAAAAAGAGTCTGCATGGACACTGATAACCAGGCAAGACTGAGTGCAAATGCTGATGGATTTACCAGCCTCACCTCAATCCCTGCTTATGCAAAACTTTTGAATGTGTCCAGAGACAGAGTACACACAGAGGACTTTTTGTCACTTCTTTGCAATGGCCATAATATATTGATTCATGGCAGACAGCATGGCAGGTATTGTCTGTGTACCCCAAATAACTGCTGTGTCCCAAGGAAGGGACTGGTAAGACTCTCCATTCAGATCTATCAGGTAAAGGATAAGTTTATCTTATAGCCAGCCAGGGATGCACAAGCTGGAGGCTGACTGCAGCTTTACCAGTTAAACTTTCTTTTCCAGGTGTGCAGGTGCCAGCTCTGCTCAGCTCTCCTCTGACTGTTCTCACATGCAGTTTGTTGGGATTATGGAAAGCAGAAGCTGAGAGGAATGTCTGCTGAGAGGATATCTGCTGTATCACATATTTTGTCTGTTTCCAGTTCAGAGATATTTGACTTCCAGGAGAGAATGTGTATGTATTTTTTTACTCTAAATTTTTCCTCCCCTCTGTCTTTTGCAAGTTTAATTGCTCATTAAAAGTCACAGAGAAGCACACACTGGCACAATGTTTTGATGAAACACCTAATGACTTTGAGCATGTGATTTATGGACACAGCTTAAGTTACATGGGGACTTGTGTCAAAACAGGCCAGAGATAAGCTTGCATTTATCTATGGAAGTTAAGGGATAATTATGTAAAAGCATTGCATTTTAAAGGAAACAAAGACAGACCTGTGGGAAATGCATTTTCACAGCATGTATTAGCAAAGCCCAATCAACCTCCTTGTGGGAGGACAATTAACAGAATTAAAAGTTGGAATTTTAATTATCATACAAATTAGAGGGAAATTAATCAGCTGTATTTTATGACTTGACTTGGCTTTGAGCATTGCCGCTCGAATTTTATAGCAAAACTTTGATTAATTGAGACACTGCATGAAAGCATAAAATCCTGACTTAGGTAGCATTTTAATGCCTGGCTCAATTTCCATCTGCCACCTACAGTATGGGAAGCAGCAACAATGAGTCAGTGCAGAAGCCAAGCGTTTGTTTGCTCCAGCAGAAGTGTCCAAAACCATTTCTCTTGCTTTTTCTATAAACCTTCTCTTTTTTATCTTCTAACTACTCAACATGTTGGTTTACACCTAGCTAGATTCAAAAGTTAGAGAATTTCACTGACTCACTGGAAGCATCATTTCAATACTAATCAAAGCCCAGCTTTTTCTTTGGTTTAGGGCTGTTGGTTTTTTTTTTTTTTAATTTTTTTTTTTACAGTAAATGCTGCTCCCTTATGGGTTGTCAAGAGTGAGGAATTTCATGTGAAATCTAAAGGCACCTACAACTTGAGTGGGACCTTTGGAACTGCTGCCCCAGACTCAGCAATGCTTTGCCTTGGCAGGTATTTGAACCTTGTTTTGGGTTTTGCTGATCAGAACTTGAAAGTTAGTTTGTGGCACTGTGGGAGGATGGCAAGTTCCAGTTCAGCTGCTGAAAATGTGGGTTTGGTAAAATATTTACTCTTTTTTGATTGTTCTTTTTTGCCCCAATGACAGAATTTGAAGTTTGGTTCCCGACTGATTAAAGAGTCAAAACCTTGAGTGCTCCTTTACTAGAAAATGGGAGCTCTAGATTAAGGTTCCTTACATAGAGAAAGGTGCTGGATTTGGTACTTGCACTTTTATCTTTCACTTCCCTCCTCTTCCTCTAGTAAATATCTCTCAGGTTGGGTCTGCAAATCCTGAAGGATAGTCTTGCCATATTTGACATTGAAAATCAAAGAAGGCCTAAAGCTAAGCTCAACCCAGGAAAAAATGAAATCAAACACTTTTCACTGCTTTGTTTGGGTTGTAAAAATAAAATTCAAATAACAAAGTATCAGAAAAAGCAAACCTGTGCTTCCGTCAGAACACAAAGCACAAGCAGATTGCAGAATAAACTAGACTGCAATTTTATAGGGTCTCAAGTTAAAAGGGGTAGTTTAATTATGATGCTGGATTTAGTTCAGAGCTCAAGTAATGATCTAGGAAGCTGGAGAGAAGCACTGGAAATGACTGTGTGCTAATGAGGACCCCAGTTGCAGCTTTCAGTGCTAGTTAATTTGCAATCTATGTGGAGATCTGTTGGCAAGCCTATAAAATGAGGTTTTGCAAAAGTAATCACCACTTCAAAGTCTAGAGATACAGCCTGAGGAAGCAGAAGCATGTTGACTGTTAAATTTCCACTTTGAACATTGTTTGGAAAGTTGACGTTGTTGATTCATACCTGGTGAACTGAGGAAGGCAAATTGTCATTGGAACCAAAATAGATCTAGAGCTCACCATTTCAAAAGACAGCTACCAGGAGTGGTTTTTGGGAACTGTGCCAGATATGCCAGCTAACTCAACATTGTCTGTTTAGAAACTCTAAGATGTTTGTGGATGTTTGGCTGAAGGACAAGGGGTCAGTCCATTTGCTGAAGGGCTGTGGTGAAAGCATCCTATTTTCTGCTCTGAATGTGCTCCTACTCAATACTCAGCACTTTTCTGGATTGGATCTGGACATGATATAATGTGTGTTTTAGGGTGAATCCTTTGGCCACCTAAAGGTGAGCAAGGCCTCCAAAAGAAGTCTTCAAAGCATGTCCATGGAATAAGGTGATGAAAAAGCCTGAGACAAGAGTGCTGTGTTATGTTCCCTGTGGAATGCCAGTTTGGTTTTGAGTGGGAAAGTATGGTAGGTAAGACAAACATGCTGCTTCAGATTCCCCTGACCAGAGGCAAGCCATCTCTCCTCTCCTCTCCTCTCCTCTCCTCTCCTCTCCTCTCCTCTCCTCTCCTCTCCTCTCCTCTCCTCTCCTCTCCTCTCCTCTCCTCTCCTCTCCTCTCCTCTCCTCTCCTCTCCTCTCCTCTCCTCTCCTCTCCTCTCCTCTCCTCTCCTCTCCTCTCCTCTCCTCTCCTCTCCTCTCCTCTCCTCTCCTCTCCTCTCCTCTCCTCTCCTCTCCTCTCCTCTCCTCTCCTCTCCTCTCCTCTCCTCTCCTCTCCTCTCCTCTCCTCTCCTCTCCTCTCCTCTCCTCTCCTCTCCTCTCCTCTCCTCTCCTCTCCTCTCCTCATTCCACAAGGCTGCAGCATTAGAGGGACAGAGGAAAGTCAATGAGCTGGTAAAGGTCCAAGGATTTATTGCAGAGCAGGTATTATGCAAATCAAACTAATTACTTCACAGGACTGTCAGGTGGTCTGAATGGATGTGGCCATCAGGATCTGTACAATGTCACAATTTCACTTATCTGTCAGTTTACTTTAAGTTGAAAACAAAATGTTCTTTTGTCAAAGGTACAAGTGGAACAGAATTACTCTTTCTTTTCCAAACACCTCGATTTTTAAGCTCAAGCAGAGAAGCTGAACAAGTTGCAGGGTTTGAGTACAGCCTCAGCGAAGGCTGGTGGATGTAGAATAGATAGTTTCAGTTGGAAGGGACCTGCAGTGACCATCTTGTCCAGCTGCCTGAGCAGATGTGGCACAGAGGAGTGCCAGAGCCCCACAGCTGGTTCTGAACAAGTCACTGCCCAGAGTGAGCTCAGTAGCTCTGCCTAGAGAGCTTGAGCCATGTGAGCTCAGGGGGGACCAGATCTCTGGCTGTGTCCCTCAGGGCTCATTTGGGAAGCTCCAAACTGTGGTATGCAGTGACCCTCTGGAGAGGAGCTTTGCTTGGCAGTGACAGAGGCATCCAGATCCACGACAACACACCTGGCTCAAAGTAATCTCCAATCTGAATAGTAAAGGCAACAGGTTGCAGCCTGGACCCAGTGGTTAAGGGAGGGAGAGGCTTAGTTTGCAAGGTAGAGTTACATAAATGTCTTAATAAAGGCTTCCATAATAGGATTTTTTAGGAATTATTCTGCCAATGGTGCTTGCCACTACGTTAAATAAATTGTCCCTGTCCTAAAAATAAATTGAGGAATCCTGAGCTGTCATCCATTTTATCTGGGGAAATGGGCACATTCATGACCTCCAGCCTTGCCACTGTTTGCTTAAGCATTAAAAGGACTCTGAGTTTTCCTCCAGAGTTTGAATAAAGAAGCCATTGACCCCTGTGTGAGATGAGGGGTGTCTCTGTATCCAGAGCTCCATGCAGGGCACTGAACAGCAGAGTGGGGAGGAAACCAGGAAACTCTAGGCTGTCAGTACTATTTAAGGGAACTTCCAAGTATCCCTGCTTGAGGGTGTCAGAGAGCACACCTGAAGGCTCTGCAAGGCTGCTGCTGGAGCATGTGGTCCCTGGCATTCCCTTGGCAATTTGAGTTCCCTGTCGGGCTCTTGGTGCCTTGCAGCTTCCTTGCTGTGGTGGCCTGGGGACACTATCTGGTTGTAAGTCTGGAAATGAAACGCTTACACCATGTGGCATTTGTTACTTGAATAATTTTTCCTTTTAATTTACACACACTCTTAGTTTTTGACGTGAAGGGTCACTTGAGATGTTCTCTGAAAACAGCTGACTCCTGTGACTTGATTTAGCCCAGCTGGCAAACTCAGTTAGAAATCAGGAACTCTGTTTAAAAAACAGATGCTGCAATTGAACCTAAGTATTCTGTGGTAAATGGAAGTGCTTTTTAATTTTCTTTTAAGTACTGGGGATTTTTTGGAAGGATAGGGAGTTTGTTTCAAGTAAGACATGTACGTCAATGTTGGAAAGTTTTAAGTGTGCTTAGAAAATGGGAAACAAAGCCAACATAAATGAGAAGTTAAATAGTTTACCCTCACTAGAGGGTAAATGTAGGGTAACTGTGACAAGAACTTCCCAAACACAGTACCCATGTGATGACTTGGCATCCCAGCATATGGCTTACATTAAAGTAAGCCCTCCAATTCTACACTCCAGATAATGAAGTCTACTTTTCCAGTGATTGTGGAAGTAGTAATTCTCTCATCTAAAACCATATGTTAGAGGGGAAAGAATTCCATTCTTGTTAAGTAATTACTATTGGTAATTAATGAAGTACAGACTTCCCTGTCTAAAGTATCATTTTCTAATGTCACATTATTTGAGAGATGCAACCTATGTTTAGAGTTTTGTTTGTGAAGCAGATCCTATGAAGTGCCTGGTCCTGACCATTCTTGGAATATTAGATTAGGCAGGCCCTAAATGCAGTCAGGATTTCAGGGCTCCTGTTCCTTGACTGTCCTTACTGTTGCACATAGCTGGGCTTTTAGGCCCTGCTTTCAATCATCACGAGTAGCACCGTGCAGTTGGGCCTTATCGTGAGATATGAGAACTCAGATTTTTAGTAAAATGTCCTTTTAACTTCCAGGATTGTTTAATGGGACACTCACTGGAGCGGATACAGATGGGTGATAGCCTAAACTTGAGAACAGAAGCAACGAAAACCCTGGCTAGGGAAGAGGGGAAAGTTTGCATGGTGCCTGAGTTCTGACAAGAGTTTGCTCCAAATGTCAAATGAATTCAATTATCATCTCTTTAACAGAAATCCTGTAGAGCTTGGTTGACTTGGAGCCAGCTGCAACTATTGTGAAAAGGAGACTGTTCCATGCCCACTTCAGACTGAATCTCCAGCTTCTGAACTGGAGATAAGGTTTGAAGTGCTCTGCTTTCATCACATTCAGTTCAAGTGCATCAGTACATACCTACTCTCCAGCATAACTTTTAGACAGCAGCCACTGTTCACTGTCACTGAATGGTGGCATCAGTGGTCAAAAGCTGGCCTGAAGGCTGGCAGGTTTCCTAACAGTGTGCCTTTGATGGGGTCTGTTTCTGCTGTCAGTCATGGGGATGTTCACAGCTGTGGACAATGGCTGGGTTGTGCATTCACTTGGCAGCACCACTCAGTGCTCTCCTGGCAGGTGTGGTGATCTTTGTATTTTGGGAGAATCTTTAGAGTCATCTCCTCCAAGGGGAGTGCTGGGCTGTGTTACAGGTATGTCATGTGCTCTTTATTTTATTAATCCTGTTTGAATGGGGGAGCACAGTGTTTTAACTCAGGGAAAAGGCATTTGAGAATGTCTCTGAACAATGTTTACTGTGTGAGACCCTCTGTCATGACTGGCTGTTGTGCCAGTGCCTCATTTCACTGGGATTAGACAGGACTAACAGTAACTCAAAAATACAGCTGCTCTTAGAGTTATTAAATTTGTCAGCTCTCTAGAACTTTACTTGCAAAGTTATTTCATCTCAAGCAGGATCAAACCATTGCTCTTGTGCTTCTAATGGACTGTATTTCTAGTATAGCATATAATAGGTGGGATTCCCTGATTTTGATAGCCAATATTGGAGATTCGCTGCCTTGTAAAACTCCTGTAAAACACTAAGTCAGGCCCTAAAAGTGTAATTTTGTCTTCATGTTTCTTAAAAAATAACCAGTTCCAAATATGTCCTAAAGTATCTTCCTCCTAATCAAGGACATAAATCTTTCTGTATAAATGTTACAAATTACAAAGACAACATTTTTTCAAATTTGAACTTATCTAAGAGGGAAAAAGCATGGATGAGTGAGCTTTGTATTAAGTTAGAAGAGGTAATTATAGGCTGGTGGTGTGAAAGATTTTTACTTTTTTGACGACATCTTCATCCTGAGATCCACATCCCTACTTACCTGGAGGCTCCTAACTATGCACCTATACACTTTTTCTATCCAGTAATAGATGGGAAGAATATATGGTACATTGTCTTCTAATACTTTGAATGCCATGGATTATGGGAAGAGCTCCATGCTAAGGCCTCAGCCACCCTCAAGGAAGTATTCCACCAACAGATTTCTGAATCTTAGGCTGCTAGATCAGGCTGAAATAGGAGAATTTGGTTATGTGGGCTACTGCTGTGGAAGTAATTTTACCTACCAGAGTCAAGCAATTGAATGAGAAAGGTGGTGTGTCCTTGTGTTCATTCTTAGCACTACGCATGGGTAGGCAGCATCCCTTTTTCCATCCCCTTTCCCATCCCCTTTCCCATCCCCTCCCAGCACACTAAAACCAGGATGCCCACTTCCCTTGGCTGGGGAAGATCCACATTCTGTGGACAGTGACATGAGCTCTGCCCAGGCTTGGTGCTACAGGTGATTCAGCTGTGCCACTGAGGCTATGCTAAAACAGCACTCTGTTGCTGTTACACTTGAAATTGCTTCTGCTTTCTCCACATTTTGTTTTCAAATCCCCTTTCCCCATTCTGGTCATGTTTCTCCAGCAGTATTTCATCAGTGGGAGTTCCTGTTCCCTTGGCTATTACTGCATAGTGTGGTGACCAAGCTTGCTTTGTGAAAGGTGCATTTGGAAGTAAGAAAAAAGGCAAACCAAAATTGTGGAATATGTTTTATTCAGTGGTGTTTGAAGTTGCAGTTCTCCATGCTGTGCCAATTAGCACATTTCCATAATAGTCTGAATCTACTGTGATTTTAATGGAAGAAAACTGTATTGATTGCAAGCAACTTTCTCAATCTCATTTAGCCTCTGGTGTTTGAAACTATGACTTTGAGCCATATCCAGGTATGAGTCTATTCCACGTTGATTTTAAGGAATTGCTATGGAGAACACAATTGTTTTCTATTCCAGATAATCTAGTATCTCCAGACTGATGAATAGAATTTATTTGCGTCTTTTTCCTCCATGCTTGTTCTCTGTCCACCTTTGATACTTTGCATTTAGAATGCTTGTGAGCAAATTGTGCTCAAGGAAGTGTATGGCTTCCCCTGTTCTTGAAAGGATTTTTGCTTACCTGGCTGATATTGAGAGGGTTCATCATCACTTTGTTGTAAATTGGATTGGTGTTGATGTATTTTCAGATATATGTTACCATCTTAAAGGTTTAGGTCAGTGCATGCTGCTTTTGGCATACAACAAGACTTTCTGAAGCCAGTGCTTGTTCCTTATCCTTGTGCATTAGAATTTGAGGCTTTCTCAAGTCCTCCAAAATCAAACAACTTGCTAAGAGGAGCACAGTTGCTTTCAGTTCTATCTTGTTGCCCAGGGCTGTAAACATGAGAAGCAATTCAATATGATTTGTGAATTCTGTTCTGTTCTCTGTACCATCACGTTCACATGTGACTGCTGTGGTGGGAGCCCTGCTCTCCTTATTGGTGTCTGCATTGCCTAAAGATGTATATTTACTAGTCAGCATTTTTCATAGGCATAAAGTTTTCAAGGCATTTTCAACGTGCTGGGATACCTAATCCAGTAACATATGTATGGTTTCTTTCACTATGAAAAACTGTGCATCTTCTGTTGTGTAGCCTTAAATGATGAAAGTGAGAAAAGGACTCTTAACCTTTGCAAGCTTTTTAGTTCCAGCAGTTTTTTGCTTGGATTTTTTTTTTTTGTTTGGTTCTGTATCAAACTGAGGGCAATAGAAAGGCTTGAATCTCACTGTGCAGATTATAAGCTCACTTTAGCATTCACTCAAATCTAGAGAGAATGGATATGTGGGCCCAGAAACTGTTCATACAACCATCACCTGATGCTATTAACACTTACATGAAAAGTCTGGACAGTAGATGTAATGGTTTTCTTATAAAAAGTGTGTAGAAATGAAAAAAGATTTTCTGGTAGTTGTGCAGATGAATCTACTTCTGCCTAAATTAAAAAAAAAAAGGGAATCAGAGTGAAAGAGGGCAAGTAACTTGAATCTCATGAGCCAAAAATAAAGAGGAATTTTAAGTCAAAGTTCAAGTTTCTCATCACTGGCCTGCAAGACCTTCCAGTTCTCTCCGTAAAATGAGAAAGAATAACTTCTTCATTTGTACTTATAAGATTTTTTTATTGTAAGTTAAATTATCTTTTTTTTTTTTTTTTTTTTTACTTAGGGAAGGTCATGTGTAGTAATTGATATCCTCAAAAGAGAAATCTGTGAAAGATACAGCTATGTTATCTGTTAGTTAAAGGTTAGCATTTTTAAATAGGGAAAAGAACCAACCAATTTTTCCCTGTGTGGAGAGGATATATTTGCTATTTCCATGTGTGACTGTCTTATGTAATTTTGAATAACTTATTATTCCTCCTCTAACACTATGTTTCCTCTTTCCCCACCTTAGACACCAATACAATACAGATGGTAAAGGATAGAACGTTTTCTTGGATAAAACATCTGGCTGTTTCATGATCTTCACAAGCTGCTGGCTTCTGAGCAGGCTAACCCAAGGGTAAGCTTGAACAGACTGACAGAAACCTGCTTTAATCTGCATCAGCTACTTGCTTTTTGAGTGAGGATTTCCATTTTCCATGAAAAGCCATTTGCTATGCTGAAAAACAAGAGAGAGTTTTGCTTTCAAGTTGTATAGATGGCAAATATTTTGGATTCTGGCTTGTGTATTTCTGCAGAGATTTGTGTGGTCTCACCGGATGCTGAGTGCTTATGAAGACACTGAAGATATCCTTTGCCAATACTCTTAAGTAAGTATCACATTGTGTTTTATTGAGTGCTTGGTTTTTTCTTTGAAATTCCATGTATGGGATAGGAGAGCTTATAAACTTTATTAAAGAAAAAATAAAGTGTGTGCAGGTTTTAGTTATGCTGCTCACATATCTAGAAAAATGCCACATCTCCCTAGCTTACCCTTTTAATCAGGTCATCCCATTCTAATTAAAGAACTATTGAGGAAGAAACCTCAAAATATGTCAGAAAGAAGCTGACAACATATGTTGCATTTAGGAATTCCTATTTTACACACTCTGTCCTGATTTTATTTAAATGATTGTTTCTTTTTTCTTTCTTTTTTTTCCCTCTGTTAATGTTCCAATAACAAAACATTTTGCTGACTAAAATGACAAGGGAAATCTATGCTTAAATTCACAAATTAGTGTTCACTCTCCAACTGTGATCTGAATTATTGTCTAAATAATGTGGATGAAACACCTATTTCAAGAACTGCCAGGATTTCTCCTTTATTTTGTCAGTGTGCATTTCAGTGTTTTTAGCAGAAGATTAATACATGTAGTATCTGTCAATAGCAGTAAATTGTCTAATGATATGCTTACCATCTCCACGTGGGAAACAAAATATTCCTTTCTCAACTGCAGATCTTAGGGGCTATGTTTGTATGATAAACAGGACATTAGTGTAATTGCCAATTTTGCTTGTGCTGCTATGCCATAGAAAATGGCTGGATTTCCAATATGGTTGGGAGTTGAAATATTTATCTGTGGAAGCCAAGTGCAGCCTGCTTGCAAGAGCCAGACACAGCAGATTAACAGCAGTGAAGTTGGTGTTTGAATCAAATGTCTGGGACTGCACATCCTGGAATGCTCTCCTCTTCTGACAGCTGGTTCAAGTGCAGAAAGATCCATTTCCTGTATTGGCTACATGCTTAAGTCTGGGCATCCAAGACCTGGATTAATTGCTTGGCAGGGTTTTTTTTATGTCAGGCTTATTGACAGGACATTACTTGGAAAAACCTCTGGGAAACTTAGGACAAACACTGACAGTATTGCTACATGTACTGCTTCTGACTGGTTAGAGAGTGGCTCCCCCAGCATCAGGCTTTGCACCCTGCAACCTAAAATTGTACCTTGATATGGAAGCAGCATTCCTGGTTGTTGCAGAAAGGAAGAAAAAATCATAGAGAAAGGCTTCATGAAATCAGGCCTGCTCTCCTGGAATCAGTGTCTGGCCTTGTCAAAGCCAGCATTTTGCAAATTCCCATGTGAAAGCAATCCTGTTGTGAGCAATTAGTTACGATAACAAGCTACTCCTGGGTAAAAAAAAAAACAAAACAACAAAACAACAAAACAAAACTGTATAAATTGTTTTTGCACCGTTAGATAGAAAAATAAAAACTATCTCTTACAAACAACTTTCCCTGCACATACACACCAAGAGTTTGAGTGACCAATCCATACAGAATAAAAACTTGTTACTAACTAATAGAGTAATTGGCAAGAAAGCTACTGACCAGTTGGAGTCCCACATGAGGTCTGTAAAACTGTATAAAAAGGAGTTATGTGAATAAAGAATGGCCTTTTTCCGCCATGAAGAAAATGCAGTCCCTTGTGATTTATTCCCATACCTGGTGACAGATAATAGACAGACAAATAGAATGTCTACAGAAAAATCTACAGATTTTTCAGGTTTAGACAGAAATACATAACACAAATTGAATTTCCCACTGTCTTCCAAGGGATGTGGATAAGAACAAGAGT
Organism: Vidua macroura; assembly: GCF_024509145.1. NCBI lineage: Eukaryota > Metazoa > Chordata > Aves > Passeriformes > Viduidae > Vidua > Vidua macroura. The sequence continues at coordinate 22,899,696 of NC_071580.1, forward strand.
TGAAAATTGATGCCTCTGTTGTTTTAAGTGGATGTAAAGGTTGCTCCAAGCAGTTTCTTACAAACCAAGGAACATGTCAAGGGCTGTATGGATACACACATGAACAACTGAATGCTGCCTGCTGTGCAGTAGGTCTCCTGGGGAAGCCCAGAGTGCAGTGTTCCAGCAGCAACTGCCTGGATCCTCTCTCCTGGGAAAGTAGGGAAAGCACCGGTGGCACCTTTTGGTGCTCTTCTCTTTACCTGAAGTAAGGCAGGAAAATTTTTATCCATGGATCCTTCTGAAGCTCTGTGCAGCTCACTAGTGTTCATGTGAACCAGTCAAGTCCAAGAAAGAATGCCTTCCACAGTCATTAGTTACCTCGGGGTTCATTATGCTCCAACATATGGAATTTCATATTGGGAAACACAAAAAAATCACCTCCTAATATGGAATTTAAATTACTGCTTTTTAAAAGCTTTTCTCATGCATTTTCTCATATTTTTTCTGAGTGCAACTTGTAGCTGGCACATAGAAGGGAAGGGGAGAAAATACAGTGATGAAGTGGCCTGATTTCTTTCACAGGAGCACCCAGGGATCAGTCTGACTTCTGTTAAACAGTGGTTTTGATTTTTTCCTTCTCAGCCTGCTGCACATCAGGCAATCTTTTCAACTCCCATTTGTCTGTCAGGCATAACACTTATCTTGGAGCTAGTAGAAGGCTTTAGAGCTAGGAGTTGGTGGGTTTTTTTTGGTGGTACAATGGTATTTCAAACACATTGTTTCAGTCTCACTTTGGAGTAATTTTCTTCCCTCTTCTGTAGGTGCTCTCCTGGATTTTGATGGTCAAATTTTGTAAGAGATATCTCGTCAGTGCTTGTCCCATCTCTTCCCTAAGTGATTGCATCGGATGAGCAGAAAAGGATGGATAATTGCCTATTGGATTCTGGTTAGTGAAGGTCAAGATAGTCTCTGCCTGGCCTACCCTCTGCTTGTCATACAACTCTGTTATTACAGGGTTTATTCAAGCCTATAATCAGCTGAGTTTCACTGAGATGGAACCATCTGCTTCACTGAGTAGTTTTTTTTTTTTGTGGGTTTTTTTTTTTTTTTTTTTTTTTTTTTTTTTTTTTTTGTGGCAGTGTGGTCAGGCTTTGTCTACCCTTGACAGGATAGATGAAACGTCCACAGATTTTCTGTTCTGCACCCATTGTATTCTTAGTTCTTTGAGTTGAAGCTTCTTAAGAAGCTGGTTTAAGGAAAGAAAGGAGAAGCTATGTGGTGCAGTTGACATGGTGGAGGGGAGGGATGGCATCCAGAGGAACCTGGACAGGCTGCAGAGGTGGGCCTGTGCAAACCTCATGAAGTATAATGAGGCCAAGTGCAAGGTGCTACGCCTGGCTCAGGACAATCCTATTACAGAAGTACTCCAGCAGAGAGTACCACTCTAACATTAACTTCAGCAAGTGTTTGAAGGGGTTAAAACAACGTTTTTTAAACACAGTCCCACTCATGGCTGCAAGCTGGGTGGAGAATGGGCTGAGAACAGCCCTGAGGAGAAGGACATGGGGGTGTTGGTGGGTGAGAAGCTGGACATGAGCCAGCAGAGTGTGCCTGCAGCTCCGAAAGCCATCCTGGGCTGCATCAAGAGAAGTGTGACCAGCAGGTCAGGGGAGGGGATTCTCCCCAGCCATGGCAGGCAGCTGGAACACAATGATCTTTAAGGTCCCTTCCATCCCAAGCCATTCTATGAGGCAATGGTCACTCAATGAGTGCATGGCTAAGGATGAGTTTAGTCCTGTCTTGGTTTGAAAAGCCAGGTGTCTGCTTAAGGAAGGCAGGAGCCTCCCCTGAAATGGAAAATGTAAACCCCCTCCCTCTGAATTATTCTAATTTTGAAATTTAGGGGCTCTCAGGCAAAGATAGGGGGATAGGAATAACAGTTCTTTATTAGGGAAACTAAAAAATAAAAATGTAATACTACAAACAACAAAAAAACCAAACCACTGCCAGAGTGAGAATAGGAGCTGACCCCCTGTGTGTCAGGGTGGTGGCAGCAGTGCCATTCCATGGGGGCTCAGCCCTCCTGCAGTGCCAGCTGTGCTTCTGCTGGAGCAGGGATCCTGGACAAGGCTGGAGTTTTCCTCTGAAGCTCCAGGGCTGCTGGAGATGGGCCTGGGCTTCCTCTGGGAATGCAGTGGGACAGAAAGCTGCTCCTCTGGGAATGCAGTGGGGCAGAAAGCTGCTCCTCTGGGAATGCAGTGGGGAAGAAAGCTGCTCCTCTGGGAATGCAGTGGGGCAGAAAGCTGCTCCTCTGGGAATGCAGTGGGCAAAGGCTGCTGTGGTGTTCCAAGGTCAGATTGTATCCAGGTAGGAATGCTTGGCTCCTCCTCTGGGCACAGCATCTCCCCATGGGATGATGGAATTTTCTCAGCCATGCAGGGACACTCACTGGCCATGGACAGAAGAGATCTTCTGGAGGGAGGATTGGGTGTGGGAGAGATAAAGAAAAAACTGCCCAATCAACAGCAGAGAAGTGCCCCAACTCTGACTGATGGGAAATAGAATACACACACACACTTATCTTACAATCCAGGACATGTCTTCACTTAAATTTAAATCTACACTACAGGAGTGTAGTGAGTGCAGCCTGGATATGGCAGCATTTTGAATTTATGTCTAGGATTTTTAAGTGTACTTCTGGCAATACTGTTCTCTCAAGATTATATTAGTCCTGTTACAAACATGTTATCAAGTTTGCATGATAAAATTAGTTGTGCCTGCATGGAAACTGGTATGAAATCCAACCATATTATAGAATATCTTGAGGCCTTGGAGAATTCCATACATTCTAGTAATGAATTTCATAAGCATTAATTCTTGAAAGTTGTGTTTAATGTCTGTCTGGCCTTGGCCAAATCAAAGTCAGACCCTAATCTTGCCTGTTTAAGCTAAAAGATCTCTGGGGAAGAGAATATAAACCACCCTCTGCTTTTGAGGCTGCTTGAAAATTCTCTTTGATGCAAGTTTTAGCCTTGTCTCAAGGGTCTGCCTTCTGACTAGTTCAAAACCAGCTTTGCTGCTTTTTTGAGGTTTTACAGTGAGGTGAGGGAAAATCCATTAGATTTCAGGTTATAGAGTCTGTACTAAGGAACTTAAAATTGTGGCACAAAGGCTGGTATGCTTCAAAAGTGTAAGGCTGGGTCACCACCCGTCCTTTGGACCTTTGCAGAAACAGATAATTTTCTATAAAAATATCTTCTGCTGTTTCCTCATACCATGATATTAGAGAAGTACTAAAATAGGTGGATAGGGTTTTAGAATTTTGAAATAGTTTCAGTGCCAAAATGTCTGATACAATGAGCTGGGATTTGGTGAGAATTTGGGGTGAGATTTTATGGGACTTTCAGTGAGACTTCTGGTTTAGTAATACTGACTTACATATGGGAATTCTTTTCTCTTTATCCAACTTAAAAGTGCAATTCTCTTTAAAAAAGTTTTGCCTTGAGTCTTGGCACTCAAGAGGTTTACACAGGTTGAAGGTGACCTGTGTGGAAGAAGTCCTTAGTGTTGCTCTTCCTGAGCTGCTTTCAAGTGACAATTCTTGTAACTGAAATTTTGGTTTCTGAGTACATGTTCAGCCCACTGATTTCTTGAAAATACCTTTTTCATAAGCTTGTGTCACAGACTAAAAATAATGTTTTAAGGTTTGTTTTTTTTTTGTTTTTTTGTTTTTTTTTTGGTTTTTTTTTTTTTTTTTTTTTGGTGTTTTTTTTAGGAAAGGTATATTCTACACCTGCCTTTCACCCTTCTGTCCCTGGGGCCTGCTATTTGATTTCCCAGGGGCAGTGTCTCAAGGCAATATATGATACTCAGTGGGTGCATTGCTTCAAGAATTATATATTGGAAACCATAAAGAAACACTTTAGTTGATCCATGGAGATGAGAGAAGCAAGGACAGGAACTAAAAATTATTCTGTGCCTGTGTAAAACATCTCTTGATGCTTTAAGTAATCGGATGGAATAAATTAAATTATGTGGGCTTTTGTGAAAGACAACTTAGCTGTCCTCAAATGCAAAACTCCTCTTTAATTAATGTGTTCAGAGCCTTTGTCACTGTGGAAATACTTTGTCAGTGTGGAAAAAGTATTTAGTTGGTTATGAATTTATATTGAAGAAGAGAAACTGCAGTGTTATATCTATGTGTTTGCTTCAGCTTCATTTGGGAACTCAGAGCTCTTACACCCATTTGGTGTTTTTTTAATGTTGAAACTCTTTGTCATGAGAACAACTTAGAAAATGCTCCATCTGAACAATTCTTACTGTGTCTTCATATGTGATATTCTCTGCAGATGTGGTCTCTTTTGAGAAGGGGAGAGAAATATATTCCCTGCTTCCCAGCTGAAGGAAACAACTGTCTCTCTGGAACAAATCAGTGGCTCAAGGCTGAAATTGCTTGAAAATGATGCCTAATACTTTGTTAACATCCTCTGGTTTGGGGCTCTTATACTTAAAAACAAGAGGGTCACACTGAAAATAAACCATGCTCCACATCTGGCTTTTCCTTCAAAAAACCTCTCATGGTTAAGTGAGTGAACTACCCACCATTAACAAGTTGCTGACTTTTTTTTTTATGTGCTCAACCGAGTGTGAAGTGACAGTATCTATTTTCTGCTCTCTCTCAATGAATAAGCTGCTTACATCTGGACTGGGATCTGCTGCTACAGAAGATGCTTTCCTGCATATTTTCCTCCACAGAAAATGGATGCTACGTAAACCAGTGGCTCTGGGCTGTTCCTTCTTGCAAACAAGTGCAGATGGAGCAGTGAAGTGCAACTTTTCAGTCTGAGGTAAATTTTGTGCAAAATTTAAATAAATTTAACAAAGAAAGGACCTGTCCTGTGGACTGAGAAGGATTGCTGGATGCTTTGAGCTCTTTGACCTCTGCCACTGTGGAGTCAGAGTAGAGGAAATAACATTGGTAACTCAGTACATTAGAGTACTGAGCCTTCCCTACACAGACATCAGTTGAGTTCCCTGCAAGAAAATTCACTATCTCTGCATGGATTCGCTTATTCATGCTTGGGGAGGAGCAGAAGAGGAAGGGAGGGAGTTAAAACAGTTCAGTGTATACAGAAATCAATGGAAAGATTCACATCAACTTCAATGGATTTTGGATTTGGAACTTAAACTCTATTGTATGGTCTCTTCAATAAAAGACCTCCTGTTTTGCTACTTGAGCAAAAGTTCTTGAAGACTGAACTGAACTTTCCCCTCAAGGTGCTTGCACTGTAGATTTATTACAGTCGCATTAAAGCAGCCATTTCTGTGCTTTTAATGCATTAACAGGCTGCCAGTTGAATAAGATTGTATGTTTGGGTGGAAAAGAAATCTAGAGATGTGCTACAGACAGTGCTTGGAATGGTAATGAGAATGGCAGCTCATTAGGATTAGCAATGCAAAAAAGGTTCCAGTTAATGAACAATGAAAACATTTTGGCAGTTGCAGGGTTGATTATTGCAAGGCTGTTCATGCTGCTATAATTTAAGCATCTAACGTGACTGTCCATTATCAGCTCAGATTTCGAGAGGTTTATTATTCCATCAAAACATTAATTCTGTGCTGAGAGTTGGCATGGAAGACAGGCAAGCAACTAACTTGCATTGTATGTGCTATTTGTATATTTGATAGAGACTGTAAATGAAGCCAGCAGCCAAGTTTTTTAGGCCCAAATGAAAATGCCTATTATCTTATTCTGATTAGAAGGGTTGACAGAGACTGCATGGGCATGAGCAGATGATGCTGCTGGAGAGGGTCCCATTCAGTTCATGGGCAAGCACAGCTCCAACCTGTCCCCACCATCCCAAGGTCTGGCTGTAGGAGATGAACCTTTCTGAGCACCAGCTGTGGCAAAGTGGCTCTGAGTGAATTTACTTTTCGATGTAGAGCAGCAGAATTTTGCTGCTACTGAAGATAGTGAAGCTTGACTTTGCTGTCCCCATGAAAAACAAGTGCTTTGTCCCTGACTTTAGGGAAAGGCTAGTTAGCACGGGGCTAACCTTCGTAGGAAAGTTGCTCAGGAGAAGAGTAGGGGATAACAGGAGAGATGGGGAGAGTAACTGCTGCCTTAGGTGTCCTCTGCATGATAGTGCAAACCAAGATTCCAGTCTGACTGACCATCCAAGGCTTCAGGCTATTTGCTCTTCTGGGCTTCTTATTACTTTGGTTTTAATCTGATATGAAACCAAACCACTTCTGAATTCGCAGTCAGCTCTAGTCAAAGCTGGTTATTCTCAGTGTTGGCAACTATTACTGGCAATTCCTAACAGAGCAAAAATGTCCACAAGTACCCAAAAGTAATGCTTTGTTAATAACCCAGGGATTGTTCTGTGGGACTTAAAAGATCTTGAATTTGGAGGGAAGATTTCCCTTGACTTCTATTTTCCACTCTGATTATTTTTGAATTTATTTACTTCCATCTAAATTGCACATCCTCTGTCTAATGGGGCTTTCACCCAGCAGTCCCCAGTGCCTGGCTCCCCTCTGCAGCAGATGGTGTGAGTAACCTGGCCCCGTTTCCACCATCAGTGAGCAGCAGAAGGTGCTGCCAGGTTGTTGGATGCTGTGGATGCCTTGTGGTTGTTACAGTTTAGCTGTAGAAAATTATGCTCCCTGACAATTAAGTAGCACAGTTGGTATTAAGCAAATGTGAATATTATTGTCTAGAAAATGGTATAGGGCTCTAATCAGTGTGATTTTCTTATTGCTGTGAAATTATCTGTGAAAATACCAGCTCAATCTGATCCTTTGGTAAACTGTGTGCATTATTCCATGGCATGGTTAAGTCTGAGCAGAGGACCTACTTTCCCTCTGGTGTGGAGGGGTTTGATCACTCCCTCACCAGCTCTACCATATTAATTAGTATGGAGGGAATTATTTTATAATCACATTTTGGGTTAGAGTTGGCAGCATTGTCACTAGGTGTGAGTCAGGTTTAATGTGCTTTGTGATGTTATGGTTTTACCAAGGAGATGGTCCAGCATTGGGCTGGGTCCCTTCTCATGCTGATGTTGATGGGAATTTTGAACACTAACGTTTTGCTGGATCTTAACCACTCTAGCAAATTACTGGCACCAAGAAAAAGATGCAGTCAGAGTGTATTCATTAGGGTCTGTAAAAATAACAGTTTTGCAATACATACATCCTGAAACTCTTTTTGACTATTATTATTCAGGCTGCGTGAAACCCTTAGTTTCTTTGGGCTGAGGCCTTCGTACAAAATACTGTCTTGATGTAGATGGTGTGTAGAAGCAGCTCACAAGCATAAAGATGCACCAGCACAAAAGGAGCCTGCAGGTCCTCTAAACTCCTGCTGCCTCTCTCCTGCTGCAAAGGCCTCACACACAGAATTCTGGCCCATGCTCCTTCCTTCCCTTCTGCAGACCATTCTCATCTCTCTTTGATGGCACATTGGAGAGGGTCAGTGCAGGGCCAAAAGGTTTGGCTTTAGCTCTGTCTGGGGTGAAAATGGGGATCAGTAGTGGTGTGGTATGGACAGGTTGTCTTGGTCCTTTTTCTTCCATGATGGGCAGGAGGTAACTGAGATGCACAGAAGGAAGGAGCTGAGGTGGAAGAGACAGATTACAGATAGCAAGGAGAGCACATAGGAACTGTGAAGACTGCATATAGCTTGGAAGTTGTTTGTCTCTAGCCTAGAGGAAGTGACAATTTTGGATGAGTAGCCAGGTTTTGCCTCCTGATACCCAGAAAGTAAATTTTATTAAGGATCTGCTGGAGCTTCAGCTGTTAAAAGCTTCCCTCCATGGGAAAAGCCAGGGTGAGTAGCCCCCAGTTTAGCCCTCAGCCTGCTAGGTACTGCTGCCTCCCAGTTGCATGTTGTTATTCTCACTTCTGGACATGCAGCAGCTGAAACAATCTAGTGACCTTCAAGCAGCTGCCAGGCCACCTGAATTGTGTATTGCACTAGCTGGTCATATGGGAATAAATCACACAGACTCCAGTTTCTTCATGGTGGGAAAAGGCCATTCTTTATTCACATAACTCCTTTCTATACAGTTTTAGAGACCTTGTGTGGGACTCCAATTGGTCAGTAGTTTTCTTGCCAATTACTTTATTGGTTAGCAACAAATTGTTATTGTTGATTGGTCACTCAAACTCTCAGGAAAGTTGTTTGTGAGAGATAGTTTTAATTTTTCTAACGGTATAAAACCAGTTTATACATGTGCAAGTTGTTTTTCACCCAGGAATAGATTGTTATATTACTGAACTGCTCATACTAGGATTGCTTTCACATGGGAACTTGCAAAAGGCTAGCTTGACTTAGAAGAAATGACAGGTCAGCCAGAGCAGGCCTGATTTTATAAGGCTTTTCTTTATCATTTTTCTACCTTACTGCAACAGTCATGACTCCTGGCCTGGTGAAACCCTGGTTGAACTCCTTTCATTTAATGATTGTATATGACAGGGGGAGCTCTGTGTCTGTCCCAGCCCTACTGACACTTCCTCAGCTGGATGTGTGCGCTGGGAATTCTGGCATGTGGGATTTGATTACAGCTGCTGTGGGTGTTGTGACTGGCTGTTCTGTAGAGCAACTCTTGATATCCCTGCAGTGCTTTGTTCAGTGATCAATGCAGGTTTGTACCACTGATGGAACTTGTGAGAGGGGCCTGGAGCTGCACATCCTCAGTTTGTTCACAAATAGTTTTGCTCCCTGTGTTGGAGGTGAGGTAAATAGGATTAGAGATAGAAAGCTGTAGGAATAAGGGCCCTGCTGTGAGGGTGACAGTACAAAAACCAGGGATTTTTGTGAGGATTTGGGGTTGACTTAACTCTCCACAGACCTGCTTCTGAACTGCTACCCTGCCTCTACCCAAGGGTCTGGCATCAGAACTTCATCTGACCTGGTTTCTCTTCTCTCCCTAGACTGCTGCTGTGTAACTGTAGAAATGAAGAGTCTGTGCATGCCTGAATGGTGATTCACCTCTAAACAATTTGTTCCCAGAGGTGCCTGTAAATTCTTACAGAGGAGCCAACCTTTCATTTGATTGAGTTCTTCCAGGGGGTTCCCAACTTGTGTTCTCTCCCAGCAGACCTTTTGCACTCCCCATTCTGTAGGAAGGAGTAATTGTTGTTCTTACTTTTATATTTCTGCTGGATGTTGCAAACTAACAGCTGCAAGGACAGTATTGTAGTTCATCTGTGCTATGACTGGAATTTAAGTTACTCTCTCGGATTTGTGCTTTGATGCTGAAAGCAAATGGCTTTAGTTAAAAGGATGATCTTTGAATCAAACAATAGCATGTAGTAGATATGCTAATTAATATCTAACAGCTATTTTCTTTAATGAAATTAAGTGCAACTAAATCTTAGCCATTTGAATGTGTTTAATCAAATCACACCTCTGTATCTTTTGCAAATTATCTTAGGGATAATAGTCAAAATAGCAAGCAAATTTTGTGCTATGGAATATGCTGAAATTTATTGATAACATAAAAACTACTCTATTGAAACTAATTTAGAAGCTTTAGACACATCATTTAATATGTTAATAAAATAAATTGTAATTGTAAACAGCAGCCTCACAGTGTGAATTACTGAATTAACAATGGGATGCAGAAAGATGTAAGAAGTTAAAAGGATAAAAGCCTACTTGAAAACATCTAAATGCTTTCTGATACCTACATTGTCTGGTGAGATTCCCTTTCTAAGCCAGTTGTAGCTTTTTAAATTATTCCTGCTGATCTGTTTTTTTATTTTTATTGTGAAGAAATGTCAATATCTTGGCAACAAATAACTAAAAGCATGGCAATGCATTGGGAGTCATGCACTAAAGAGGTGTTAGTCAAGTGAATTTAGTGCCAAGGAGCAGCCCAGGCCAGGCCTGCAGATGGCCCAGGGAGCCACAGGGGCAGCCTTGGCCGGGCCATGGCCCCACAGCCTGGGCTGCCAGGGCTGCTCTGCTGCGTGCCAGGGGCATCCCCCCAACACCCAGAGGCACCGCTGTGGCCAGCCCCTCTCTCCCTCCCCTTCCTTCTTCAATAAAATCCTGGTCCAATGAAATCACGGTGGTGTCCTCCTATGGTCTCATTTGCGTCTTCACTGGGGCAGAGGCGTCTCTCCCTCATGACATCCTAACCCATGGCAAGGGTTCCCTTCCAGCCTCAGGCATTCCAGGATTCTGTCAGAGCCTTCCCTTCCCTTCCCTTCCCTTCCCTTCCCTTCCCTTCCCTTCCCTTCCCTTCCCTTCCCTTCCCTTCCCTTCCCTTCCCTTCCCTTCCCTTCCCTTCCCTTCCCTTCCCTTCCCTTCCCTTCCCTTCCCTTCCCTTCCCTTCCCTTCCCTTCCCTTCCCTTCCGCAGCACAGATCTGACAATGACATTTCACTGCCAGCCTCCATAACTCCATCCAGCGTTGGTTCAGCTCCTGGACTGGGAACAAAAATCAGGGGAGCATCTTTGGCTGGGACCTGCCACAGGTAACAAGAGACACTTGGAGGGAAAAAGGGCAGACAAAGGAAGGCAGGAGAGAAAGCAGGACAGAAATAGCAATCAGCTGAGAAGGTGGCATTCTGAACACCAAACTGGAGCTCAGGGAAAAAGGAATGGGACAGAAATTAAGAATTCTGAAACTTTATTTATTACCCTCCTCTGAGAAACCTGTGCCAGGACCTCAGTGTCCTCATAGGGAAGAAGTATTTCAGGATTTGCAGGATTCTGTCAGGGATGCCCTTGACCTTCCTGCTTCCCTCTGCTTCCAGCTGGAGAATGTGCAGCAAAGCAACTTTGCTGTCTGCTCTGGGAGCCCACCCAGCTGCTGGAGCTTGTCCTCTGTCCCTGCACAACTCCCTTGGGAGGCACAGCAGGAGCAGTGCCCTGGCAGGCTGGGAACTGCCCTGTGGGATCCATGGCACACACACTGCAAGGGGCTGGAATTCCAAAGAAAATGTTCCTGCCCTTGAAGGCAAAGCTCTGAAGGGGGCTGAAAGCCAAGTGCAGCAAGATCTGTCAGTGACATTTCACTGCCAGCCTTCATAACTTCATCCAGGGCTGTTTTAGCTCCTGGACCTAAAAAAAAAAAAAAAAAAAAAAAAAAAAAAAAAAAAATCAAAAAAAAAAAAAAAATCAAAAAAAAAAAATCAAAAAAAAAAAAAAAAAAAAAAAAATCAGGGCAGCATCTTTGCCTGGGAGTTGCCCTGGGTGAGACACAGTGAGAGAAACAGAGCAGGGAAAGGAAGGCAAGGAGGAAGAAGGACACTGCAAAGAGCAACAGTGAGGGGATGGGAAGCCTTTTGTTGTATAAACATGAACAGAAACTCTGCATTTGGTTAAGGTGTCTTTGCCTGGCCACTGAAGGCCTCTGGTGCCCCATTCTTTCTGACTAAACTCCTTTTTTTTGCCCATCCTTGGCAGTGTGGGTGAAGCAGAGGGTGCCTTTGTTTGAGTGCATCCAGCAAGCAAGAGGCAGGACAGTTCCACCAGGATGACTAGATCCATAAAAAGTCAAGACACTGAAAAAACACAGGTTTATTCCTGATACCCAGAAGGCAAATTTTATCAAGAATCTGCTGGAACTTCAGCTATTTTCCTACTTAGCCCTGCAGAGAATGTGTCCAAACCCTAACTCTCTGAAAGAGTGGCACAGGGTTTTTTCTAGATGAGTAGGTTTATATCTGCAAAGCACCAGGGTCATCTCTTTTCCCTAATTCACATTATTTCCTGTCCTGCCTTTAAGACTCATTCTTTACACCAAAAAGCCTGTTCTCTGTTGGCTTTTATAGCTGCAACTGTTCTGGCTGTCTTTGCAGCTCTCCAAAGCATTCATCCTCTGACAGGACACCTGATTTCTGAAATTCCACCCATGTACTCATATACCCCAGCATCCCCAGCCCTTCTCCACAGAGCTGATTCCCACAGATCACCCCAGCCTGTGCTACTGCATGGGCTTGTTCCTTCCCAGGTGAAGGACCTGCTTTTACCTTTGTTGGCTTTCCCAAGGTTCCTCTCTGCCCATCTCTCCCTCCTGTCCCTCTGAAGGGCTGCACAGCCCTCAGGAGATCAGCCACTCCTCCAAGCTTTTCATCACCAGTGACCTCCCTGAGGAAGCATCAACCCCACGGGCTCTGCCTGTCCTGCTCCAACTCCCTGCTCACATCACCTCCCCTATGTTTATCACCATTCCAGTTGCTCCATCTTTTCTTGCAGAGCAAGAAAATACTAAAAACTCCAGGTGGATTAACACCAAATTATGCTGGCACTTTACACAGATTATGAAAGACAACAAAACTGACAATTTTCTAAAGCAAAAGCACTATTACAGTTACAATAACACTTATCAAGGAAAAATCTGTTCCCTAAAATAAGGAATAAATTTTACTATAAAGTCCCATCAGCTCAATGGGGTACCAATTAATCAAAACAATACATTTGCAGATTCTTCACAGTCACTTTTTAGAAATGGCATTTATTTTCTTACTTGCTATTCCAGTGTTGGCACAAAGGAGGTTCAAGCTGATTTTGATGCAATCTTAAAAAACAAATCATAACTGTAGTTTAAAATAGTTGGGATTGTTTACTCCTCTTGGTTCTACATGCCAATTCAAATACAGAAAAAATGATCAAAAAACCAGCACTAACTGCCAAAATGTACACCTCAGAAATGCCAAAGTCATGGTGCACAGTACAGAGAAATACTAAAATCATTGATTTTTTAATGCAGTATGAGTAGTGTACAATTAGCAAAGTCCAAGTATGTTCTGGATTCACATGCCCATGAACACCCCAAGTGTGCACCTTAAATAAAATTAAATACTCATTAACTGTGAACAGTTCTGGGTGTTTTTTTATGAAGATGTCGAGTTGCTAATTGAATTTGAAGCACAACAGATGCTTAGTACTCCATCCAAATGCTGCTTTTCCTATATATATTAGGTATGTGTGGCACCACATTTCTCTCTCTCTCAGGGTTTTTCATAGAGGTGCACGGAGAGAAAGAAAGAGAAAACAATTTCTATTTCTGCTCCTTGTTTTTCTCATGTGGAATGTGCTTGGAGAAATGTTTACCTGGGGTGATTTCTTGGTTGGATTCTGGTGAGGATTGTTTGAGCCTGGTGGCCAATCAGATCCACCTGTGGCTGTACTATCGAGAAGAAGGTCACAAGTTGTTAGTAGTGATAGAGAAAGTAGGTTTGTAGTTTTAGTATCTTCCTTTATATAGTATATTAATGTATTATAGCATAGTTATAATAAAGAAACCATTCAGCCTTCGGAACTGATGTTGGATATCATCATTCTTCCCATTGGGTTCGCCTGCATTTTACAATAGGTATATATATTTGTGTGGATACATACAAACACTCTTCAGATACCAAAGTAATTTAAAAATATCAGCCAAATGGTTTCTGCTTCCCCAAATGTAGCTCCCCATGAGCTAAAAACCTCAGCAATTCCAGAGAGGAAACAGTGCAGTGAGGCCACAGTAAACACCAATTCTGATTATATAATCGAAGCTTTTAAAAATGCTGAAAAATACTTTTGAGCACAGCTTCTGCACAGAAATCTTCTTCTACGAGAGTCTGCCAACTACTACAGAGCTACTCAGGGTGTAAAGTGGTACTCCAGGTTGTGCCTGGGCCAGCAGGGCAGGGGTCAGAACTCTGCAGTAAATTCCTGCAACCAGGCAGCTGGGAGGTAAGGGCTGGGAAAAGGAAACAGAAAATAAACACATCAAACCCCAAAACCCCACTGGCCAAGTCATCTGAGAGTCAGAGGCCTTGTAAAATGTCACCTTTGTCTTCCCTGATGCCAAACTCCTGAAGGGAGGTTCAGAATAAGGCACAGGGGGTGTGGAAAGAAGAACAAACCTAAAGCACCAAACTTGTCTTGGACTTTGTTTTTCGAGCTTTTTTCAACTTTGCTCTCAGAAAGTCATTCAAGTTTCATGGAACTTCCATGGAATTTAAGTCAAAGATTTAAATTGTAATTTTTAGCCCTGTCCCTATTTAGGCAGTAAACTGCCTTTTGCATTCACTGTCTGAATTCCATGTTCAGTTATGAACAAATCCTTCACATGGATCATTTTGGGGTTACTCTAACGTTTGACTCTTCAAAGAGGCTGGGTGGTACCAAAGTGAGTTAAAGTCAGAGCTAGGTGCGCTCTGCTCTCCCAGCCAGGCAAATCCCTCTTACATCTCCTGCTCCTTTTCTAGGAGAACCACACAGTCTTACAGCAAAAATGGTTTCAATTAACACAGTCACAGCTGTTTGCAAGAAACGAAGGGCTGGAGTGACTCCAGGCTGTGAGAAACCCACCCTGTGCTCTGCTGGGGATGCAGTGCACTGAAGCAAAGACAGCCTGCTCCTGCTAAGGCCACAGTGCTTGCACAGTGCTCTGCAGGTGTTTGCTTTCCTATGAGCCACACCTGCCCATGCATCCTGCAGCCACAGGAGCACTCTGGAAGCCCAGTCAGGTGCATCTCAGACTCACCAGGCAAGGCTCTGTGTGGATTTTGCCCTTTTATGACCCAGAGATGGGGTAACTGAGAGGTGTTTTAAAAACTTTTATTCTGTTTTTAGTTTTATTTGAAGGGTGAGATAATACAGGTGTTATAATTTACATTATTATAATTAGAAGTTAAATATTTCTATGGTCTTTTTTGTAAGGCCTCCTTTTCAAACTTGTTTCTAGTTCCATTTCTCTACCAATAATGTCTGTCCTATTCCATGGCATTTCTAAGTCAGCATTTCTTATCTCAAGGTTTGTATACAGGTGCACACTGTGTGAGCCTTCTGTCAGGCTTTGAGAATTTTTTACAAATCTATTTCCCACAGCTCTGCATTAGTTACCTGTGCCTGCAGACCTGATCCTTCTGGGCTGGTTCATGTCCAACAGGCTGTACAGCACAGCTATGAGCCTGATTTGGCTGCCCCTGGCATGGCAGTGCAGCTCCTGGGACTGTGAAGGCATTTCTCTTGTTTATATGTTGTTAATCAGGATAAATTAATATTTTAATTGTGTTTTAATATAAGACACAGAAGAAATTTCTAGGGACACAACTGGCTTTTGGTTCCCATACAGAAGTAAGCAAAGATGGTGCATTGATTTGCAGCAACATCTTGAGTTGGTGCCTTCAGGTACAAAAACTTGTTTCTTGGGGTTGTTCTCTCAGCTGAGAGATAGCAAAACAGTTTAGATGACCACAGCACAAAAGCTGAGTTGTACTGTGATGGTGCCAGGACTGCTGCAAGTGAGAAAAAAGGGTTCAGCATCTCACAGGTGGGGATTTGGAATGATCTGGTGGCAGGCAGGCTGCTTGCCAGGGAGATTGGGCTGCTGAAGGACAATGCTGCTCCAAACTGGAGTGAGACACCTGCAAATGGGAAATTTCCCTGAGCATTTTTCTTCAATTCATTAGTGCCTGCTCAGCCTGTCCCCACAAGCATAGTCAATGCTTTCTGAGCAGCTGCAGGGTTGAACAGAGTTTCAGCACAGATAAACAGTTTACCCATTCCCAGCGCCAGTCCTGGAACAAGGCAGGTAAACTTACCTACTTCACACAAGATTTTTGGCTGAGTCCTGTCTGCTTCTGTTTCCACAAAAATCCCCTACAGCGTTACAGGCTGGGGACAGCGTGGCTGGACAGTGTTCAGGGACCTGGGGGTGCTGGTCGACAGCCGGTTGGATATGAGCCAGCAATGTGTCTTGGTGGCCAAGAAGGCCAATGGCATCCTGGCCTGCATTAGGAATTGTGTGACCAGCAGGAGCAGGGAGGTCATTCTTCCCCTGTACTCGGCGCTGGTGAGACCACATCTTGAGTGCTGTGTCCAGTTCTGGCCCCTCAGTTTAGGAAGGACACTGAGACGCTTGAGCGCGTCCAGAGAAGGGCAACGAGGCTGGTGAGGGGCTGGGAACACAAGCCCTGTTTGAAGGAGCTGGGGTTTGAAGGAGCCTGGAGAAGAGGAGGCTCAGAGGTGAGCTCATTGCTTTCCACAACAAGGGAGGTGCAGACAGGTGGGATCGGTCTCTTCCACCAGGCAGCACTGACAGAACAAGGGGACACAGCCTCAAGCTACATCAGGAAAGGTACACGTTGGATATTAGGAAGAAATTTTTCACTGAAAGAATAATAAAGTACTGGAATTGTCTTCCCAGGGAGGTGGTGGAATCACCATCTCTGGATGTGTTTAAAAAAAGACTGGACATGGCACTTGGTGCTATAGTCTGGTTGATGTGTTAGGGCATGGGTTGGACTTGATGATCTTAGAGGTCTCTTCCAACCTCATTATTCTGTGATTCTGCTGCACCTAGTGGTGTGCCTTGGCTGGATGGTTTTCTCACTTTTCTCACCTTTCTGACAGGACTGACTTGCACAAGAGAGGCTCCTAAAGGGGCTCCTTGCTGCTGTAGTTCCTGTATAGCTCAGTGATTTTGCAGCAAAGCACAAGCTGCCGAGTCCAGGTCTGACCACTGCTGTACGCAGCAGAGCAGCTTTTGGGGTGCACAGGCAGCCCAAGCAGGGGGCAGGACGAGGTGTGGCTGGGGCTGCTACAACCTGGTGCTATGTTTTCACCAGAGAAGCTGCCTCCCCTGTGGAAGCACCACACCTATTCCACGGTGACAGCACAGCGACTCTGCAGAAAGCTATTGCCACATCGCAGGGAGTTAAATTTTCTCCCAGATGGCTTACTAAGTTGTTGTGATATCCTGGGTGATTCCCTTAATATCTTCTGTGAGAGAACTACACATTTGCAAACCGTTTGGCAGAAGGTGACATTTGACTCTCTCCCAAAGCTTTTCACAGCATTGACAGGAGCAGAAGATAGGCCCCCCCAATTTATCCTTGTCAAAAAAATAACTCTGGAACTCATTGACAGACGTGTTGTGTAAGGAGGCACTGTTTTTGGAGCTGCTTTCTAAAATTGAACTCGTGCTCAGATTTCCTGAACCAGCATTTTGATGCCTAGTGCCATTCTGGAAAAGCTGTATATCAGCACAGCATTCTGCTGACCATTCAGAACACCCTGTACATCAGAAGAACACATTATGACTACTTATCTCAAGTCAGAGCACTGCCAGTGGGAATAACTGTGTGATAACAAGCATTCCAAGCTCCAAGGCTACGTGGTTACCTGGGGCACAGGGAGGAAGAGTGACATGCACAGACACCTTTTAGATCATATCCCACCTTGATGATTTTTATAGACCAGACAAAGGTATTTTGAAAATAGAAGGTATCACACAGTACAAGACAGCCAGATGTACATTCTGTGGCAGGACTGGAAAAAACTGCCTCTCATAGCTCACTGTCTCAGAAACAACTCTGTTCTCTATGTTTCCATAATACAATTTTTATCAAAAGCCCAGTTCCTGCTCTGGGTCTTGTGTGTGCAGATTGTGGTCCATAGAGTGAGTGTGCTGTGCATAACCCAGTATGTACTCAGTCTGCCTTGCTCTTCAACCGGGGAAGAACAAAGAACCAGAATTTACCTGATGGGCATGGATTGAGGCTTGCTGCATGAGGCCTTAACATTGGATGGGGTTTTATTTGTTTGGGATTTTCCTCTGAAAGTTTGGTTCTCCTGTGTGAAAGGTGTTCTTCATGGGAAGGGATGGGTAGGAGAGAGGCAGAAGCTTAGGCCAGTGAATAAATATTCTATGTTCAGGTCAGAATAGCTTCTGATACAGAGGTATGTATGTATGGGTATATCCTTCCTAAATGAGGGTTTTCCAGTTTTACTGGCACCCTTGAAATAAACCTCCTGGGGATCTGAGTCACTTCAGCTCATTCTATTCTTTTGTTCTTTTTGGTATTTGTAGCAGTTTGGGGTTTTTCCAACCATTCTTTACAGAAGGCTGCTGCAAGCTCTGAGTGGATTTTTAAAATGCCCTTGAAGATCATGATATAGTGAAAAATATATGAGGGAAGAGTTTCATCTTGTTGGACCAGAGCTTGTGAACCTAGTGTGGGGGGCAGTTACCTCTGCTTGTGTGGTGGGAGCTGTATGTGGAGGGACAGAGATTTAGAAATGTAGCAGCTGCCTCTCATCTGCCTTTGGCATTTCTGTGCTCCTGGGGTTCCTTCAGCAAAGGGAATACAGCCTCCACCAGGAAGGAGGTTTGTGCTTCCCAGTCATGTTCTTAACTTTCCTGAATTCACTTCTTTGGATTTCTATTGGGTTGGGATTCTGCTCTACCTGTTATGTCTTCGTTTTAGGGATGGCAGCTGCAGGGATTGAAAATACCAGACAAAATACAGAAGCTGTTAACCTTGTAAGGCACATCAGGGGTGGAGGGACACTTGTCAGAGAAGCTGTACTGAAACAGAAACCTTGGAGCCCTTGTAGCTGAGGTACTCTAGGGGCTTTTGGGAGCTGTTTTTGCCCTCCACGTGTCATCTGCTTTGGGAGATTTTTATTGCGCAGTGAAATTAATTTGAGTTTGCTAATTGTGTTTGCAATAGCTGCTGCACTCTGGCTAAAGGAAACACTGCTGAGACAGCAGTGTGAGTAACAAACATTGTGTTTGGGTTGGACTTTTATTGATGAGCCTGGTTCTTATATTTACATTTGGACATACATTTGGTTCCTCAATATCTTGGGGGTAGGGGATTAAAAAATCTCCCATTGAATCTCTTAGTAATTGTGTAAATAATTTAGCTTAACTGTATGGCAGCATAAAATACTCTTCACAAATATGTAGTGAGTTTCAAGGGATCCAGCTATCCTTTACCCTCTTCTGCAAAGTATTGCTGTACCTTACAAGAAGCCCAATTGATTTCACAGGGGCTACTAATAGATTCATACTCAATGCATAAAAAGTGGCATTCATCTTTGAAATTAATTCAGCTTTGATTATGATCTTTCCTTAATATATTTCTAAAAAAAAAAATTAATTGGATAGCATAAGTATTCAACAAACCAGCTAATTTAACTTAATCTTGCACTGTCCTTGTTAATAAAAACGCAAATTTCAATTTGTAATTCAGTCTCACTGAAAATCTGACTTTTCATTTGAAGAAATGTGATATATGGAGACAGAGATAAAGTAACCATTTCCTGGTGAAAACCAAATTTCCCCCTGAGGCAGCCTGCTGTCTTTCATCCTTTATACAGGACCAGGCACTGAACTTCTTTCTTCAGGG
This sequence comes from Vidua macroura, assembly GCF_024509145.1. Taxonomy (NCBI): domain Eukaryota; kingdom Metazoa; phylum Chordata; class Aves; order Passeriformes; family Viduidae; genus Vidua; species Vidua macroura. Next base: position 22,918,829 of record NC_071580.1, read on the forward strand.
CTGATGTTCTAAGCTGTGCCATATGAACTACCTCTGTCAGAGAACATGTGGTAGGAAACAGTCCTTGTACAGGAAAGATTGCTAGAATACAGCATAAAAGGGAATAGACAGAAATGCACAGGCTTTTTAAAGAACCTGGTTCAGGTTAATAACTAGAGTGGTCACTTCGGCTCTGATTGCTCCAGGAATTTGGAAAGCTTTCCAGCATGCAAGGACTGAGCCTAAACTGAGCTCCATGTAATGCCTTCATTCACCAAGTTATCCTCTAAAGTGACAGGGTGCTCTATACAATAGATAATATGGCAAATCTTGGGAATAGCTCATGGACTTCTGGCTAACATATATCTGTTGTGTTCTATAATGTATGTGAGGAACAAAAGCAGTCAGCACATAATGGGACCAAGAGAAATGCACTAGGAATTCCAAATCTGATCTATGTTTTATAGAGAGAGCATAAAACCTGCTCACCAGGCATTGACCTGCTTAGCACAGTATATGAGCAGTAGATCTTGCACTCTCCGTGGATGCTGTGAGTCCAAACTGAATTGAGATGTACTGACACTGGCCCAGCAAGAAAATTGTTGCCTCATTCTCTGTAACCCTTTGTCATGGTGCATGAAGGAAATTCTTTCCCATTGCTGCTAATAATATCCAGCACAATGTGCAGGGAATGGGCTGGCAGAAACCCCAGCAAGTTGCAGTTGGAAATGATGGCGTGTCAGGCAAAGGCATCCAGCGATGTTGCCAGAGTCCACCTTTGCCCAGGGTGATATATTTGACTGCAGTCAGTCAGAAATTTAGCAAAGCAGCATCTATGAGTCCTCTGTGGGCTGCATGGAAACCAGCAATGTTCCTGGAAGCTGAAAAATGAATCATTACTTTCCATGGTTCCTGTTTTATGGTCCTACAGAGTCTTTTCTTAGTCACAAAGGGCTGTTTTTTAAAGGAGTCCTTTTACAGTTCATTAGATGGTTAAGATGAAGTTATGCAATGACTGGAGTTTAAAAACTGCATGAGATTTGGGAGTGCTGAGAGCAGGAGGTGGCAGTTTGGTATGAACTCAGTAAGGAGCTTTAATGAAATTAGCAAAGACAACACAGTATTGAATTAGCCTATGAAACTTGTTACCCAGGGAGCTGTCAAAGCTGGGAGCTCTGGAGAGCAGCCATTGATGTGGACTGTGGAATGCAGTCACTATTGTGGTGCTAATTTTTTCCAGAAGGCTATTAAGCTATAGTCCTGGGATTTTAATAGATATATATGATTCAGTGAAAGCAAAAGATTCCTCGTCTTCCAATTGAAATTCCTTACATTTTCTTCAGAGGATTCAAAAAGGCCTCTGAAACCTCTAGGTCTAATCTAGCTGAGCAGTGCTGTATCTGACATTCATGCTACATTATATATTTGTCCTGTGAGAAGTTCTTATTTTTCCTGAAAATTTAAGATGTTTTGCATTTCACCTGATCTTTTTCCCCCCCAACTTTATTGACAGCCTACTGCAGTTTCACTGGACTATCACAAGGCAGAGAACATGAAGTATACTTTTTCCAGTGTCTGTAAGGATTGGGTTTGGGAGACAAGAGTGCAAGCCAACAGTTTATTTCAACCTCCCACTAGATTCAATGGTAAAAGTTATTTTTTTTTTCCTTTTTTTTCCATTCAGAAATGTTACTGCATCTCAAAGTTAGGGGAAAATTGGATCAGCTTTAATGATTAATGGTTGTCCTGACAGTCTGTATTTCTTCAGAAGCAAAACATTCAGTGTCCTTAAGACACTTGTGTTTGCCAGACTGTGTTGTTACTTGCAGTGGCTCCTCTTTTGGTTTTCAGAAATGGTAAAAACTACTACTACTCATATATTTTTAAGAGAGAACCAATAGGTGTAATAGGTACTCATGAAAATATTTTTGTAGGGGCCACATATGAAAAAACCTTGCAGAAATCACCTAAAATTACTTTAGAATACATTTCTCTTTGTTAGTGAGGGTGCCTTGACCAGATATTTGTAGGGATAGGAATGGTGGAGCTTGGATGGTGGAGTAATGAGAAAGTCTAATATTGTATAAAGTTTGAATTTGGCAGTTATACCTATTGTTCAGTACATCTATAATCCAAACAGATTTTGGGTGGATCTTAGTGGATCAGATTTTGTGGATCTTCTTTCAAGATTCTGGCTTTTGTTTTGCATTCAAAGCAGTGCATCAGGGCATTGAACTCTGCTTTTACAGGTCTCTACAATGTGCTTAGAGTGGAGTCTGTCAGGTGATGATCTGCTCTTTTAGGTGCTTAAATGAGTTTAAAATCATAAAAGTTCCCACTTCAGTGGTGATTGCCCCATCCCAGTGAGAACTGTGTGGAAATCTGAACCCCCCTAGAATTAGCTGTAGTGAAGGAGACTGAGGATGGTGCTTGGGAGGTCCAGCAAAACCATGTAAACTGTGAAAACCTTTTCGTGGGAGTTCTGCCTTCAGCATCTTTGTCCTTTCAGCTTGTTTGTAGCTCTGTGATGTGATACTGAAAGCACTCATTTTGGGACCAATTTGAGAGCATCAACTCTCTCTCGGTATTGCAAAAACTCATTCTAATTTGCTTTAAGATGTGCTACTCCTTCTACTGAAGTCTCTTATTCTGAATGCCTCTGGCTCGGACTCGTGTTTGAATGCAGTGGGCACCAGATTTGAGTTTCCTGCAGGATGGTCTGTGGTCGTGGAGCTTTGCTGTAACAGCCTTGCCAGCACTGACCTGGTGGGGAAAGTGTCAAAGCCTCACAAATATCTCCAGTTATTTCTCCTTGCATTATTCCTCCTGCATGTTTTCAGAAGAACACGATTGATTTCTTGCGATCTCGCTCAGTATTTGAGCGGAGTTGCCTGACAGGCTCCAGATGTGGTTTGCCCCAAGGCAGGCAGCTTGGGTTTCTCCAGTTCCCTACCCTGGAAGGTGGGAACTGCTGGCCCAAAGCTGGCCTGTAATGCATCCTCCTCCTAACCCCCCTTGGGATCACCTCCCTGGGGCGTATCAGCTGTATGGTTGGAGAAGATTCTCCTTTGGGAACAGCCTGCCGAACTTGTATTGTTAAAACTTAATGAGTTCATGGGATTGACTCTGCTGCAATTATTTCTTGGTGATGTATAAAAAATAGCTGTTCTAACAGGCTTATAAAATGTTCCAGAGCTCCATTAATTTGCCCTTCATTAGCTGTGTAATTTTGCTAATGACCCGAGATATTTAGAGGCATTGTCCTGTGAGAATTATGAGTTTCACTGTGAGGCCTCACAGAATCGCTGCACACACAGCTCCAGCACGTCTTGCTACCAGAAATTTGTTCTGCCCTACTGCATCTAATTGTATTTTTTACTTTTGAACTGAAGTAGAGTCATCTCCCATTGATAAATGAATAATTATTTCATATACGAAATTACACATTTAATGGAAGTTTGCATTGTTAGAGTGTTAAATGATTAAATTTGTTAATTGTGTAATGTTACTGGACATAATGATGCATTTAACCATTAACAGTTTTCCACTGCATTGCCTTTTAAATTCTTATGTAGTGCAATATACATTCTTGTTGCCTTTTCATCAAGTGTTAATAATAATGGAAAATAAAGGTTAGAGTCTGGAATGGGAAGTATCCTGACTGTGATAACTTGAAAAAAATTATGTGTGTCACTGGAGACCACAGTTGGTAAGGTGGTGGCTGAGGAGAATAGGGTATCTGTAATACTCAGCAAAGTGGACCTTTTCATTTTCATTTTGTATTGTGCCCCCCCTTCTCTCCATTGGTAGGATTTCATTTTTCAGTATGAAATAACAAAAAGAACAGGGGAATTTGTAAAGAAGTGGTGTGAGGGACAATGGCAGTAGTTCCTACTTTAATCTGTCTGAACATCTCTCGGTGTCCATTAACCATGAAGATTCATATGGAATTTGTCCCATTTCCTTCCTGTGATAAGAGCAGGAGGAGAACTTTGTGAGGCTTGGACTCTGCTATCCTCAAGAGTGTAAATACTTACTTTGCTTGGAGAAGGAAGGATTGGTCTCTCTGGTCTCTCTAATTAATAAGGTGTGCTGGAGAAAGGAAGCTCTGTGGCCTGTGTCACTGGGCTGGCGTTTGTGGAGGGATGACCAGGATGGCTCCATCTGCCTTGGCCACTGCTGCTACATGGGAGCACGGCTGTTTCCTCAGCTTTTCAGGAGTGAAGGCAGCAACTGAACCACACGGGTTGAATAAGTATCAAATCATGGAATCACGAGTTGGAAAGGACCTTAAAGATCATCTCGTTCCACTCCCCTGATGTAGGCAGGGACACCTTGCACTATCCCAGGTTGTTCAGAGGCCTGTCCAGCCTGGTCTTGGACACTTCCAGGGATCCAGGGGCAGACACAGCTTCTCTGGGCACCCAGTGCCAGGGCCTCACCACCCTCACAGGGAAGGATTTCTTCCCAATATCCAATCTAAACCTTCTCTCCATCAATGTGAAGATATTCTCCTTTGTCCTGTCACTACATGCCCTTGTAAACACTCTCTCTCCATGTTTTTTGTCAGCTCCTTCAGGTACTGCAAGCCATAGTTAGCTCATCCTGAAGCCTTCTCTTCTCCAGGCTGAACAATCCCAACTCTCCCAGCCTTTCCTCGGAGCTGCTCCATCCCTCTGATCATCCTAGTGCCTCCTCTGGACTCGCTCCAAAGGAGCCTGTCCTTGCTGTGCTGGGGAGCCCAGGTCTGGATGCAGCCCTGCAGGTGAGATCCATGCTGGGGGCAGCCCCTTCTCTGGAAGTGTGGCCTGCATGTGGCCAGGGAAGTGTGAGGGGTATGTGGACAGCAGAACTGGAGAGAAATGCTGCATTTATGTCCCACAGCAACCCCTCGTTAGACTGGGCTTTCAATTTTTCCCCTTTCTGCAGCTTATACCTGTAAGAAGCTGACTGGCCTCTGTGTTTTGGGTTCAAGATGAAGGGTTCCAGAAGGGTTACCTTTACTGATATTGAAGTAAATCAGCTTTCATAGATCAAGCAGATCAGGCAACATCACATCACTGTTAGACCAAAGTTGAAACAATCCCTAGGAAAGCCAGAAAAGCTTCAGAAACTGACTTTAACACTATCTTTGAAAGGAAAGTCGTTTTACTTCAAGATTATCATCACAATTTAGATGCTGTACATTGTAGTCGGATAAAGAGGGAATTTGGCAGATGAGCTTTTGCCTCTGGAGCCTCCAGATGACTGGAACAAGCCTCCCTTTCAGCTTAAATCAGCAAACAGCATAATCTTCTTTAAGCCTGGGGTTTAAAAGGCTATTTGAAGGAGGATTGTGCAAAATCTATTTCCAGTAATATGGTTACTGGAGCTAAAGAGAATGTGTTGTTTTCATGAGATTTTTGGATGGCCCTGTAGTGTGCGTTAAATTATTGCAAGAATGATACAGTTGATGGTTTTCACTTAATCTTTAGATATATGTGCTGGGCTCTTTGGCAAAACTGAAAGCACCTCTTAGTTCTTGGACATTTTTTTCACCGTGGTGAACAAAGTAGATATCAATACCCTGGGTAGTCCCTCTGTAGGAAAGGTGCTTTGTTTGTTGTGGCCATCAGGAGTCAGTTAAAGGTCCCCCTCCTCATGTGTAATGCCAGTGGGGGAGAAATTGATTGAAACCAACAGCAGCAACCTTTCCCCGACCTGTGTGCTGGCTGTAGCATTGGTACCTCAGGCAGTATGGCTGTGTCCTTACTGCTGTTCCTGTCTGGGGTACGTATTCCTGGGGAAAATTGCCTTTCCATTCTGGCTGGCATGGTTTGAAGTCCTGACTTTTATGGAATCAAGGCCAGAGTATGCTGCACTTCTCCCTGTCCTGGGTGGCCCAGCCTGGGGTCCAGCTCAGTGGAGGCTGGGAGCCTTGAGCCTTCTCCATTTCTTTGGGCATAAAGTTCCTGAATAAAAACAAAACCATTTCATGGGCTTTGGTGGCAGAGTTATCTTGTTGAGAGATTAACTGTGTGGGAATGTCTATTAGGAGTGCGAGCAAAGAAATTTCCTGAAAAGCTGCAGGCAACACTCAAATATTTGAGCTAAATCACAGGTTTCTGCAAATAAAACACTACATGTATTCTGCCTTTACTAGAGGAACTGACAATGGTTCTACCAGGAAACAAATACCAAAAGCATATTTCTTGCTAGATTTCCCCATCTTTATTGCTTTTGTTTTCAATGTGTTGGAGTACTTGTGCCTTGCCCCATGTGAAAGTTGAAGGCAGAAGCTGGAACTGTCTTTTATAATTTTCCAAGGGAAGGAGGAGCAATTAATGTTGAAGTAATATGATAATTATCAATGGGGAAGAAGGTTATTTTATTTTAAGACAAATCCTACTTCACTCATGCTCTCATGAGCACCAAGATGCATGTGGACAGGCCAACATCCAGGCACTAAGACAGGTTTCCCACGGGGATTCCTCAAAACAAAGAAGAGGACAAGTTATGCTGGATCCCTGGTGCTTATTGTGCACCCTGGAACCTTCCTAAGGTTAATGAAGTATGTGCTGGTTTTGAAAGTGGCTGGACTGTACCCTTCAAGAGGTCACAGTAGTTGTGTTTCTTTTGTGTATTGTACCCCCCTTCTCCCCATTGGTGGGATTTATTTATTTTCTTATCTAGGCGTTGACTTGTCTCTCCCCCTACTCTGTGTCTTCCCACCACCATCTCTTCATGGGTTTAGTCTGTATTTCAATATCCTGTATTGTCCTTATCTGGGTTGTGTTGGATCCTGACCTGCTGTCAGGATCTGACACCCTTTTTATCCCTGCTCATGCTGTTCCTTCTGGTGCTCCCGCACCCAAGCCTTCCATTCACTCCCCATTCATGCCACTCTCCACATTGTTATTAGATATTTCTACAAAGTGGCCACAGGAGTTTTCATTCTGTACCATCACACCACACTCTGTATCCCTGCATTCCCCTGCAGTCTGCTGTGAGAGCCTGGCAAGTTGCATGAGCACTTAATTTATTTATCATTTCATATTTCAAATAATTAAGTGAATTGCTGGCACTGCACAGATAATATCTGTAGATCTTAACAACTGATCATGTATGGTTATGGTAATCTAGAGAAAAGGCAAATGAACTATGAAAACTGCTTCGTCTATAAATAAAACCATTTAGCTTCAAAGCAGTATTGCCATGGAAATTCTTCACTGATAAAGTATGGGAGTGAGGCTTTTCTCATTTAGATTTCCTGAGCCTTTTTATTTTATGCTGACAAGATGCCAGAGGGAAAAGAGCTATAAACTCAGTACTGCATATTTAAAAGATGGTATTTTATTTCATCTTCTTCATTCCAAATCTTTCCATTTACAGTATACAGCCATGAACTGAAATTTGTAACAAATGAGGAAAAAGGGATAGGAAGTATTGTTGTCAAGGTAAATCTGGTGCTACTGAAAACTTTTGACTTTGCTTAGAGGTGGCTTGTCTCCTGTATTTGTAGATACTCTTCTGATCAAAAAAAGCTAATCAGAAAGCTTTCTCTGAACCACACACAAGTTGAAGAACCTCAGAGGAGAGCTGAGAGAAAACACACTTAGCTGATCTGTGGGGTGGTGCACATGAAATCCATTCTCCAGCAATGCAAGATCCAGTGTATGCCTGTCTTGCTGGGATTTGCTCTGTGTTGGAGCTCTGGGAAGGACTGAGCTCCATGTGACATCAGCCTCCCTGCTGTTGCACTGAGGAGGTAGGATTAGAAGGAGCTGGTCAAAAGCTATCTTGGATATTGCTCTGCAGCTTCATAGCAACCTGAGTCTCCTGTGCCTTGTGCCTGGTAATCCCTGCACAGCAAAGTTAGCAGTTATCATCTTGTTTTGCTTTTCTGAACCTATAATTCTGCTGTTACTGTATTTGTGTGGTGGCACTTGTGTCTAGGTGAGGTAAGGGTATATTATCATATTTCTGTGGGATTATTCAAAGCAGATTATAGTGTTTCTTCTTACAAGGTTTCTGCTAAATTATGTTGTCCTGGACTGGATATAAAGTTGGCATAAATTCACCCTTTATTTTCTTTTTGTATGTGAGTTGGGAGAAGTGAATCATACCAATTCACTGCTTTGCTTCTCTGCCTACTGTGCTTTTTGATTTCATAGCAATTATCTGTAACTGCATTTACCCCCTCCTAGAATGACAATTTGATATTGAGGTCTCTAGATCCTATCAGACTTTGGTTTCTGAATCAAACACAGAGACTGCTGGATGAAGGTCTTATATGGAGCTATGAAATGTTGTATCACACCTTTCATCCTGTGTCTCTCTGTGGAAACTCCTTACACAGCTGCACAATCTTCAAATAGATCTAGATGTAGAGTGCTGCAGTGATACAAATGGAAGCCATCTAACAGCCTATTGCAAGGTATGGAGAAAGAGCTTTGTTCAATTTCCATTTTTTAGCATACATTAAAAACAATCAGGCAAACCAGCCCATCAGTGCTACTGGGAGAAGCCTGGCATCTTTATGAGTTAGTGATCAACGGTTAGGATAACGCTTCCCTTTATTGATCATAGACTGCTGCATTCAATTAAAATGAGAAGTAATTTAATGAAATTAAATCCAACTCACTGGGGGCGACCAAGCATGCCATGCACGTTGTGAATGTCACCCAAAGGAAAACTTCACACTGGTAATGCATCCATTGAACCATCCGCCTGCTCGCAGCAGGAGCTGGCTGAGTGCCCTCTGCTGCCTCTGCACGCACAGATTGCTGATTCCTGCGGCCTTGGCTCGGTGCTGGGGGAGTGCAATTACCTGCTATTATCTTCCCATGGTGACAGGAAGAGGTGTTCTCTTCTTTGAGGAAGTGTGGTTGCACTGGCCTGGTCAGAGAGAGAAAGCCAGATAAACCTTCCCAGGAATTGTTCTGGGGAGTTTGGGAAGGCTGAGAGAAAGAATGAAAATGATCTTGGCAGCTGGTGTTTTGAACAGTTGTTTCTCATAAGATGGTTTACCAGAGAGTTTCTTAATTAGCCAGTGGCGATGGTGTGTTGATTAAAGGACCAGTCAGGTCCACCTGTATTGGAACAGTGTATAAAAAGGAATGGGTTGCTAATAAATTGGATTATTAGCCTTCTGGAGACCTAGAGTCTGTGTGTCACTTTTCACCCATTCCTGACTCAACAGTGACAAGGAAGAGCATCGCTGACCTGCCATGGGCTCTCTCCAGACCCATGCAGCAAGAGCCCTTGGCTTTTGGATCACTCAGAGGGGGAAGGCAGCACAGATCCCCGTGGCTCCTCAGCACAGCTGAAGAGTCGATTTGCAGTCAGAAGTGCCGGTCCCCTTGAGAAGGTCATGTCTGACAATTCAAAGGAGAAAGCTTTGTTGATAAGGCAGCAGACTTTAGAAGCATCAAAGCGTTCAAAATGGACCACTCAGCTTAACACACAAAGCAGGAAGCGTTTGGCTCCTCTGTGACCCTGGGAGATCTGGATGCTTTCAGCACACCCCTTCTGGCTGGCTTTGCCTCTCCTCAGCAGATGGTGTTACAGTTCTTTCAGCCCTCCACAGCCAGACACAGGCGCTTGGTTTACTGGTGAGCCGCAAGGTTATTTCGCTCCGACAATGCTTGATTTCTCTTTTTCTCACCTGCAGAAATCAAAGTATTCCCATACCTATCACTTAGCAGTTACTCCTCGGAACAGTTTGTTGCCTTTTCAAGTGGAAATCTACAGATTTGTCACCCTTTGAGGATTAGATGAGTGATCACCAGCCTCTTGCCAGGAGCACAGAGAGCTTTGGCTCTGTGCTTCGCTGTGCTGTGCAGCAGTAAATTAGACCACCACTATCTTTTGTGGGGAAATGCCAATATGACTCCTCTGCTGTCCCCAGTTGCCTCAGGAGGGAAAATCACCAAAGCCAGATTTTTCTTTTTTCCTTTTTCATGAGAAGATGAATTGCAATAGCGAATTGTCCTCTAGTTTGCCTTTTTATTTCTTTTTTCCCTGGAAAAAAAAAAAAAAATTGAGGTATTTCACCTATGATAACTTGTGTTGCATTTTTTGCTACAATTTCAACTGGACCAGGCCAGTTGTACTGAGTGCTGTGCATACCTGTAAAACAATCCCTGGTCTTGTGCCTGTGAAGGTCAAACAGCAAAAGAAAAATCTCATTTGAATGTGTGGAGAAAACGGAACATGAAAACATAACATGTTTTCTTCATCCTCTGAAATGAGTTCTTTTGACTTGGTAATACTTAATTTTCTGGACAAACAGGGTGCTGGCCAGCATGTTCCCAACTGCATTGGGGGTTCCTTTTTCTAATGAGAAATTAAGCAAAGCTCACATTGGTGCAGTTTCGTATTTGGCAGTGAACTTCAGGCAGAGGCAGCTCACATTTTATGGTTCTTTGATTTGTAGAACGTGTAAAAATCAGCAGAGTGAAGATTGCTAATTTTGCGGATTTTTTAAATCACAGAACCACAGTTCTTTAGCTTTGTTTAATCTTCCAAATTCATGGCTTGACTTTGATACATTCTTCTCAGGAAACAGGAGCTGCAATGCTTTAAAAGCCTATGCAGAGGCTTTACCTGTTGGAAACAATAATTCTGTTTTGAGGGCAAGATCATTTGTCTGTACATAGTAGTTCTGTGTTGGAAGCAAGAGGGTGGGGAAGAAATACAGTGAGAGACATTGAACTAGTTTAAAAATTAAAGTGGACAAAGCTTTCCCTATAGATAGAAGTGTTACCTTATCTGCTGAACATTGATTTAATAACATAGGAATTCTTCTGGCAGCTGAAGCTGGCTATAAAACTTTTATGTTGCTGTTATTACAGAATCATCACCTCAAGTGTAGGTTATATTTAGTGATTTTTTTTAATCACTAAATTGCCTTCAATGAACTTTCTAACAACAAGACTTTCCAAATGAGCTTTCCTCTTTTTCCTCTTTATTCCTCCACCCACATGCTCTGTGGAAGCCAAAAGGCTTCCTATGTCTTGAATGCTCATTCTAGTGGCAGGAATCTGCTTGAAAGAAATTCTTGCCTATGTTTTTTTTTTGCATGTTTCTTTGACCAGAGGAGCATTTTAAAGACTCCAAAGAGGATGATTCCATCTGGCACAGCTGTGGCCAGATGTATGTCCCATCTCAAATCTTGGGAATGGCATCCTCAGGAATTACAGACCACTAAATTAGGAAGCCTCTTGCGGGAACTGAGCAGAAGCATCTGCAGGAAGTCCTGGGTGGGGTGGGGATGTTTGGACCACTGATGTATATTCTATTTCAAACTATTTGCTGGAAGAACCTCCAAGGCTGAACAAATCAGCTCCTGCTGTTGCAGGCAGAATTTTACTTTGGGTTTATTCAGTTTGAATTAAAGCATCCACCTGCAAGTTAGTGTGTGAATTTTGCTTCAGTTACTCTCATCCATTTTCATTACTTTTCTGTAGACGAATTCACAATTCCTCATTTCGACCTTTTTTTTTCTTTTTGTCCTTGCTTTATGTTAGCAGGTTGTGATAGGTGGGCATCAGACACCAATTTCAGCCTTAAATGGAAAGAAACGAGAGGAAGAGAATTGATTTGCTTGGTGTCTAAGAAGAGCCTTCCTACTCCATATACACTGGTCTTTAATGATGATGATTTGGGGCTTTTTGGGGGGGGAGATGAGACTTCTCTTTCTGTGAGAGTCATGGGATTGCTGAACTCGGAGGGAATTAAGGAGGAGTGGGAGAAGAACATGTGGCCTACAGCAGTATCTCAGGAATGTAAGGATTCTTTGGCTATCACATCCTTTCCTCCACATCCAGTTAAACTGTGTGGTGCTGGGAGCTGAATGTGCTAGAGGAGAAGGAATTGCAGTGGCCAGCCCAGCTCAGCCACCCTCGCCTCCCCGTGGTGGCAGCACGTGGGCAGGGCTGTCTGGGAGGTTTTCCTAGTGCACAGCTTAGAGCAGTGGTGTGGAAGAGCAGTGATGTGCTCCTGCTAAGCAGACCATCCAAGCATCATGGGAATTGGCTTCAGCTTTCTGGAGCTGCTCATGCAGAAACTTGTTAAGAACTCCAGAGGGTGAGTGCTGTCTGCCTGGTGTTACACAGCTGCTGCTTCTGTATTCAATTCAAGCTGGGTCTTCACGGGTTAATCATTTACAAGTGTGAGGTTTCTTGTGGCATGCTTGGCCAAATCTAATGTACAGACTTCAATTTGAAGTGAGCAGAGTGTTGAAAAATGAAATGTTTTTGAAAGTTAAATTGCAGTCATTTATATGAAAATGCCTTAGGTAACTCTTTTCCCCCCAATATAAAATATACTAATATAAAATATACTAAAAATAAAATAAAACTAAAATATACTAATTTTATAGCACATTAATAATTCATGTGCATATTGGTTGCAGACATAAAGCACAAAAATATACATTGTTCTGTAAAGCACAGATTTTTGAAACATACAGGAATTGCTATGATCTGCTGCTAGTAATGCTTGATTAGCTTCATACTATTTAATTGTTGATGAATGTTCACGAGTATTCATTGACACAAATAAGAAACAGGATCCTCTGCAGAGGTTTGCAGGAAGTGCCCAGAAACACATCTCCTGTGACATCAGATTTATAGGCACAGCAAGATTCATGTGAGGCAGCCAAGTTCAACCTTTGGCTGCACTCAGGGCAAGCTGCTGCACTCTGGTTTGCTAAACCAGTATGGGAAGAAGATATTAAATATAAGGGATAACATGGAGAGACACTTCCTCTGGGCACTAAAATAGGGATCTACAGGGAGTTCTTGGTTTGTGATGAGTCTTTCTGTGTCAAGAGTCCAGGAGGAGCTTGTCCTACCCCCCAGCTCCTGCAGCACAAACATTTTATAACAGGGATCTGGCCACTAAGGGTTCTTTGGCACATTGCTGTATTAACATTGCCTTTACCACTGTACTGATGTACAGAGGGTTTTTGACTAAACATCCTTGAGACATTAAACATTAAAATATCCTTTATCTCCTGTCCACAGGTGTGTGTTGTACACAATAGTAATGTCCTGCTCACACATGGCTGAGTTTTTGTGGTGTAAAACAGACCAACAGCCCCCATCATGTTAATGTTAGAGCTGAGAAAACTGCCTTTCACCGCGTTTGAAGATGCAGGTGGTAGATTGGTGACAGATGGAGGTGTAGATTCTGCTCTCCTGGTGGGACTTGAGCTATAAAATGTGTTGGATCAGGTGGATACCTTGATGCCCATCCCAGAAGGAACTGGAGAGTTGAGTGAAGAAGGCCACAGGTACATGCACAGCTCGGGTGTGTTGATGGAGCTCAGCTTCTGGAGCAGGATGTAAGTCACTGCCATTGGAATGAGGAACTTGGGCAAAGTGAACTTTACTCTGGGTTCTGGGTTTGAATTTATGCAATAAACTCCATACTGAGTTTAATTTTCAGAAATACCAGAAGTTAATTACTTGTTTGCTTGATTTCACTTCAGCTCCTGTGATTAGTAATTAAATATGGCAATGGAAAGCATTCCTGCTCTGGGGGATGGACTGTGGAAGACATGGTCATTCTCTTTCAATCCTGCTTGCCATAGAAGACTGCCACCGTTGAGTCAGGAATGGGAATGAAGGTGACACACAGACTCCAGATCTCTTCAGAAGGCTGATCTGAGTTTATTAGAAACCCGATCTTTTATACACTGTTCTGATAGAGGTGGACCTGATTGGTCATTTAATCAACATCCTGTCACACCACTGGCTAATTATAAACCTTTTGGTAAACATCAACTGTTCAAAACACCAGCTCCAAGATTGTTTTAATTCTTTCTTTCAGCCTTCTCAAAACTCCCCAGAACAATTCCTGGGATAGTTTATCTGGCTTTCTCTCTCGCTGACCAGACTGTCACATCCACAGAAGACAAGGCCAAAGCAGTTAATTTTTTGTCAGGAGGGTTTCCCAGTTATCATTCCTTTTGCATTTGGGTGTGGAATCAGGTCACCTCTGGCACGAGGCAGATGTGTCTGGTCAGGGGAGCATGGCCATGTCCTGCCTGGAGCTGTTGGACAGAGGAATGATGGTCAGTGGGAGGATGAGACCCCAGAAGAGCGTGTGGTGCCTCTTGGCATGCAAGTCCAGCTGCCAAGAGAACTGTCCCTGAAATAGTGTGGTGTGATGAATCCACTCTGAGGAAACTGCTGGAGACAGGAGAAGCAGCACGTGAAATATGAGAATGACTTTACATTGCAGGATGATGAGGACTTTTCTGAAAAAAAAAAAAAAAAAAAAAATGAAAGCTCTTTTGCTGCAGGTGAGGCATGCTGGGAAGAATAACTTCCCTGTGATTACTCTGTGAGAAATATATAGGATTTTTTAATCCATCAGTGCATTTTTGTCAGCTGTTAGAGACACTAGGATAACTTTATTCAGAGATATGTTGAAGATATCAATGTGCTATTGGAAGAAAGCGAGTCTGAGCATGTCACCTCTGTTGCTGATAAATGTCAGCCCATTCATGATGCTCAACAATTGCAGAAGTTTTAAAGTTTTCTTTAAACTCTTCTTTAAAATCATTTTTCATTAAAATAACAATCATTATTTACCTATTTACAATAACTTGACCAAACTTGCATAAATACATTTCAGTCAAATTCTTACACATTATCAAAGTATATTTACTTTTCCTTGAAAATATTTCCAGTTATCCTTCCCAGTCTCTAAACAGCTTCATTAAAGGATTTTCCTGGTCAGGTCAAAATAAATACACTGGGAAAAAAAGGGCAGCACGAATGTGGAGTAGAAATGGGAGAAATTAAGTTACACAACATCAGTTTGAGATGTTCAGTTCAAGTGCCTGTGTTTTGTGTTTGGAAAGGTATTTTAAATGTCATTTCATATGTACAGCCAAACTTTACAACATCCCCTTGGTGGTGAAAAGCTTAGGTCTGCCTTAGTAGAGAAGGTCTGTTTTAGAGGTTTTTTCCTCCAGAATTAATTTCTTCTCTGGCTTTGGATGTATTGACTGCAGGACACAGTGTACAACATTATATTTGCAAGCATTTTTAGGAGGGAAAGTTCAGGCATTTTGGGCTGCAGACTGGGAGGTACTAATTTGAATTTTTTACTTGCAGCTCCCAAATATTCTTACTCTTAGAAGAAATGGCCAAAGGAAGTTTGGCCAAAGGCAGCTATTTCTTATATAGGTTATTTCATGGGTCTGATTTTTAATATCTTGTGGTGCCAGATGCTAAGTGATACAGGCATTTTTTTAAATAAAATAATAATGATAATTGCAAGTGTTGGAGAGTATATTTAGAGGAGAAGACTGCAGCAGTACCTTTAAAGACTAACAATGAGTTCTTTAACTCTGCTCTGGGTTTTTGCTCCTGTGGTCTTTTAGTGAGGTGTATTTGCTTTTGAATATGCCTTTGAGGACCCTTGAACAGTAAGAGAGTATAATCAAATCACTTAAGGGTTGATATGGCTTTTTCTGTGGATTATCTGGATGTGGCTGCAATAACAGTGTTGTTTTCCTCTGGCAAATCACTGCTGCGTGCTGCCATGAAATGCCTGCACATTTAAACTTTATTGCAAATTTAAATTACATTATTTTGCCGGACAGTAATTCCCTGGAGCATTATATACCAAATCATTAATTGCTGTTTCTAATGTGCACGATCCATTGGAAAACATTAAGCAACACTCACAGTTCCCTTTATTGTTATTGCTCTTTCAATCCCTGAGGCAGCAGATCATATGGAAACTCCTGGGCAATCTCAGACTGACGTTCTGTGCTTCTGACAGGGATGGCTTTGGGCTGCAGATGTTCTGGGACCATATGGTATCTGCATATTGTCTTCAAGAATTATTACAAAATAGACCGTTTTGGAGGGGAAAGATAACCTGATCATAAATATTAATCACTGCAGCTGTAGTTTGAATTGCTGTAAAAGTGTCATCATGGAATTCCAGACTTTCCTGTTTTCACTCACGGGTGTATATTTTCCATACTACTTTATAATTAAAAATCTATTTTTCAGAGAACTCTTTGGTAACCCTGCAGATTGTCTGTAAACAAACTGAGTATTTTTTTGACAAGGACATCTGAACTAAGATACACTGTACACACAAAATGCAATTCTCATCAGGAGATCTAAACCAGTGGCCTGCCCTGCAAAATCCTGTTGTCTCGTTTTACCTCCAAAACCCTAATAATAATAACCCCAGCTGTAGGGATGAGCACTGCTTTTCTGCCTGAGTTCCACTAACACCAGGGCCTCAGTGAAAACCTGCTGCAGTCTCATGAGTGAAAGGTTTTGATGAATTTGACCTTTTCTATTTTTCCTGCAAATAAGTGTATTTCCAATTTCTTGAGAACATTTGTTTGAACAAGGCTACCTGTTACTGGGTCTGCTGGAGTGCTGGGTAGTGCTTGCCTAGGTGTTGCTTTCTTCCTGAGGCCCCTTGATCTCAGGGACATCCACTGAAGGATTTCTTTCGTGGGGTGTCATGGGGTGACTTTATGATGCTGAATTCTATCCCCGTTCATCTGTTTAGCCCTGTTTTCACCCAAATTTGCCCTAAATCAGGACATGAGGTCACAGTCAGTGGTTCACAACTCACTCTGCAGGGGCCTCTGTTCTCCTGGGCAGTGGCTGGGCTGCAGATCTGGAGTAAGCCCATTTCTGGTGTCCATCAGGTGCAAGAGGACAGTGGCCCTGGCCATCCAGCTTGGATGTAGCACATTCAGTGGAGATGGGCTGTCTGTAATATTTATCCCCTAGAAGCATAGAGGCATTGGGATCTCAAGAAGGTGGAGTAGCAGAGGAGAGTTAGATCCCACACCCTTGCTGGCCATGCTGCTTTTGATCAACCCAGGACAAACTGGTCTTTGCTTGTAGTGGGCTTCTGGGCCTTCAGTGCTGATTTTACACTAAGGTTTTTGGCTTAAGAACGGGTAAAAAGACTGGGGAGAGGGTCTAAATCCTTCAGTGCAGCTGATCAAATTTTCTAAATAATCTTCTTTTGATTTTGCTTTTAATTTGTGGCATTAAATGATGTCTCTGTGTGCCTGCTTGTAGAGAACTGTCTGCATATTCTGTAGTGCTGATCAAATAAACCTCAGGTGTTGTGCTGGAATGATGCTCCTGATGGCAGAGCACTTGATTGCTGCCTCACACCGAGGGTGGTAAAAGCACTTTTGAGACCTAGTGCCTTCTCAGTGATATTTTGGTAGAAGCTGCTGTGGTACTCTGGGGACAGTTGCTGTGAGTGGATTAGGAGACATTTTATTGCTGAATGTGTGCAGGATCTGCTGTACATTCATAACATACAAAAGAGAGTGTCGATAAATTGTACAGGAAATTCTTCAGAAAATTATTTGACATATTTGAAAATTATTTACATATTTGAGGCAGTGAGCTCAGATTAAATGGCAGGAATTAAGAACAGGAGCAGGGCTGAACCAGGGCAGAGTCTAAATGCCTATCCCACTGCAGTGTAGGGACACATGCACTGGGCTGCATGTTTTGCAAGTACTGCTTTAAATCACTGTTTTTCTTAAAAACATTCAAAAGCTAAAAGACCTGTCTAAGAATCTGGAATTATTTAATTTGTGCCATTAAGAAAACCTGAAGATATTTTAAATCACTTCAAAAGATTTAGCACAGAATAAGCAAAGTAGCAGAAAAGAATTCTTCTCTGGGAGGAGCCCAAGCAAATTTATCATGGGTTCCCTATTCCTTGCCATTAGTTCTATATTGCAAATATAAGTGTGGTGACAAACACAGGGATACTGATAGAGCAGCGTGCAGAGCCCAGAACACCCCTAGAGTCATGAGGATTTTCCCCTCATTATTGATATACCAGGTTGCCCTGATTTTTTCTGTCTAAAACTACTGCCATTTTCCATCTTTGCTAATTGGACTTCTGCCTGTTCACATGAGTCAAAATTGCAATGCACAAATGATGGATGAAGCACTTTAAGTGTTAAGAAACTATATTTTAGGTTTAACAAAGCACAAATATATTTATCACAACCCTTCCTAGGAAGATGCAGTTTAATGGGCTTCACCAAAGCTGTGAATACAGCTCAAGAGCTGGCTCAGCACCTCGTGCAATATGAGCCTCTCACTGCAGTTCTACTGCTTTGCAATTTGCCTCCTTGTTATTTATGTTCTTTCATCTTGACCTCATCCTTTTTTTTTGTGAATGCTAACAAGGCAATAATTGAGGCAGTCCTGCCCAGGACCAAGTACTGATCTCTGTTTTTACTGTGGATTAAGTGTGTGTATGAATATGTTAAATACTTTATTCTTCAATTTCTGCGTTGTGCTACATTAAATTTTTTCCTATGTGGTGAGCTGTGAAAGTTCAGGTGTTGGATTATCTGCTGTAGTGATTGTACTGAGACAGGGTCAGAATACTGAACACATGCAGCTTCATCACAGATGGACCCTGGATTTCTGTTTGGGCACCCAAATATTTGTGAGGGAGAGAAGAAATTTCTTGGAGTCTTGGAATAATCAAGCCTTTTGGAATAATTAAACATAAAAAACCTGTGCACATCCCCTCTTTCTCCCCAAAATAATGGCTTGCTTTTAGCAGTAAGAGTGAGTTTGGAAGATACATAGGGTTTTTTGAAAATGCAGGATGTCAAAACGTGATTTAAATGTGATATAGAGTATTGAAAAACAAACAGAGTCCAAACTTCTTCCCTACCACAACTCTACTGGTTAAATTGCAAAAGGCCCCCTCTATGATGGCAAAACTATTTTTATCAAAATAAAAGGATGAAGAGGGTGAAGTTGCAGGATGATGCAACTGGTTCAAGTCAGGTATTCTGTGAATCTAAACTTCCCCTTAGGAGTTTTCACTTGGGTTTTTTTTATGTCAGTCTCCAAACTGCTTAGCAAGAGGGGAATTAACTGGAGTCTTTCAGATGGGGTGCTAATTTCAAGGAGCTCACCCTGCCACAAGGGCTGGTTTCTGGGATGAAATCCTGCAATTTTGCCCTGGTGGCAGTTCCAGGGAGCACTGATTATATCAGCTCATCTGTTGGACCCTGGTGGTTGAGTAGAGTGAGACAAACAGAGAGCTCTGATCCAAAACTGAGTTGTTTGCTGGATTTGCCAGTTTTCGACTAGTGTTCCCACAAGAATATGCTGGAATAAATTAAGATGGAACTTCTGGAATAAATTAAATTTATGCATGAACTATTGTATTTGAGGTTGGATGAGGGGAAAGAATATGGCTTGAAAGTTCAATAATCTTTTTCCTTTATCCCTGAAGGCTTGCTCCACTCTTGAGGATTCCTTGGAGGCCACTGGAAAGTGCCCTCATATATAGAAAAAAATGTTCTGTGGAGTCATGGTGGAGAATGAGAGGATTATGGACAGGAAAGCAAAGATCAGAAGTAGAATCTACTTTTTTAAGCCTTGTAAATTCCCCGCAGTGGGATGAGATGTGCTCATTATCATGTGTCATTGTGATGGTGAGTGGGTGATGGACTCTGAGGTTTCTTCTACCAATTCCAATATACACTTTCTGAATACTGACATTTCTTAGCAGCTCTTCCCTGACACTCTGGAATTTCCCTCTTGGACTTTTTTTTTTTTTTAGTGAAAATATTTTTAGAGACTTGGTGGTTTTAGGGTAAATCAGCTTTTTGGTACAAATCAGGATTCAATTTTGTAGCTTAGGTAACTGAGTTATTTTTAGTAACTAACTGAAAAGTAAACCAAACTTACTTTGGCCATGGAAGCAATCACAAGAGGAGAGTAAAGGCATGGATTGCAGAACAAACCAAGTGGTGAGTCCTGGTTCAGTAGAGGATTGCCCAGAGATGTGCAGAAATCCTTTGTACCGTCCTGCACTCCTATCTAATGACATTGGACTATATTTGAGGAAAAAAATGAGTTTACATTTCACACTACGACACAAAATAACTCACACACACCTCTAAGATCAAAAGAGCAAAAGGAAGCAACTTTTATTTCTGACCTCGCAATATATAGAATTCCAAAAGTGGCAGTGGATTGGAGGAAGAAATTGCCACCTCTCCAACCACACTGGTCAAACCAACAGTCCATCAATTCCCTCCTCCCACAAAGAAGAATGCAAAACAATCATTATTTACATGACAGTGTGTGAGAAACTCCAGTAGAAATATGTAAACATCAGAAGGCATGGAAAACTTTTAAAAGAATTTCAAAACTTTTAAAAGAACAGGGCAACATTTACGTTCAACTCATTTCCAATTTTGGGGGAAAGAAGGGAGGGATGTATTGAGATTATGTAAAATTTTGTTATCCCTCTGATTGTGACATTTCCTAGAGCTGAGTGAAGTAAAGCACAAGGAGAGTAAATGAATTCTTACCATTTCCAGAAGAAGCTCAGTGCAGTGTAACTCGGTGTAGGAACCCAGGCCCTCTCCCCGTGTGCTCAGAGGACCTCTGAGGACAACTTACCTGTCACCTCTTGTTATAAAGCTGATCAGTAGGAATGAAAATGGCAACTCAGTTGGGCAGGCCCAGTGTCACTGCTGGGTTCATTTAAACTCCCAGGTATCCAGCTCTTCCTGCAGAGCCAGATTGAGCAGGAACTCAAACACTTGAAGGGAAAGCAGGCTCAGGAGCAAAGCTGAGTGTGTGTAACAGCAACATCAAGGACCTGTTGTGAGAAAAATACACAAATATACACAAAGAATAGCACAAACCACCCAGCACCTCGTATGGGGCTGTAACTGCACTGAAAAAGGGTGGATGTGAGCCAGGATTATTACTGGAGAGCTGATGGACAGAACAAGAAAAATGTCATCTTCTTTTAGTCTGTAACTGGTCATAGTAATTGGCCTAATAATGCTATCCTAAAGTTATTTATGTGCAGCAGTTCTGGGCTGGATTTCATTTATTTATGTGCTGTAGAGACAAAGATAAGAGAGAAACCATATGCATTTTGATAGATACCATATGACTCTGATTCTCATCCCCCAAATTCTTCCCATTCCCCTCATCCTTTATAGGAGCAAGAAATAATAACAGATGTATTTCTTTCCATAGTTTTAAATGTTGAGGTTTTAGCCCACTGCTGTTCCATCTGCTTGTTACCATGAGCTATGGGAGCAGTGAATTTTCTTGACACTGTTTAGGGTATTCTAAAAAGAGAGAGCAGCTAGGAAAAAATTAATAATTGAAAGATATAAAACACAAAGCAAATGTGCTTCCCCTCCAAATCCCAAGTGTGGATCTTGGGGTGCTCCTGTGCCTGAGTGGGGGATGGCTGAGTGCTGGGCACGCTGGCAATAGAGACATCACTGCAAGAGGTGCGCAGGAAAGAGGATGGACAGACTGACTGTGCACTTGACTGCAGGAAGATGTGCTTAATATGGGGCTTTCTGTGGTCCATTCAAACTGGTCATGGCATCATATATTCCAAATAAGCATCCCAATACCTGGTGCTCAATTTGGAGTATATGTTACTCTATAAGAAGTAGTAATAAAATGCATGGAAGTCTCAGTCTCAGGGGAAATCCCATTAAAATTAAGTATTTGGTGTGGGAACTGGCCTGGGATGAAAATTTCGGCCTTTCTACTTGCAACTCCTTTCAGGATTCTGTTTATTTCTTTGTCACCATATCTAGTGGGTAAGGACTGGCTGAAATCAAAGACAGATTAGCAGGAGGGTCACAATGCCATCCTTTCAGACCAGAAAGGCAGAGTTTAGCCACTCAGACTTTTGCTGTCCAACATGGCCTCAGTGTGGTCAAAGGGCACAATCCCAATTTCATCAAACTCTCTCCATCCACTTCGGGTCAGACCCTGCTCAGACAAAGCCAGACTGGCACAGGTAATTATTTACTGGTTTACCAAATAATTGACATTACAATAATTGACATTGCAATAATGTCACACAGGAAAGAGCTGGTGTTTCACCTGAGCTGAGCTTGTGAATTCTGACTTTCTAACTTACATCTGATCAAAGAATTGTCCTCCTTGAGCCACTGCCTGTGACATTCTGTTGGAACAGGAAAACACATCTGCTGGCATTCCAGCACCGTTGTGTGTAGGGCAGGCAAGTGCAAAGATGATTCCATATCTTCGTTGTGCAGATATTTTTCCTTTTTGCCCACTTTTGGAGTGATTTGGAAAGCTGTGACATAACTGCTCAGTGACAGTTTGCACCCTTTTAAAAATAACTTCAACATAGTAATTTTATTAACATTCTAATACTTAGAATTATCATCTGCACTTGGAAAATGCCTCTAATTGATAACAGGGAAGCACTAGGAATTTATGTAGGTGAGAATCTGCTGGGCCCTTAATGAGTGTATAAAAATATACTTCAAAATAAAACTACTTTGTGAGCTATTTGCTAACATTAAAAAAATCATATAGAGTGGCTAGCTCGACCAATAAGTAGAAAAAATTTGATTGCTGTTATTTTTTAAAATGTATTTTTATAGACCAGTGAAGTAAAAGGAGTTTTTAATAGTTTGTGAGGTGGAAAAAATAGCTTGTCATTGGATACCTTTTTATGTTAGGTATGATCAGAGGTTTTCTTTATACATACGATGTATCAATTGTTAAAGAAAACATTGTATCCAATATTACTATATATATATATATATATATATATATATATACACTTTTTATATGTATATGGTTTATATACAAAAATTAACATGAAACATCTTTCCAAAACTGAAATCATCTGTAACCAGAGTACAGAAAATGGAGCTCAGGAGGGTCTGTGGCTGTAGCTGAGGGGACTTTGGCCAGGCCCGCGGGCTGGTGCCAGGTGTGTACAGCTGCAGAGCTTTCCCCACAGGCAGGATCTAATCCAGAGCCCAGGAAAATCACTGACAGTGCTGGGCAAGCACCTCTGGGACATCACCCACCCCAGGAGTGGATTTCAGGGTTCACCCCTCTCTCTGGCTCTCTTCCCAGTGATGTGAAAGGGAGTTTTGTCTGATTTAGGACTGCTGAGCACTGGAGGATTTCTCTCTGTTCCAGCCAACAACATTTTGTGGGCCTGTTGAAATCACTCTGTATTGGCAGCCTGATTTACATTTTATTTTCTTCCAAAACACAAATCCTGAGTTAGGAAGGGCTGAAGGAATGTAATGTGTAGCAGCACATTGCCAACACCACTGATATTTAATGACACGGCCTTTGGAATTTCTTTTTTAGTTCACTTTTTCCTATCACTGTCTTAGAGCAAAGAAACAGGTAACCTCCTTAGAGCAGGTAACCTCCCCTTTGCTAAGGTGGAGCCACAGACAGAACTGAATAAATACCTGAACCACAGGCAATGGGGCTGCTGGCAGTGCCCCAGCCAGGTACAGCCCATTCCAGGGTAAAAGGGTCACTGGAAACCACTCTGTGCTGCTGAAGAGTTACAGAGAGATGTTAGTGCCCACCCATCCTGTGACTGGGGGAAGCTGGCATGTTTTCCCCCTTTTTGTTGCAATCCTTTAAGGTACCTGAAATGGCAAAGCAGCAGCAGCTGTGCATGGGCAGGGTTTGAATTGGTGCAGTGAAAGTGATGCCTTGAGAAGGCTGAGCTAGAACAGAGACTAAACACAGTTAAAGAATAAAGCAGGGATTTATTAAAGGATCTCCTCCATGGATCCACCTTGGGCAGCACCAGAGCCCAGCCAGGGCTGCACCCAAGGGGAACCAAAATGGTCCCAAAATGCACGAGCGCTCCCGGGGGCTCTCACTGTGATCAGTTCTGCTCCATTTGTACATTGGAGTTGATTGTCCCATTCCAGCTTTAGCCCATGCAGTCCCATCCTGCTTGTTTTTCTCTCTCCAGCCCACATTGTTTGTGCTCTTGGATCATTTGTCCTTGGTCCCCAGCTGGAGAAGGAATTGTTTTGTCTCCCTACTCTGTGAAGAGAGCTCACCATCCCATAATATGAAGCTCAGAACTACACACTAAAGCAGCACAGAATCTGAAAAATATGAAAGCTAAAACCTGAGGCATCAAAAGCATTTACTGAAGGGAAACTTCCAGTGGCTGCCTGAGAAGTGTTTGTTCAGCTTACAGGACAGGAACAATGATTACATCTGAGCATCATAAGAACTCAGAGCTGCTTCATGGATTAAAGGGCAAATGCCCCAAAACACGCAGAAATAGTTAGGCACTTGAGATTTTGTCTGCAGACCACCTAGTCTGGGTAATTTTGAGGAGACAATTGTTTCAGAAAGGACAGCTGTGGGTTTGAACATTTCTCTGAGACTTGTTTCTAATCTGTAGCATTTGCAGCAAATCAGTTTGGATTTTTTAAGTGTTTTAAGACAGTGCTTCTTTGTAACATCTGTTAGGATACCACCCATGCATTAATAAGCTTTGCAGAGCTGTGGGGATGTAGAAGATCTCCAGAATATGTTTCCAGTTGCCAAACTCTGAATTATGGAAATCATTGTCAAAGTGGGGAGTTGTGGGTTCATTAGGAGTTGAATTTTCAGTGGAAGTCAAAGGGGTTTCAGGCTTGTAGTAATCTGAAGCTCATTTTTGTTAATTCCCCATCAGTAGGTAAAAGTTTCAGAAGATCATAAGTACTATGCACCTGGCTCATTGGTAAAACCTTTTTGTGTTAAGTGAGATCTGTAAAATTCCCAGTTCAGTAAAATATTGAAGTACATACTGAAGTCAATCCTGTTAAATCCAGCAGTTAATTCAATGCCAGTGAGTTTTGAGCATATACCTGAAGCTAAAACATGCCCTTTCCTTCTCTGTGATAGAAGTGCTTCATTCTTTAAAGTTTTCCTGTGACTCAAGAGCAGAGCTGTGGTCTGCATTATTTTATCTGGACATGTTTGGTCTCCTCCAAATGCTGGTCCAGCCTCTCAGGAAGACTGTCCATCCTCCCAGCAGAGGTGTTATGATGTGGTTCTGCATCAAAGTGCTCCAGGAGTCAGGAAACCACATCGGTGCTTTGTTTGGCATAGATGCTGAAACAAGAAAGCCACAAAGCTGGTCCTGAGAAGAAATGGGAGGGCTTTAATGATGTTCTTGAGCCTCCCATGAGCAGGCTTGCTCCAGTTACTGAAAAGCCAAACTGGAAGGCAAGGTAACAGAGGGACCACAGTAATTGTAACCAGCGCAGGAGGCCCATCCATTTGCCAATAGAATTAATGCAAATAACTTAACTTTTATGTATTGACTTACAAATTCAGCCAGAAATGCAACTCCTGACCATCCCAGTAGTACTCTGGATTCCTCCCCTGAACGTGGCTCAAAGGAACCCTCTCACCTTTCAGATGGTGGTGCTGCCCTTCAAACCTGTGTTTTAGTCTGTTAGAGTAGGAACACAACTGAAAAGCTGTTGAAATTCAGCCTTCTCCTGAATTATTTGCTGTCCTGAATTTTAAAAATGAATGTTTCACTTTATTAGCGTTGCCTCAGATAAATGCTGCCTTCAGCCTTCTTGCCTTTCATGTTCTGGGTGCTGCATTATGTCCCTGAGCCATTTTTGTTCCTGCTCCTTCACTCACCTTGTCTGCTTGAAGAGGTTTTGCCTGATTCTGTGGGAGCCAGCATGAAAACCTCTGATTTTGAGTATTTTAGTGTGTTACAAAGTACAATAAATGATAGAAACCTCACCTAAAGAGGGGGGAGTGAAGGATGAACCATAAAGTCAGCTTCTTAATCTTCTAATCTGATTTTATTACAGCTGTAATGGGGCAATTTCAGTTAAAAGGCTCTTGTCAGACAACAGTAACTATAGGTTACAGCTGCATAGGAAACAGTCTTGGTCAAAGGCAAATCAGGAATTGCTCTGAAAAAGCGATCATTTGCTCAAAACTCCTTTCCTCTTAAAATGATCAGAATTTAGTCTAATGAGAAATAAAATTAATGAATTCATAAATGTTGCTACTCTATTAATTGATGTTTTTGAAAAGAGCAAAAAAACTTGTCTGAAGGGTCTATGGGAATTAATTTCATTAACCACATTTCAGAACCAGGCACCTTTTAAGAGGCAAATTCTCCTACCACCCCTCAAACCCCAAAACTTGGATTGAACTGATGTTTTGCATTGAATCTCCAAGACACAGGATCTCTGTATAGCACAGCCAAAAATCATCTTAGGTCTTGTCTCATCTCCTGCTGTATTGCAGATGCCTCTGGCAGTGGGATTTTATTGCTGGTCATACCTGAAGCATTTATATCATTTTAATATGACCACTTGAGCACTCAGAGAAGTATAGCTCATTGTATTTTTTGCAATTAGCTACCTTCTTTGCCTTTTTTGTATAGAAGAAAGAAAATATGGAATGATTCAAGGTCATGGAAGATTTGTGCCTGCTTTCTGTGGCACTCTGAAAATACTTATTTGGATTTTTTTTTGTCTAGGGATTGTAGAGGAGCTAAAAAGTTGGGCATCTGCTGAAGCAACACTGGAATGCTGTAAGAGCTGCGTGCTGGTGTCCCTAAGAGGCTCTGGAACCCTGAACAGTGTGAAACGGTGTTAAATGTTGGTTTTGATATATCCAGAGTGATATGAAGGATTGGCTTTACCTCTGAGTAGACAGAAACTGAGCGTGGTGAGAGATTTAAGTACTGTTGCTAATACACTGCCTGTCTTAAGGCACTCCTTATGAAGGGACATATATAGATTTTAGCTTGATGCCCACAAGCTTTAGGAAATGATTTCTGAATGTCACATTCAGCAAGTTCTTTTCACAGCGCTGGGGCTCAAATTACCAGCCATTGTTGTAGTCCAATTGTCTGAACAATTGAATGTGCTTTAAAATAACTCTTAAAAATGTATAAATATAATTTTCTGACGTTTGGGCTTAAATAAGAGCTCTCTTGCATGACAAGTTTCATTCTGGAGTGAATTTTTACTGCCGAGTTATAAACCCCTGGAGCAGCAGTTTCTAATAAAAATGCTGCCAGACCCATAATGATAACAGCACAGTAGTGCTGCTGTAATAAAGAGAAAAAGAGAATCATCAGACTTGCTGCTTAAATTATTTTTTTTTTATATATATAGTAGGCCTTTGAGAGAGGATCCAATGCTGATGATATTCATGGAGTACTACTAAGAGCTATAAAATTGTTGACAAATATACGGTCCTTCTACAGAATACCAAAAAATGAGATATTTTTCATTTGGCAGTTCAAGAGCTGCTGATGACAAAGGAGCCAGTGAACATTAAGTCTTGAAATTATTTATTATGAACACCGCATCTCACAAAAAAAAAAAAAAAAAAAAAAAAAAAAAAAAAAAAAAAGCAAAAAAGCAGAAGCAATATTAGAAAGCATCTGAGTGGAAAAACTGATTATTTTGTTATTCAGTGCCTGCGTTGCAGGACATTTTTTATGTTAGTTATCTGTAGCACTGCACACTGTTCAGAGAAACTGCTTTTTCTGTGCTGAAAAGTTATTTATAGGGCACAATGCTTATCTGATGGAAGCGAGTCGAAACGGTGTTTGTTAGGCTTAGGCAGATATGGTGAGGTTATTTGGATCCCTCCAGGTTTTGTGGGTTTAGCACTGCGAAACCTCCCAGGATGTGGGTGGCAGCAGGGGAGAGGCAGCTGCTGCTTCCAAGGAAGGCAGGGAGGGGTGGAGAGCCCCAGTGCTGCCAACCCCAGCACACATGAGCAGCTCTCCAGTGGGGCTGTGTAGGCACACAGTTTGTGGTGACTGGGAGTGGGGCTGAGCCTCATCCCCAGCGGGTCCAGCTGTGAGAAGCAGGTGAGCAGCACTGACAGCAATGAGCCATGGGGTGCCCAGGGGCACTGACCAACCTCCAAAGGAAACAGAGGGCACACAGGGGCACTGCATGAACGTGAGGGGATAAAAAGTTGTGCTAAAGCACAAGAAAGGCAGCTCTCTGAAGTGGTGTGGTGTTATACTGTATGGGAAAATGCTTAAAGCCTTCTGGGATTTTATGGTGGCACTCTGTGTGTTGTGCTGTCTCAACTGTGACATTCCAAGAGTGTTAGAATTGGTGGAAAAGACTGCAGGTAAGCTTGGGGTTTCAGAGCAATTGCATGTAAAACTCTCCCTTGACCTCACAATTAACCTCTTAATACGTTGTGAGATTTTTCCAGCTCAAACTGAGGAACTCCAGCACGATGCCATGAATACATTTATTTGGGATGGAAACTGGAGGAGGTGATTATTGGTATTGTTCATTCTGTTTTCAGAGAAGCCTTCCAAAGCCTGAATGCTGTAGTTTTCACTGAATTCACATGGCTAACAAGCAGATCCAGGGCTGACCCTTTCACATGTGGGAACATGATTAAGCTTTAGGGTGTTGAGGTGCCAGGCCTGTGTCTGGGTCAGTGACATCACAGGGAGCAATATCTCTGCAAGCAGGATAATACACAGCCTTGCAGTTGCATTTCCAAGGCTGGTGGGAAGTCATAAAAATTAAATCACACAAGACTCCATTTTCTTCATGGTGGGAAAAGCCCATTCTTTATTCACAGAACTCCTTTTTATACAGTGTTACAGACCTCGTGTGGTACTCCAACTGGTCAGTAGCTTTCTTGCCAATTACTCTATTGCTTAGTAAAAGGTATTTTACTTGTCCATCAAATCTTTCTATTCTTAAATTATTTACATTCTTTCTTTACTGGTTCTCATGGGGTAGATTTCATGTTTCTGTAGGTGTTAGTTGTTTTTCACCCAGGATTAGATTGTTGTGTTAAGGAACTATTCACACCAGGATTGTTCTCACCTGGGAACTTGCAAAGTGCTAGCTTGACAAGGCCAGCCACTGATCTAACAGAGCAGGCCTGATTTTATGAGGCCTTTCTTTGTAGTTTTTCTACCTTACTGCAACAGTCATGCACTCTGAGCTGCCTGCCCAGTGCCTCCAAGCCCTCCAGCTCTGCCTTTGGAGGGGCTGGAGGTTGGTGCCAGTGGCTGCCTGGGTCTGTAGCTGCAGCTCTGGGTGCCTCCCTATCTTCTGCAGGGCTGGGTGTCTGCTTTTCCAAAGGGAAATCAGAGGGTTTGGTGGAGATGGGGGTAGTGCTGCGGGCACAGAGCTTCAGAGGAAGGCAGCTGGTGCGGTGTGGGTGCGAGGAGGTCCCAGGAGTGTCTCAAGGGACACGAAGGTGCAGTAGAAGGCACTGCAGTCACACTCTGGAGGGAAGCTCCTGGCTGTGAAGCTCTTTTTGTACCCTTGAAAGTGAGCTACAGCACTCACGTTTTGTTTGGTGCCAGGTTTCTCAAAGCCCACCACAAACAGTGCATGGGCTTGCTCAGATCTTGTAGTTTGGGAAATGGATAGAAGGTACAACAGTGATTTAACTGCTGAAATGACATCCTAAAAACTGGCTTGGGAAGCAAACCTGCTGTTTCCAGAGATGTAGCTTCTCAGTGCTGATGTGAATATGGCCAACTTTGGCAGAGCACCTTTCTGGGTGCTTATTTTTGAATGCTTCCAAATCAACCTGATATAAAACTTGTATATTTTGGGTTTGATTTTCTTTTTTTTTTTCATTTTGCCATTCATTGTGGCTACCTGAACAACAGAACCATATAACTAGACTTGCTCTTTCTGTCTGCCTAGGCAGATCTGAATGTCTGAGCCACACAGAATCTGGATATCTTGCAAGCATTTCAAGGCAAGTTTTGCTGTCTTCTCTAGCTGCTTCTGGTCTTAAAAGATTATTGGCATTATTGAGTGTTTTTTCTTAGGTATTTCCTGTATGCAAGAGCACTGCCCAAGGAATGCATTCAGGATTGTACAGCCACAGCTTCTTATAAATTTTCAGAATTAAACACTTGTTTGGAGGTCCTGCTTTCTATGATAATGCCCAGTCTGTCTTCAGGTTCTCTGTCTTCAGAGTACCAGAAGTCCTCTGAGTAAATCTGGTTAAAAAAATGCTGAACAGAGTGCTCAGTGCTTGTGGAGATTGGCTGGATGTTGGTTTCCAGCCAGGCCAGTAGCTGAAAGGCTTTATTAATGTTCAGAGTAGGTGGTTTCCTGCAATAAAAGTAAAGAGCAGGTTGCTTAATGGGCAAAATAAACCTTATTTTAATTACAAGAAGTCTGCCTGCCAACATGCTTTAAGTATAATTATTTTTAGTTTAAATATTCTCCCTGGGTATGCCAGGTCCATTTCCTTCTCTGTCTTATTCCATTGCCTGACTTAGAGCTAATATACCACAGGACTTGTGGGAGTGTTGCTGGTTACAAAATGAGTGAGTTGTGAGAAGAGAGCACAGGGCTGTGAAATGTAAGGGCAGAGCTGAGCAGAGGTGTTGGCTGAGGGGGCACACCTGATCTGGACCTTAAATACAGAGGAGCAGCATATCCAGCTGTACTGGAACAGAGACTGTGGAGTCTGAGCCTTTTTGTACGTTATAGACACCTGAATTTAAGGTCTGCTGTTGAACCCAGTTTACTTATATATTAATTTGATGTATTAACTCTGGGTAATTTCCTAGGGAAGGGAAAAAATAAGGCTTTGAAATTCAAGGCAAAATCTTTGACAAAGGTGTCCTGAGAACTATTTTCTAATACTGGAAGAGGGGGACACTTTACAGAGTACCTTCAAGCCCACTGTACATTTACATAAAGTACAGTGGTTTGGGTGGGGGTTTTATGTTGGAATTTTTCTTATAGCACAGGCTTATTTGGCAATTAGCAATTCCACTAACAACCCTACCAATAGGTTTGGTATTAGTAATGAGTCTAAAAGGATACAGGAATCTTGTTCTGTCTTGGTCTTCTCTAAGGATTGCTGAAATGCATTTCTGTTGGAATGCCCCTGAGCTTTATTTCCTCTCTGGCTCAATTGTCAAACATGTGGCAGCACAAGGGGGAGCCTGAGCTGGAACATCCATTTCTGGGCAGCTCATTCCATCCATCATCACCCTGGAGCAAAGATGAAAGGCCAGTGTAAAAATAATCATCAGAAATATTTGCTCAAAGAATGGAAAAGACAAATATAGAGGAAAAAAAAAAAAACAACCTGGTGAGAAGCAGCCTTGGACTCTCTGAAACCCCATCTCCCCACGTGCCCTGTCCACTCCAAGGACTGGCCCATGGGAGCATGGGGCTTTCTGTGTCACAGCACCAAACACTGACCCTGACAGCTCAGTCTGAGTCTTCAGCCTTGGAGCCTGAAAGTGTTCATCCTTCTGTGGTGAAGGAGGAAGACTTGAGGGGTAACTCCGCATCCCATCTAGCTTGTCTGACATCCTGAAGTAGGCAATCGGAGATAATTCACCTTAGCAAATTGCTCCTCTTAAATGAGGCATTTTCAACCCACTGGAAATTCTCATGCAGCAATGTTTGTCCTTCTGAAGTTCATTAGTGGCAGAACTGTCTGTAGAAACTTGCACTTCAACTCATACTAAGTTCCAGAGCAAGGTTGCTCTATCTCATGCCTGGCTGGCAGCCAGACAGATGACAAGGAAACCTGCTTCTCTCTGCAGAGGAGCCTTTAGTGGCATGAGCACACACAGGCAGTTCTGAGTGCAGGGAGATGATGCAATCTAACACAAACAGCCATAGCTGCAGTCCTGAAATCTTGCACTTTTCTTGCTTTAATTGTAGCAATTACATGGGTGATGAAAAGGAGGAAAAAATCAGTTTTTCATAAGAAGGTACCATCAGATGCATATGTGCACTCTGCTCAGCAGATTCCTATCTCTGAAAGCTCTGCTACATGTGGAACTCTCTTACTGTGTTGCAGGACTTAGATCGAATATACCACCAAAATTCATTCCAGGCCACCCTCAGAGGTAGTGGTATGCACAGCATTTCAATTTAAGAACACACAAATGGCCTCCAAAAAGTGAGAAACCAACTAATTAAAAGCAAAAGTAGATGCTTGCCATGTGTTTGCAATTGAGACTGCAAAGGGGGAAGAGTAATTCAGGGTCAAACTCTGGTCAGTCACACAGAACTTGACTGTGTGAAAGCAGCAACTGTGTGTCAGGGAGGGGATTGCCACTTGGGGGCTTGGAGAGTGAATGTGGAAAATCAGGGGTAACTGATAGGCCAATTTCTGAGGTTCTGTTTTCCCTCTGGATTTTAATCCTGCAGCTCTTTACTCACCTGAGTAGAAGGAGGAGATGGTGTGTTGTGACTAAAACATCACAGAATTCACAGAATCATTGGGTTGGAAGAGACCTTCAAGATCGAGTCCAGCCCAGCCTCAACACCTCAACTGAACCCTGGTACCCAGTGCCACACCCAGGCTTTGTTAAACACATCCAGGGATGGTGACTCCACCACCTCCCTGGGCAGCCATTCCAGAACTTTATCACCCTTTCTGTGAAAAGCTTTTTCCTAATAGCCAACCTATGTTTCCCTTGATGCAAGATTTGAGTCAAATAACTATTTCTTTGGACCTGCCTGATGTGCCTGAGCATGACCTTGAACCTGTCAACCAAGTTCAGTTCCCTGGATGGTTCTTGCTTCCCAAACTGCTAATAAAGTGCAGGAAGGAGCCATGTCCATTTTCCTGGCCTTCCGTGCCTGTTGTCCAACATGCAGTGTAGATCTCCAGTTCTAGCAGTATATGGGTATCCAGGGGGTATTTCCAGCAGTTTCCAAGTATTCAGCAGTATCAGTTTTTCTAGAAGATGACTTTTAGGGGAAGGTGACCGCTCCAGCTCTGGGTTTTTCTGCCAATCTGATTTCTCACAGGAAGCTTAAGCCAAAGTTAAAGTAATCTTACCCTGCTTGCTGGGAGGAAAGTTGTAACCTGCATTCAGTGAATTTTTCATTTCTTACCATGAATTTCACATTTATTACCTTGAATTTCATCTGTCAGTGTTTTAGCCCTGTCAAGTCTGCTCTGCAATGTTATTCCAGAGTTGTGCAAGATGATGTCTTATTTACTACCTGGAGCAACTTTAGTATGAGCAAACTGCGTTGTTCACGTTCCTTTGTAGAACTTTTACAAAGTTTTGAAGGGCCTGGACATATCAGTGTCTGTCCTTTTGGAGAACTCCTGGTGATGTCCCTGCTGCAAAAAATAACTGGTTCCTGCTCAGTTTGCTGTCTCTTGGGCAATTATTTATCCATGTGAGACCCTTGCTCCTGAATATATGGCTGCTTAATTTCCTTAAAAGCTGCTGCTAGGTGGACCTTGCTGAGTGCTTTTGGAAATGCCAAGTGTACTGTAGGAAGTTGATTTCCCTTTTCTTCTTGGCCTGTTCAGGGACTTTCAATAGGACTGCGAAGCTTGACTTCCATCTATGAAGCTGATTGTTTTTTCCCCAATTTTTTTTTCCCCCAAATGCTACACTTGTTTGTGTGTCACAAAATTATTTCTTTATTCTGTATCTATTTGCCTTGGAGAGTCATTGAGCTTACTAGTCCCTAGTTTCCTTGATTTTCCAGGAATCATCTCCACTTCCAGCACCAGGGTGATTTTGATTAAGAGGCTACACATCACAACTGAGAGTCAGAAACCTTTCATTCTTAGTTCTTTAGAACTCCTGCCTTAAATCCTCTTTTCCAGTGATTTGTTGGTTTTGCCTTCATCTGCCTTTAATAATATCTTCTACTCACAATTCAGTCTTGGAATAATCCTGAGATAGCCTAAAACATTAGTCCTGGCCTTGGAAGCTTGGAATCATCCCAGTGAGCTGCTCCCCCCTGGCCTACACTTGGTCCAAGCCCTCTACAAATGCTGCTTTGAATAAACCAAATGTGCACATCACTCTGCAGGAATGAGAGGGGGCAGGTGTAGGACTTCACCTCATGGGAGCAGATGCTCAGAATAAACAGCTCAGCTTTTGATAATCTCCTATTAGTTTTAACCTGTGGCAGCCAAGATCATGTTTAAGGCCATGATTTCAGGTGAGTCAAAAAACTCACCAAAATCAAATCACTTCACAGAGCAGGTAGAGACTTAATTTACATCTCTGGTGCTTTCATAACAGGATATTCCATTGGAACAAAAAGATATTGAGTCTCATTGAATCTTTCATGTGTGGACAGTGTTTAAATAATTGATAAATCCTATCCTTTGCTGTAGACTTACTCTTTTTTTCCACGTTTTTTTACCTTCCGTTGAAGGAAGCAACATTAATCAGAAGTTAAAAGTTTAAGTTATCGCTTCCTGAAGGCTCAAGGGAAATGAAAACAGACTGATAATTTCTTAGCAGCTGAGGAAGAATTCCCTGAACAATGTGACATGACAAATTACTGGCTCTCTGCCATATGGGGAAGGAGAACATTCCTGGATAGGGATCACCGGTGCACATAAGAGAAGGATGACTTATTCCTCCTTTATAATTATCAAAAAAAGGCAGGTGGGGAGGCACAATCTTGCCATGCCCATAAAAAAATTGCACAGGAGAAACTGAATCCTAAAAGTTTTGTTACCAGTACCAAAGAAAGAAGCAAATAGAATGAGGGAAGTGGCCTGTAATCTAATGAAGGGGGTGGAGGGGAAAGTATTAATTAAACACATGGAGGTGTTGAATTTACTCCACTAAAACATGCATCTTTTAGAGAGTTTTTGGTAAGCATTTTTCTTTGAACATGAAGCTTTTCATCCTTTTTATTTACACGCTAACATAGGAGACATCACTCCACCTACTGAGATGAGGGTTTCCCTCGTTCCCCTGCTCTCAACTATTCTGGGATGACACCAAGTTAAAGTATGAAGGGACATGACCAAAATTTGTGCCATCAAAACTCCTTAACAGAAGATTGGGGTTTTAATTAACTGGCTAACTATTGTGGTTTTAACTACTGTGATAGGAAGAGATTTAGCTGCCCCAGGTACAAAGAGCAGGTTTGCTGGGGTGCTTGCAGGGGAGGAGATGCTGTGTCAGCAGAGCATGAATTAGGAGGCAAAATGTTCCTTATGTACTCTGCATAGAGAATGGGAGATGAAAAAGACCTCTACAAAGGTGCTAAAGAGGAGTATGGGATCCCTTCCCGTGTTTCACCCATGAGTACTTATGTCAGCACTTCACGGCAGGAAAATAAATCACCTTGACAAGAGATAAATGGTGCTGTACTGGAGCCTCTGCCCATGGGGAGAGGCAGGAGCTCTGTTGGCTTTGCTGACCCATTTCAAGTCAGAAAAATTCCTTGGTTGTTCAAAAAAATCTAGAGGAAGCAGCAAAATTTGGATGAAATGTTGAATAAATTGATAAATGTATTGATTTGTTTTGGCCATAGTTTGGGACTTTGACAGGTTCAGGGGCAGGGCTTAGACCTCTGAGGAGTTCAGGGCCCTTGCTGTAGATGTTTGTGTGTGGTTAGGCCTTACCTAGTCTGAAAGGTAAAAGGCAGGAGTTGTTCAGGGAGGGTGTGTTGACCCGTGGCACCTCTTGTCTGTTGTGTTGTATCAGTGAAGAGATGCTGGTCTAGGGGTGTTCCTCTAGTGAGAAATCAGCCTCTTTGCTATTAAAAATCCCAGAGTGACAGACATTGGACAGACATTGAGTTCTAGAGGAGGAGGATATGCAGAGGAAACGGTTTCCTCCAGGAAGCACTCAGGCTAGTTAAACAGAAATCAGATTTTGAAGCTGTGCCTGACCCAAATCACTCTGGCGCACTTATTCCCATATGGATTCTGTGTTCCAGGGGTTTGGATGATTTCATGCACGCAGGAGAAAACTGCTGTTTGCAACTTCTGCACAGCTATTGAAATATCCAAGAGTAATCTCCTCTGCTTCTACAGATTGATGGGCCCCTTATTTGAATGGCCAATCCTGCATTCTGCACACCTTGAAGGAATTTATTCCTCTACCCCATCAAGTCTGTTTTCTTTGGGCTGTTGTGTGCAGTATTCCTAAGTGTTTGTGGCAGTGGAGGGGGAAGCACATAATATCAGACTGAAGGTTGGGAGCAATGATGTTCTTGCAAAAGTTAACCCAAATGATGTTGCAAGCCCTATTTATTTAACTGCTATGTTGAACAATGTCCCTTTGAATGCACAGTGAGTTTGATGATTATATTTTAAGCAGAATTACTTAAAAGATAAAGAGAGTTGTATAACGTTAAGCTTGTGAATGGTCTATACCTGCAGTTAAAGATATTTGGTTTGCTCTTAGGAAGACCTATATATATTTCTTGTATTTGGTTTTGATATCCTGTATGTGATCTCCCTACAAGGGGTAGGAAGAGGCAAAGTTTAAGGCTGGGACAAAGACACATTTTTGGAAGAGCCCACAGCAAGACCCAGCTACAATCTGTCACCCCTGGACAAAGACACGGTATCTCCAGCTGTTGCCATATGCAAAAAATATGGATATTGCACATCCTGTACTGCCTTGTCCTTCTCAGTCCCTTGCAGATGGAGGACTCTCTTTCTGTATGTGTAAGTGTGAAAACAGTGTGGACTGGAATTTGGTTTGATCCATTAAGCAGAGCTGAGTCTAAATGCTAGTGCAATTGGGGGAGCATTTACTAAAAGGTGTCTGGCAGATGTTTTCCTTCAAATGAAAGTATTCTGGTTCTACTAAATCCAAGTGATTTTTTGGGTTTAGATTCTTATTTTACCAGCTTTGTTGTTTGGGATCCACATAAGTTAAGGGCTCCATTTCTCTTCAGTATATTAAACCTCTGTAATTCCCTCTTGTAGTTGGTGTGCCTGGCACTCATCAGCCTCATGCACAGGCAGCCCCCAAGGTGTACTGTATTGCACGCCGCTCTTCTTGTTTGACACTTGCTCTCATCAGCATTTAAAACTCTGATATGATGGTAATTAAACCCTGGATACTCTCCAGCTTTTTTTAGTGGCTTAATCATACTTTGTGCTTTTGATGAAACTTAGTGTTGAATACCAACAGCCCTGCTGATTGCTCACAAGCTGTAAAAGACAAGGGCAAGCCGTTCTAAGCTGTTCCCACCTTATAGCATTTTTTATCTTCCCCTGTATTGTGAAGAAATTGCAACTCTTAATCCTATGTGTGCTGAGTTTTCCTTCGGCCATCATTCTGCTGCACACTGAGCTGAATAGAAAAGCTCAGGGGGCTCTGTTATCTAAACATCTCAAATGAGACAATTTGAAGCTGCATGAATCTGGAGTTACGGTGCAGTTCCCTCCAGTTGTCTATGAATAGCCTTTCTGCCAGCAGGGAATTTGATTCTATCTCAAATGATTTTATTCATATGCTTAATAATGTTGGACAGTTTGAAAACATGGACTTTTCAGTCCTGCCAATAGATAGTGTTTCTTTACTAGGTTTCATTTGGACACTAACAACAGAGGGTGGAAAGCAATGATGCCTTCCCTGCAAATCTCGCATTCTGGGGCAGATCCAGCCTTGCCATGAGGAGCTATAATCTCTTCAGAGGTCTGGAGGTTCATTATACACAGTGTGAGATGTGTAGGAGACTGATATAATGCCTCCCACTCTTCTTTCAGTGCTTTGTAAAGAGTAGTCCTTCCTTTGAAAGTTATATAATTAGCCAAAATGGCAAACGGCAAGTTAGCAGTGCCAGCACAGAGCATGACAGTGCAAGTAGAAGCAGTTTGGGGTGAGCTGCATTGCAGATGAATCAGCCCTTTCTTTTTTTGCTCTGCATGACTTTTGCAGAATGAAATGCTTCTCTGGGGTCAGGAGGAGTGGAAGGGCCCAATACTTTTCTCTTTGCGTAATTAATTAATATTTATCCTGAGTAAAAATCACAAAATCCAGGCTGTCTAGAGCAGCTAGGTGAGGAAGGTCAAATCCACCAGGAATGCTAAAAACCTCATTCTAAACAGAACACCACCATCAGAGACTTTTGCCAGGGTGGCACAGCAGGTGAGCTTTAAACCAAGGCAGTATTAATAGTGCTGTGGTCAGTTTGGTTTATCTGCAGCTGTATCTGCAGTTCTTTTAAGGTTCTTTTAAGGTTCTTTTAAGGTTCTTTTAAGGTTCTTTTAAGGTTTGTGCTCTCAGTTCTCTCCTTTCACTCAGCAACATTCATTAGTGTTTCAGTTCTCTTGCTAAGTGGACTGTCTCCTCTATGGGTGTGCTCCATCCATCAGAGTACGGTGTATCTGTTTTGCATAGTTTAGATTCTTCCTTTCAAAGTTAAACAAGGTTCCAAGTGAATTATTTTTTCAAGTGGGGAAAGCTCTGAAAATGGTCAGAGCTCACAGTTACACCCCCATCCTCTTTATAGTGTTGGTATCTAAACTGTGTATTTCAAATGTAAAGACTTTTGGCTCTAGATGTTCAAATACTTTCATCTTTTTTTAAACAAAAAATGTGAGGAAGGTTCTGTTCCCAGTTTAATGTCCTTTTCCAGATGTGCCAGTCAGGTTGAGATTAGAGGGCTCCCTCCCACCCATGACTCTGTCAGACTATAGAATGATACATGTTCTGGTCCTGCATTTGTAACAATCTGTTAACAGCAAAAGAGGATGGAATATATTTTACAAGAGAAAAATAATAATTATTATAATATATTTAATAGTATTAATAATTATTATTAATAATATTTATTACATTTAATATTATAAAAATCAGCTCCTCCTATGTCTAGCTGCTGCTAGAACAGCATTGTCCCTTCAATCCTGATTCAAATAACGTATTCTAACACAAGATATCATCTCCTTGACGATGCTGTAATTACTATTGTAACCTCTCTTGACCACAGAACCTAATAAAAAAGTCTGGGGAGAGATGTTTTCTGTCAGTTGTTCCATTTAAGATGAGAAATGGGTGAGTTAAGCATGACTTTGATGCAGTCCTATGTATTTAAGAAGAATTTACAAAGGCCTGTGTCCCTGAACACAGCAGGACTCCAGAAAGCTCACTTAAAAGCTGTCCTCTTTGGCTTTTCCTCGGGCCACGTTGTTAGTGCTTGCTTGCTGTCCAAGGCTTTATCCCTTCTGGCTTTCCAGTGCACAGTTTTGCTTTCCTTCCTTTTTGATCATTCCCACTGATCAATGCCTTGTCCTCTGAGTGTACATCCTGACATCCTTGGGAAGCTCTCCATGGAAGAATTAGTTCTGTTTGCTAGGGGATTCTAACAGTTTCCTTGCTTTATTTTTGCCTCTCTGGGCTATAGTGTACACCAGCAGGTTTGTACCACCCAGAAGAGTGGTGGGTTTGCCCTGTGCTGGGTGTCTGAGCCTCAGAGGTGTCCCTGCTGTCTGGCATCTCTGTGCAGGGCAATGGGGATCTCCCCCTGCCCTTTGGTGTGGGCAGAGGGCACACAGAACATCACTGAGGCTACAAAGGAGATTGGGTATCTTTTGGGGGAAACTCCCCCAAAATGGCAACTGGCAGAAAGCTAGCAATGTTTTATCTGAAAATGTGGAATGTGCAGAGCTGGCAGTTCTGAGTCAAGGCTTTCCCTCCCAGACTGGCAGGTACATCCATCCAAGTCAAGGAAGTGCAGTGCCCAGATCATGAGCCTTATGGTGAGGGAGACTTTGCCTGGTGGGTGAAAGAGTTTCTGGTTGTGTGGCTGTTGAGCTTCCACTGGCTCCTGGCCACTTCAGGAAGGGATGTAAATGAGACTGGTTAATGACCCTGAGTCAATTTGTGATGTGTGTTTGTGCAGCTCTCTTTCAGTCTGAGTCCCATAGCTTTTCTTCTGAAGCACTGGGCATCTTCTCATAATCCTAATAGTATCCCTGAGTGTGGAATTCTTCTGAAGATCTTGCTCTGACTACCTTCATTTGCACCCATGGATCTGGGCAGCTACCAGACACTTAAGCAAATGAAGTTCATGGTGCCTGGTAGCAATAGACACAAGAATGTTGCTGTGGGGCCAATATTTACATCAGGGATGGGATCAAACCAAAGGTGTAGTCTTGGTGTCGTCACCCTGCATGTGTAAAACATCTTTCCTCGTTATCTCTTTGGGTTCCTAGCACAGAAGTGCACTGGAGTGCCATCAAGCCTTCAGGAAGGCTCTGTCTCAGGTGGTCTTCCACAAAACTTGGGTGGGAAATTAAGAGCATCCTTTGAAACCTCCCATAAGTACCCACCATGATAAAAGGGGCTTCTGTGTTGCACTTTGCCACAGACAGCAGTGTAATTTCCCATTGCCTTGCCCACGTGAAGCACCAGTGTGTTGGAACAGGGGTGTAACTGCTGGCGGAAGGCCCAAATACCTCTTGCAGCCAGGTGGCAATGCCTGGGGTGGGAGGCACAACAGGAGTACCAGGGTGCTGTGGCATCCTAGAGCACACAGACCAGATGTGATTTAAGGAGAGTGGAGTCAAGCACTTGAGCTCTTTATTCTGACCACAAATGATGGCCATGCATTGTTGTTTTCACATATTGACTCTAGTTAAATATCTCTGTGGCTGGAGATAAAAAGAAAACTCTATGTTGCACAGTTATAGTACTGTCATTTCTGTTTAGTTTCAGGCATCTTGCTGAGCACATGATACATCCCAGATCTGAGATAAAAAAAACAGTTTTCCTTTGCTAAGTTATTTTAGTATAAAGTACAAGCTAGGAATTGGTGTCTGTTTCCAGTTTAAAGATAAACAAGGTCCATTCAGTGAAATTTCATTGTGAGGCAGCTCCTGAAAAGCTACAGAAATGGGAAAATCTGCAGATTCTTTTAATGCAAGTTGCTCTGGATGCTTTGGGAGTACAGAATCAGCAAGGACAAAAAACTATTTTGTGGAATAGATGTGCTGGTTCATTGCAAACTCATAAACAGATAAGAACAAGCAAAGATTTTCCAGATAATGGTCTCAACTGAGAACATCTAAAAGGGCCAATTAGCCCTTATGATGTAGCTGCCTTTTGACTGATCTGAGCAGCCTGTGGTGGGTGATGATTTATGGCACTGGTGTGAGCAGAGCAGGCAAAGGCACAGGCTGCAGAATTGTGGAGGAGGGAAGTGTAGTAGGGGAGCTCAGCTGCAGCACAGACCTTTCCAAATCAGGAGGGCAGCAGAGAGGTTTTGGGTGTCATACCAAAGCCAAGGCTGAGGGCTGTGCTCTGGGAAGGTGCTTGAGGAGTGTTGGGGGTCACTGGAGGGTGCAGAGGGCACTCACTGGGTCAGGCCTTTCAGAGGAGATGGGAGCCCAGTGACTCCATGGATGACATTTTATCTTCCCTGGTGGAAGCAGTAGGAGAGCAGCTGTATCCACTGTCCCTGATTTAACAAGGTTTGAGACACTGCAGAGTATAAATAGTATCCCATAGCCAGATCCCAATGAATAAAGCCAGGTTTGAGAGAAGTCTGTCTCACAGAACACTGATCTAGGTTTGGGTGGGGCTGGGACAGAAACCCGTTTCAATTAAGTTGAGTTATGGCCCTTGGAGATTAGTCTGAATTTCAGAGAGGCTGCTAATGATTTTTAGATGAAGAAACTCTGTCCCTGAAAGCATCTCTGGTATTGAGAGAAGGGCAGAGACCACGAGGTTTAAATGTGCTGGGAAGTGGGAGAAAGCAGGAGAAAACACGAGCCCCTAAAATCAACAGTATGAGAGGAAGCTTTCTAGTGACACAGGCTGGAGGGGAGTGGAGGGGAAGCCTCACCTTTAAGGGACTGAATGGGATGCTGGTGCCCTAATTCTGGCTGCATGTTTTGTGCTATTCCAGGCTTCCTGAAAATCTCCTTGTCTTCTTTCCTTTTCCTGAAAGACTTGTCATTTTCCTCACAGATGTTGTAGGCTGCAATTTAAGGGGTTGACAGTAGGAGGATGGATATAATTATAATGGATGTAATTATGGAAAAGATGATCACATAAAAGATTAAAGAGCAGAGTACTATGAAAGATGGCTGAAAGCAGGCATTTGCCATAGTTCATGCTTGTGTCTGTGTTTAATGTGTTGCCACTTTATGAATGACAGAGATGGGCAAAGTCTTGCTACCCATAACTGGTGAAGTTAATAAGGGAGATGGATGGCTCAGTGCATGTGCATCTCATTAGAGAGGTGGCTGCAATGCAGCTTTTGGACAGAGAACGGGAAATAGGGGCAGCACTACTACTGCCCAGTGAATGGGTAATTATAGCAATGGGAAGTATGAGAATCCTCTTCAGGAAGCAGTGAGAAAAAACATTCTTTAATCCCAAAAATTCTTGGTAGAATATCCAGATGTGGGCAGGTGGACTTTATGCTGGATTGCTGGAAATGCTCAAAGGCACATTCCTATAATGACAGAAATGTATCCTGGTCTAGATCCCTGAACAGGTTTTCTAGGAACACTTTAAGAGAAAACTTTTTTTTTTTTCCTAGAATGAAAATTTAGCAAAGCAAAACTTTGGCAGTTAAAGGGATTTCTGGAGACAAAGATCTGAGGAGGACATGAGCATCCTTGGTAAGGAAAATATAGATGACAGCCATCAAAGGGAGAAGGCAGCCCAAAGTAGCGCTTTTCTCTTTCTTCTGTAAGAGAGTAATTTTATACAAGACTAGATTGAAATGGTTCGAAGTAACCTGAGTGATGGGTGGAGGACAGGAGTCTTTCATGTTGAAGCCTGGATGCTCCTTGATATCCTGTCAGCTTCTATCTTTCTGTTCATGGTTTAAATAGCCTAATTGCTGTAGTTTCATTCATGTCATTTCCTTCCTCTTACCATAAAGGAAGTTTAATTCAGCATTAACAGATTATTTAAGGACTGTTTTTATTTTGTATCGTATTGGTACTTTAAACTGATTTCAGAGCTAAAACTTCTTGAAAACGATCTGCAGGCTCCAGCTGAAACATGCAAGATAAATTACAACCCATTAATCTGAAAAGAGGAAGAAATTATGATAAATGCAGCACAAAATGAACGCTTTGTGCTAGATGGTGCCGGTGCTCTTCCCTGGCACCTTTGTGCCCTCTTTACCTTTCTGTGGCCCGTGTGTTTGCCTGTGGCATCAGGCTGAAGGGAGACTCTGCCCTTCCCCAGGACAAGAAGTGCTATGGCCAGTGACTGCTGCCTCAGGTCTTTGGCCTGAAATGGTTTATTTCCATGGCAGCTGTTCACTTCAGTTAGCATGAATATTTCCATGAACCCGTTGTATATATTTGTATTGATATTTCACTGGTGGGCACTTCTGGCAGCCCTGCTGATGTTATGTTGCAAAGTGTAGAAGGAAAAAAGAAATGGACAAGAGAACACAGGCATGCAAGTACTGTCCCTTCATGTTATTCATGAAAACATAAAATTTTAGATGTTCCCAACAGGACTGCAAGTATATCTGAAGAATCTGGCCTTGTCCTGTCCCTCTTTTGCACCATAACTTTGTACTCATTATTCCAGAGCACACATATCTGCAAGACCCATTCAGCTAAAATAGTTCCCTGTGATTGTTTGTCTCCTGAACAATGTCAAGAACCCAAAGAAAGTGAGTTCCATGTGTGAATCTGGAGTGAGAGCAGTGAATACAGCCCTGGAAAGTGTCTGCTCCTGCTCCCTGTGCCCTTAACACATGCAGATTTATTCTCCTCCCCACCACTGAGACAAAGTGTTACAAAGGCCTTTGTAACAGCTGAAATGAAAAAGGATGTGAAAATATTCTGCAGAGGGGCTAAGATAAATCATTGCCACACAGTAGTTGCCATCTCAGATAAGTTTTGGAAGTATAGCTGCCTTTAAGGTCAGGATTATCCAACAGTGTTTTTATCCCATCCAAAAGCATACAAAGGAAGAGGATGTTGATGACAGCTGATGGAGGAGGGAATGTGTGAGGTATCTTTGACCATCCATGTGTTCTTTTGTTGTGTGTTCTTCTGGAGCCCTGGCTGCCCAGGAGGAGTCACTGAGTGATCCTGGCACCAAGGGGACAAGAGGGCTCCAGGGGTGGAACATCTCCGGTTGAGCTGAAGGTGTATTTTCACCTGAACAGAAGGGAAAACCAAAGGAGGCTTTCAGGTTTTCTCCAAGCCAAGTGCAGTCTGTTATAAATACGTATTACAATATTGGCTTTTTGCAAATATTAAAATAGATGCTATATGTGTAGTGTTAAAGTAACTTTGCCATGGTTTTGCTATTTTTTTTTATTTCTGTGGTTAATTAAACTCAGACATAGTAGTGAAATAGCTGATATAAGTATGCTTGTGTTAAACTGCCTGCTTGGTTGGGATGACATCCAATGAACATGGGATGGAGACCCTTGCTGCTGGCATGCCAGTTATCAGCACCCACCATCTGTAGAAAATATGGACCAAAGCCCAAACTGGAGGTGATAAGAATGG
Organism: Vidua macroura; assembly: GCF_024509145.1. Classification (NCBI taxonomy): domain Eukaryota; kingdom Metazoa; phylum Chordata; class Aves; order Passeriformes; family Viduidae; genus Vidua; species Vidua macroura. The sequence goes on from NC_071580.1 coordinate 22,962,841, forward strand.
ACTAAAACCACAGGCACAAAATGTGCATGCTCTAAAAAGGTGGAACTGATGAGGAGCCATGCTAACCACTTCTTGGAACATGTAAAAGTGTAGGGAAAAGTTTAAATACGCATAATTGTTTATGAATATGCAATAGGAAAAGTATTTAAAGGGAATCTCCAAAATAGCAGGTGTGCTCTTGGCTGAATGCCAAGCACCCAGCCGTAAATCTTTGCTTTATTGTCTTTGTCTCCTATTGTCCTTTATTAAACGTTTAAATTTTTACAGCAGAGTGAACCTTGTTTTTCACAAGCCCACAAAATCTGTGTGAAGGGGGTTGGAGAGCTCCTGAGGGAGGGATGAGGATGGAAGCAAGTCCAGCACTGGAGCTGAGGGAGCTGCATCAGTTTGCTGCTCACAGGGCACACGGAGCTCAGCTGACACCAGCAATCCCCCTTCAGCTCAGCAGGGAGTGTCTGGACAACAAACAGAACTGCAGACATCCAGGTGGAACACTGGGATGCAAAAGTTCCTGATGTGTCAGCCTGTAGGTCAGATGCTGTTCTCTCTGTGCTAAAGAGCTTGGAAGGAAGGAAGGAAGGTTGGTTGGGGTCACTGGGATTACTGTGGGGTTGTGGTGATCCTTGGGCACTCTGTCCCTGGGGCTCAGGGCAAAGGAAATAAAGCAAATGGAGCTTTTGCCCCTGGAGCAAACAGAATTAGTGACAGTGCTCCAAACTCTTGGGCGTGCTGAACAATCCTGGTGTTTGGCTGCTCTGCTGTGCTGCTCTGCTTGTAAGGGCAGGGCAGTGTGAAAGCACAGGCTGTACCTGAGGGCTTGGGCCTGTGTTTTTTTCCTCTTTCCTGTGAGTGCTTTTCCATTTGAGATTTGCCTCTGAGGGGCAGTTCCTAAAACAATGTTTTCTGCTGGCTTTGTGTCCGTGTTCTTCTTTTGCACAGTTCTACACCTACAAAGCACAAACAACTGAATAATACATTTTTCAGTTCTTTTCAGGCACAGTCTTATGACATTAATTTGCAGAAGTGTTTTCCTAAGGAGGTTTTAGGTAGATTACTGTTTTCTATAAATTAATATTTTTCTGCAGATGTGGGCTTAAATCACTTTCCTTGCAGCTTATGAATCTTGTGAATTGTTTCAGCGATGCTTTTAGGAAAATAAATAGATTAAACAGAAATAAGAATTGTTTGTGCCAAGGCTTGATAGATGTTTTCTTGTTTCTGGGAACACGAAAGCAACTGGCTGATGTTTTCTTCCTTTTTTGTTTTTTTTTTTTTTTCCAAAGCTACTGCAAAGCTGAAATTTATTTGTTGTGTGCAGGGCTTCAATACAAATACTGTAATTAAAAATTGTGACCTACCTGGAAAGCTGAGATGAAGCTGTGTGTTATTACTGAGGTTTGGTACCACAGTGCAGTGTTTCAGCAGTGGCATTCCAGCCCATCCAGGGGAATTCTAGATTGCCAGCACCCTAACCTTGTGCTTTGGGTTGTCTTGACAGGCTGGCTACAGAGGACCATGGGGTTTAGGTTGCTGGCTCCTTTGCTGTTTCAAAATGGGTTAAAAACGTGGCCATTTAAAACATTTGATAATGCAGGCACTGCCCTAAGAGTGTCAGTGTCCAGTCCCCAATGAGCCAATTCCCACTGGAAACTTGTGCAGTCCAGTGGTGTATGTCCAAAATCACTTTCAGGAGTCTTGTCCAAAGGCTTTTTTATGATCTGCCCTTTGTGTGGTGTCTGTGGTTACTCCAGAGGTGTGACTGGATGGGAATTTATCTTGCAGCATTTCCCTTGGCCCAGGAGCCTTACTGGGAGTGCATGAATTGCAGTGTAGGAAAATACAACAGAATTGTTGTCCTGAGCTGGCAGCTGCAGAGCTCAGGCCCAAAATCTCTGTGTCAAAGGACTTAGGAGTGTCACATCAAAGGGGTCCTTGTTCTTGAATATTATTTGGTGGGGTTTTTTTTGCAAGTACTTGAAAGTGCTCTCTTGCAGGAGCTGAAACACTGTTAAAACAAACTGTTTTAACAACTGTTAACTGTTTTAAGACTGTTAAAAGCAAACACTGTTTGCTTTTTAGGAAAGTTTCAGCCTCACAGCTGGTATGGAGCTGACTAACAACTAACTTCAGCAGAAGGGGCCTGAAACCTTCCCAATGATCACAGGGATAGGCAGAGCAGCAGTTGATCTGATGAGGTGATTAAAAATCAAGCTTCCATGACAAATAGCCCTTCAGAGGAAGTTAGCTTTTGTGGGAGCAACTCCAGCTGACCCTGAGGTGGAATAATTATGCTGAAATGACATGAATTGCCCAGCACACTTACATATATTTTAGTTTCTTGCCCTTCTGATCATAATTAAGTGCCTCTACCAGATCAGAAGCTGTTTTAACTCATTTGGAAATAAAATTACTGTGCCTACTGTGCTGTGTAAAGTTTAGGAAGACCTTAATGAAACAAATTCTGTCAAGGGAGACTGCTTTACTCTCCTAAAGTACTTAGTTTAAATCAAATGGATATGGATTTCTAACTTAAATTTATTCCATGTATTGTGTGAAATCTCTTTGTGGGTAACCATTGATTGATCTAGCACTGAATATTGTAGTGCTGGGAATTCAGTTTTTCTAATGAGACCTTTCTCCTTATATAGGTCCCTGCCACCAGGGCTCACCTCAGCAACCTTTTATTTTCGTTTACCCTCCAAAGCATTGAACCTCATTTCATTGGAGTGTATGTACTCATTTGGGGTCTGTCAGTGAACTTTTGTTCAGTTTGTTACAGAACTTCAGGATCTAAGCTGTTTACCTGGGAGAATTGTGCATCAAACCCAAGAAAACTGCTCATGAGCTTTGGTTTTGCACAACTGCTGTCACCTGATCTGAACTGAGAACTCAAATGCAATCTGACTATATTAAAAAGTGAATAACAATTTTTTTTTCTGTAAAAGACACTTTGATGGAAGATTGAATTTTGATTTCATGTGATTTAGTATTATTTCCCTCAGATAAAATTTAGCATGTTTTTTCTTATATTTCTGACCAAACTTTTGTTCTCATTCACTGAAAGTCTCATGCATTTCAGTAAGATCTGTATTCTAGGATTTGATGGTTTGTGTATTAATTCAGCTCTTCTTTTCCTGCTTCTTATGTTTAGATATTACTATTGCAATCAAGGGCAGGATTACAAAAGGTCAAGATATTGAATGAAGCCTCTGATGTATGAAAACCCTGGAGAGGGGTAGCTGAAACTGTCACATTCTCTTTAAACAAAAAATAGCAGCCTTGTTTTAATGAAAACTGTGTAGGATAAAGACCCTGGTGAACATAAGTTACAGCTGGAGCACTCAATTCAATTTTATTGCTTTAAAATCGATGAAAATCAACACCAGAAAAATGGGTTTTTGAGTTAAATCAGAATTAAATGTTCCCGCTCCAAAATTGTAACCTATTTAGAGTGAAACAATTTATGAAGAACAGTGGATCTGGACTGAGACCAGGAATTTAAAATTCTGGCATTTTGGTTCACTTCCCTACCTGCCTTAAGACAGTGGTATCCAAAAAGTTTGGTTTTATTCACTTGTATTTTTCATCCCCAGTGTATACACTGGAAAGCTGGGTGTGCTCTCTGTGTCATTGCTCTTTTCTTTTTTGACCATTTTTCACTAGTGGTGTTGTCTTGGTGTGAACAGACAGGTGTCTGCTAAGGAAGGCAGGAGCCTCCCCTGAAATGGAAAATGTAAACCCCCTCCCTCTGAACTATTATGATTTTGAAATTAGAAGGCTCTTAGGCAAGGATATGGGAATAGGAATAACAGTTCCTTACTAGGAAAACTAAAAAAAAAAAAAACAAAAAAACCAAAAAACAGATATAATAGTACAAACAAAAAGAACCCCCACTGCCAGAGTGAGAACATGCCCTGACCCCCTGTGTGTCAGGGTGGTGGCAGCAGTGCTATTCCATGGTGGCTCAGCCCTCCTGCAGTGCCAGCTGTGCTTCTGCTGGAGCAGGGATCCTGGACAAGGCTGGAGTTTTCCTCAAATGCTCTTCCTTTCCCACATTGGATCATTCTGTTGTGTTGGTTTTCTTTTTTTTTTTAAAAAAAAAAACGTTGGGTGAATTCTAGAAAAGGGAGTTACAAGTCTTGTTCAGAAATGCCCAGTAACCAGAATTACTGAGTATATTTTAGACTTTGAACTTCACATCATAGACCTTCTCCCTTAAGATAAATCCCTAGGTAGCATGAGATCTGCTCTGCATCATGGAGCTGCAGTTTTTCCCTGCATTCTGGGAATTGCAGTGCATTACCTATCCTATCCTATCCAGGTGTTACCCTCCTAGTCCAGTGAGCTGCACTCCCTTGTGTATTTTGTAACAGGGCAGCCCCACAAAGCTGCCCACCATTTTAGAGAGGGTGGAAAGATACATTCTAGTTGAATGCTGTACTATTTGCATTGGCTGAATGATGGAAATCTCAATTATTCCCCCTGGACTGTGCCACTCAAGTGATGGCTTGACACCAGTACAGGATACCCAGTTACACTGGTCAGTGTAGAATTATCCTTTTGATGTCTAAGGAAAAAAGCTTGCATCTTCTTCCATCCTGCTGTTTTCCTTGTATACCACTGCCCCTCCAGTGTTAAACAGTTCCTGCAGTGACACATGGAACTTGCCTCAGCTTAACCAGGAGCCATTCCCCTGGCTTCTCAAGCATTGCACTCTTCTGTGCTACAGCAGCACTCGGCTGTGCAGCACAGCTGCACCACAAGGCAGATATCTCGTGGTGCCCTGGGCAGCAACAAACAAAAGAAAGGCCAAGCTGAGCTTTGGAAATTGCCATCAATTTATTTGCTCTTGTTATGATTATTTCATTAAAATTATGCATCCTCTTATAATTTTCCCCTTTTTTGTTACTAAGGGACCCTCTTCAGATGAAAAAATAAGTCCAAAAGGTGAATGCCTTAACTTCATAGCAAAAAAAATCTTTTCTGACTGCTTGTCATGGACTCTTCCCTGCTTCTTCAGCCCTTGGATTCTGTCTGTGGTGAGCAGCTGCCTTTGCTGTTTTTTCCTTCTCCCTCACAGCCCTGTCCCTACAGATTGTACAGCCTTAAGGCAACACACTCAGGAAGGGATGGGAGAAACCAGGAAAGCACTGGGAAAAATTGAACCAATAACAAAGTCAGAGAGGAAGCTCTCAAAGAGAGGTAACAGGCTTCTGGAGGAAAAGAACTGCAATGACTAAACTTTAAAAAATATAAGTTGGTATTTGAAACTCATAAATCAACAGTGACATTGAATCCTTTGTGTATTCAACTTAAATAAAATTCCACAGATTCAGAAACAAAAGATGAAGTATTTGACACTATCTCACAGATTTCTCTCAGCCACATGTTACCTGTTCTCAAGAGCAGACAGATGCTGCAAATTTCAATGGCACTGTGGATTATCCAAGAAGAGGATATCAGGCCTAAAGCTCCTGTGTTGCTCTTCTCTCTGAGGAATGTCTTGTTGCAGGTAGGATATTTATGTTTAGTTTCTACCCAAAGAGGCTTTGGAGAGCTGGTGGAACTGGTGAATTTTGACTCTAGTAGGCGGAGACCTCTTGAACTGCTTGGCATTGTCAGATGCAGTTGCAGCCCTGGTGGAGGGGGGAGGTGGAGTTAGCATTAAACCATTTTAAATTGTGGCACTTAACTCGACTAACTACAATTATAGTAAAATGCCTTCAAAAGTGTCTGATTATATCTTACAGTCAGAAGTTCCAAATAAAATGGATAAACATACATTAAGAAGCAAAACAAGAGTGAGTGTTAAGTACAGAAAACAAGAGAGATTGCTAAGGATAATTATTATACGAAACACCCTGCATGAGGTGTTAGTGTTTTGTTGATTCTTTGGTGTTATATATTTAGAAAAGGAGGCTGAACTGTCACCTTTGTAACCAAATAGCTTATCACCGAGTGCATTAAGTAGGAAACAGATCACTTATGTTGCATTTACATGGTTAATCTGTCTACCACATTCTGAGTTTCTCCCGCTCAGTCGGTGGAAGATTAGAGCCTCTTTTTCATAATTGCTTTGTTAAACCACTTCACTGAAATTAGCATTTAAATAAGGGTAAATTGAGCACTGAATTTCCATAAAAATGCGATAAACCCCAGGCCTATACAAGGTCTGTAAGTGGAGGGAGCTGCAGCATGTGTAGGCTTTGTGTGGAGCATGAGAGCAGACAGGACGCAGCTGCCTTCCAGGACTGGGGCAGCACCTATGTGTGTTTGGATGATCTGTAGGACAGGGAATTCTGGTTTACCTGGGATCTCTAAGTAGCACAAAATATTAAGGCATGCAGAAGGCTCTTTTTGGTCTGCTAAAATGTTCATGTGTGTGCAGCCTCAACTTGAGATCAGATTTATTCGTTTCAGGTGAAGTGATGAATAAATATGGAGAAGAAAGGGGGTTTATCACAGGGGAGTCCTTCAGAACTCTGTCCTTTTTTCAACCTTCAGATGACAACAGCTGAGTGAGAAAGTGATTTGTACCTCAGAGGCATTTGGCCAGCCTTTAGGGTCAATGCTTAAAACCCTCTGTGACTGGGGCTTGCCAGAAGCACTCTGAGATTTCATGCCCATTTATATTCCACTGGCTTTCAAAAGAACCACGTGAGCCAAGTGTGTGGATGCAAAACCTGAGCTCTTCTGCAGGTCACCTTTGGTTTCATTTTGGTGGAAAGCCCAGGCCAACATCAATCTGTCTAGTCTGATTCTAGGATAAGTGCAGAGGGACCTAGTAGAGACTTCCAGGAGGACTGTTCTCTCCAGGAGAAGGATATTAAATTCCTATGCTGGGCTCCACGTCTGGTTCTTTGAACATTGTAAAAGGCACAGCCTCATAGTGTAATTTGGGATAATTTGGCATAGCCCCTTAAGAAAGGGGGTTTTATATGCATCCCTTGCAGATAGCTGAGAGCTATCCCTCTCAAGATGTGGCAGAATGGCAGATGGTACAAAGAAGATGAAAGAGAGTTTAGGTGATGTCATGACAAAAATCAGGGAGAGGAGTGCATGTATGTATGGGAGGGGGAGACAAAGACTCCTGTGTTGGCCAGGAATTGTATTTTTATATGTCTGAGCATTTGAAGTCCACCCATCACTAGCTTATAACTGAAGGGACTGTAGTTAAACTTGATCTGCATTATTCTATCACTATCTTAATTTGGGTGATTATTAAGACACAACCTTAAAATTTTTTCTGTGTGTTGGCGTGCCTGGTGTGGTGGATGTGTTTGGGTTATGATGGGCATGTGTTTGTGTGGCTGTATATGTATGTATATGTGCACATATTAAGACCACTTTGGTTGATCTATTTTGCCACTTCTTTTAAACAAAAGGATGTAGGGATCCAAAGGAACTGTGTAGAGGTGTGGACACTCCCTTCTGGTGCTTCAGTAAATTCTGGCATAGGCTGGGGTCTGTACCTGTAAGGATGACAACAAAGAGCCCTTTCTAGTCCAGTTGCATAGGAAAGCTGGAAATGGAAATGCAGTTTTTATGGTACAATGCTGGAAGCAAATGGAAACCAACATAAGAAATCCACCACGTGGCAGTGTCTATGCCACTTAGATGTTTTGTTTTTTTTTCAAAGTTTGCATCATGGCTCTGTTCAAAGGGCAAGGAAAGCTCATATCTAGTGTTGGCTGTTTTCAGGCTGGGGGCAGGATCTCACCTTGAAGCTGCAATTGAGTTGGCTAGATACAAAGCTGAGGGCATACATGGGTCACTCAGGATGGATTTTTAAAGAGGAATTTATTAATTGTTAGCACTGCAGTCATTAGAAAGCATAATGTGTACTGCTAACGAAGAATGAAGTTAAGAAATGTACAACAGAAAAGAGTAGAAGTGTTTCCTGTTGATATTCACAAGTGGTCACCTGGCTATTTGTGAAATGATGGTGAGTCCTTGTTTCGTTTTTGTTTTATGAATATCCTAATATGTAGGTTAATACATACAACTACTTTGGAATAATTAGACACAGTTCGGCTGGCTTCAAGTAATTGCTGATTTGGGGATTCACTGGGCTGGTGAAGAACACCAGTGAAAGGGCTCCTCAAACACTGAACTCCAGTGCTGGCCCGAAAGAGAAGCAAGAGGGGGTGATGGTGAAGGGTTGCACATTGCAAAAGGAGCATAAAATGCTCCTCATCCTTATAGGCTGAATTTACTAAAGCTTGTTACATTGGTAGGCTATGTTTATAAATGTGAATTGATGAGTATTTCTCTTTTTTATAGTGGAATGAGAAGAGAGGAGAATGTGCCATGAATGCTTTTAAAGCCTGATCAGTTCATTAAAGATTCTTTAGACAGAGGTTGTTTTCTAATACAGGATGCTAAGCCAGCTGTTCTGGTTGAGGCTCCCAACCCTTTGGGCAGCATCTGCCTTGATAAGAGATTTTTTTTTTTTTTCTTTTTTTGTCTTTTCAAACACCATAGGTTGTGCAGTGCTGCCAGTGTGAATGAAGCTTTCAGGAGCAGATGAAGCAGCTACTCCAGACCCAGTGGGCACTATGGAGGAGAAGCCAGGTATTTTTGTTGGTTGTTAAAATCTCCTATCCCTAGGACAGTGTCCTTTGTGCCATGGTGCTGAGATATGGAGCAGAACAAAATCTCAGCTCTCTGCCTTTCAGCCAAATGGACAACAGACTTGCTCTCCTCCCAAAACAAAGGGGATTGGAAGCAGTAGTGTAAAGATATTTTAAAAATTTCCACTCTGGTGAAATACCTCATGGTCTGCTTTTGAGCTGTGTACACTTGGGGGTTTTACTCAGAGAAAATATTTGCCCTAGGCCTGGATGTTGCCTTCCACCAACATGTGAATGGCTATTTTAAACTGACCTTTTTTCCATTTTATTTAGCTATTTTTCACTAGGATTTCAGTAAAGAGCTGGACCACTTGTCTTTACTGTTACTGTGTAGGTCTCTCCCTTTTTTTTTTTTTTTTCCTCTTTTTTTTTAATATAACTTCCTCTGGTTAGGTTTGTTTTTTTTAATATAGTAAGTTTTTAATATAGTAAGTTTTAATATAGTAAGTTTTAATATAGTAAGTTTTTAATATAACTTCCTCTGGTTAGTTTTCCTACTCCATCATTTACATATCATCCCTGTACAGTGCAGCTGTTGAAAATCTGTCCCTTCAGCCCCATGCACTGATGAAAGGAAGAAGCAGCAGGATCCCTCATGAAAGTGAAGAACATGGTGCAGCTGTGTGGGGTCACACCAGAGGGTTGTGCAGCACAGTCCTTGCTCACAGGAGAAAGGAGATGGGATTTGTCTGTGGAAGGAGCCAGCCTAGAAGAAAATGTAGGTTTTTCCAATGACCTACAGTTAAAGGACCTTGACTTAGAGATGGCATTGAACTCCTGATAGAATTCCCCAAAGAATCTGGTTTATGTTAATCTATTTAGTAATCTCTCTGTTGACCCGTGTTTGCTCCTGGCCTCCAAACATCCTGTGGCAATTAACTCCACAGCATAATGATGTGTTATGTGCAAAAAACATGACCAAGGGGAAGGAGCACCAGAAGCTGGAATTGATAAAAAGCCTGAATAATGCAGGTATCAGCTGTATGAAACCTTTGAAGATTTGCTTATTTGACTCCAGATTTGATCACAATTCTGCTCTCACTCTGATCTTTATGCTGGTCACCATTTTGAGGTGAGATCAAAATTAGGCCAAAACACTTCTAAGGGAAGGCAATATCTGATGTTTCCAATTAAAAAAAAAACTCAAATCTGCTCTTAATGAGAAATAACCCAATGCTTAAGAGAGACGGCTTCTTGTAAAATTTAAGGAACATCTGAAATCTATGAAAACAGTCAAGCTCGTGTTATTTCCCCCTCATATAGGTACCCATGTGTTTAATTAGGAATAACATTGAAGTCTTGGAGTGCTGCAGTTGTGATAAGAATTGATGTAATAGGCTTTGATACTGTTAGTTTAAACAAATTCAATTAATAATTAAGGTGTTTGCTGATATCAGTCGTGCAGCACATTCAGAGGCAATTATTGCATTCTACATATTTGATTTAGACAAAAACAAGTGTATGTCTTTGCTCTAATCCCTTGTTCCATAGACAAAGGATGGGGGGTGTCTGACCAGAGAGGGAGGGGTGGGAGACAAGAAATGCTAACCTTATGCTAATTTAAACACAGCACCTGGTTGCCCTGTTGGTGATGCCTTAGCATTTTACTTTTTCTATTTTTTATATATTTGGAATCCTGCAGTTCTTTAGTGTATAACTCTAAACTCCACATCCAGTGTGAGCTGCTGCTTTCCCATTTTGGTCAGACACAGCAATTCCACTCCAGGCCTGGCAATCAAGGACACCTCACTGCCTCAGGCCCTGAGAGATGGAAACAAAAGTGAGCTGGGGGGAGCAAACTTGGGGTAAATGACTTCATTACCTGAAGCTGGAATTGGAAGATTCACCCCCAATACACAAATGGCCCAAACTTATAAAAGTGTGAAAAGCTGTGACCCATGGTTCATTTTTGGGTGTAGCCCCTGGGGGGCTTAATCTGCCCCAAATGTACCTGAAGGCCCTTCAATAAATAGAACTGCTTTTTATTGCCTTGATTTTGTCTGGCCTCTGTTTTAGGTAGCCCTGAAAGGCATCATTGGCTCTGGGCTTTCATACAACCACTGTCTTCTGCAAGGTTATTTTAGTCTTTTTTTCCCCCATATGAATGAATTGCAGTGAGAAGCTTCAGATTGTTTGCAGATTTTACTGCCTTAAAACAAGGGTCTTCAAACTGAGCTAAATCCATCTCAGTGGGTATCAAACATCAGAGTACCACTGCGGTCAATGGAGATGTGCACTTCATTTTATCAGGATGTAACACCTTCATTTTTGATCATTTATTCAGTTTCACACTTTGTCACACATTTGGTGATTAATCCAAGGTGAAGGCTTTCCACACTCTTTCTCCTCAGTTTGAGAACAAGCATTTGGCAGTGCTGCCTTGCACTACCTCAAGCCCCATGCATATTTCTTCCTATTTCCATCCATCATCTGTTTTTCCTTGCCTTTGTCCCCACTCCCAAATTTCAAACCCAGGCCATGCTTCCTCTGTTGTTCAAGCTGCAAATGTGGGCTTGGGTATTAACAAGACCCATCTGTGCCAGGGGCGAAATGATGCCTCAGGTTTCAGCTTTTATATTTTTCAGATTCTGTGCTGCTTTAGTGTGTGGGTCTGGGCTTCACATCAGGGGATGGTGAGCTCTCTGCACAGAGCAGGGAGACAAAACAATTCCTTCTCCAGCTGGGGACCAAGGACAAATGATCCAAATCTCAGGCCCAAGAGCACAAACCACGTGGGCTGGAGAGAGAAAAGCAAGCAGGATGGGAGTGCATGGGCTAAAGCTGGAATTGGACAATGAACTGCAAGGTGCAAATGGAGCAGAGCTGATCACAGTGAGAGCCCCCGGGAGCGCTCGTGCATTTTGGGACCATTTTGGTTCACCTTGGCTGCAGCCCTGGCTGGGCTCTGGTGCTGCCCAAGGCGGATCCATTGAGGAGATCCTTTTAATAAATCCCTGCTTTATTCTTTAACTCCATCCAGCCTCTGTGCTAGGTCAGCCTGCACAAGGCATCACAGCAGCAGGTTAAGGTGGATGCTCTGCTGCAGTGGGATGTGGGTCCCTCACCCAGGAGTGGAGCACTGCAGGTTTTCTGCTCTCTGCTGCTCCAGCCTTACTGGACAAGATTTTTTGGTAACATAGCAGAAACAAATCTGGGTGGGATTTCCTGTTGTGGGCACACAGCAATGACCCCCCACACTGGGTACCCACAGCCCCTGGGTGTGTTGGGGGCCAGGGGCAAAGGTAATGCCAGAGCGAGCACCCCATAATTGCTTCCTGAAGTGTCTGTTGCATGTACGTCCTGCCACTATAAAATACTGAGTTGCACATCTTGTAACTGCTGGCTAATGAGTCTCTTGACCTCCCACTGTCATGCTAATGTGACTGCACACTTGGAACCTTCATGAGCCAGTAAATTACTCCTTCTCTTAATACCCTTTTACAGATTGCTGCTATCTCTGCAATGGAGACTACCTATCTCATTAATTTGTAATTGTGCTGAAATATTGGAGCCTTGAAAGTGGCGTGTGAACTGAAATGCAAATTCAGTCGATGTGCTGCTGCCAAAAGGCTGTATAGAGTCAGTTAAGCTATATATTACTGTAGATAAGGAAATTATTTTCCACTTTGGGCTCTGGTATTACTTGGATCCTTCTTTATATAATTTGGAGTAGTGTAAGGGTGAGTGCAATGAGGATGTGGGGTTGCATATGTGAAATACATAAAAACACACACTGTAAAATCTACAGTACAAGAAGTCTCTCATGGCAATGAATGGAAGAAATGCTGTTTTCTCTCACAGAGCTAGATACATGTGAAGATAGTCCCAGGTGAGCTTTTCTCAAGAATTCTTGTATTTTAATAACATGTGGCTTGTGAAACAAAGATCTAGTGCAGAGACTCTTACATGCACAGGAAACATTGACAGCTTTTCAGTTGGATTAAATACCTATAGACATATGTAGGGACTGTACAGAAAGGACCTGAAAATGTAATGCTATACTGCTTTAAAAAATCCTTTTGCAAGAATTCTCTGGGAAATCCAGGTGTTATTTTTATGGGCAAAACATGCGGTTTTGGGAATGTGACATAGAAGAGAGTAAATCATACAGGAAGTCCAATTTTCATTGTGGTTTTGGGACACATGTAGTTCTGTTGTAGCAAGCACTAATAGGCGATCTCTCCTTGCTCAGTGCACATTTCTACATAGCACTTTTCAAAGGAAGTGAAAGCTCATTTTTCCACCGTGCTGAGGCAGGGAGGCAAAGGACATCACTTGAACCAGGGTGGGAGAGCAGCTGCAGAGCAGGGTCTTGGCCAGGGGCTGCAGAGCCCTTGTACTTTCTAGCTCACACCAATTCTGGTGTGTTTACATTTGCTTGTGGGCTTGGGGCTTTTTTTAATAATAAACCCAGCACGATACACTTTGTGAATAATGTAGTAGGTTATGATTTAATAAAAGCTCACACAATCAGGCTTGTGTGCCTATTCATCACTCGCTTTGGTTTGACTTTTATCACTGAGATTTTTTTTGAGGGGACAGAAAAGAATTGAAGACTTAAAGTTTTTTTTAAAATGGCATTAAACCATTTGTGTGTCAATGCCTAAGTTTGGGTTGTCAGGAGAGCCAGAGCATGAGCTATCAGAACAAATAAAGGGGGATCATCTACTTATGTCTGAACATTTCCTTGTTTGGTTCCTCTCTTAAATGTTAGGAATAGTGTTCTGTCATCTCTTGCACACTTTTTTGGGCATAGAGAAATCTGTCAACTTTCCCACAATGTTTTTAATAAGTCTGAAAATATTCAAAGTCAACCCTTGAAAATATTTTAAGGTATTTTACTTTTATCTAATTTAAATATGGTATTTTTAAAGTGAAAAGTACATAAATTTTATGCTGGGGAGAGCAAGTATCCCTTTACGTTTTTGGCATTGCTCCTGAATTGCAAAGCTCCAAAAGAGGAGGATAAAAGAAATGTGATGGAGTAGTGTGTAGTGCTACCTACAGCAGGGCCAACTGTGACCATGTGCTGAACTTTCAAAGGAAAAAAAAAAAAAAAAAAATCAAAGCCTCCTCCAGTTCCAATCTGATCCAGTATCCTTGAAGCAAAGTCTCCCACTGACAGGGAAGAGAACTGGGATGGGCCCTTAAGCACATCAGATGTGACTGCATTCACAAAATCTCAGGCACGAGAGAGAACCAGTTTAATGGCACATCTAATGTTCTCTCCATTTCCATTTCATGGTTCTTTTTAATTCTGTTAGTACCGATTAAAAGCAATTCAACAGGCAAATGTCCTTTTATAGCAAACAGCTGATTAAACATTATGAGTTTTTGCTCAGATGATGGTACATATCACTGTGGCAGTTGTGTTTGCTTGAGTTTGAAATTACAGTAAATAATCATAGTGGTATTTCCTCCTGGATATAAAATAAAATCTATTGCCCCAGCATTACTTTTAGCAGAGTAAAAATGAATCCCAAATACAATGTTCTCCATAGCTTACAGTTATTTTCCCCCACTAACTGGTTATTATTAATTATCCAGACATGTCTATATATTATGCTATTGAACTGTCCTTCCTCCTTCCTGGGATAAATCCACTTACACTGGTAGTTAATTACTCACAGCCCTGTGACTTCTATGCAGGAGACATGAAGCTGGCTAATGCTGGAATTGCTGATGGCTGGCCTTGCTACAGGGGGAAGGGTTGCATCTGGACAAGAGCAGCTTTTGAATATTTTAAACAGCAAGAACTTGTTCTGAATTCCAGTTTTACCTGCCTTTGCATGGAAACTAGTTAGTGTCTGGGAATGAGATGTTGCAGAGGGTCTGCCATAGGCAAATCCATTTTTGCTGTACCAGGGCTTTAATGATTTCCTGGTGGATGTTATTCTGTTATTCAAAGCAGCTCTGTACATGACTAAGCAAGTGTCCATGGGTACAGACAGGGACAGCACTGCTGAAGGACAGGACTAGGCTTCATCCCCAAGCAAGTTATTTTATGCCAGCTGACTCTCACAATGAAGGGCGTGGATCAAATGGCACACGTTTCATATAGTTAGATTGTAGAAAATTGCTTTTGAGATTCGTAAGCTTCCTCTGAGCATTCAGTTAAATTTAACTGTCAGCTGGAAGGAGCAGGGGAGGGGAGGAGAAGGTTGCCTCTTGCTGCATTCTGTTGGGTGCAGTTCCTGAGCTGTGCCCAGCTCAGGCAGACCAGCAGGATGGCAGCACTGATGGATGGCTCTGTCTCTGCTCATTGTTTGCAGTGGTGCTGCCTTTCATCTCCCAAGTGCTCTGCCTTCACCAAATTGGGAACAGCATCCCTGCCCTTGGCAGTTGTGTCTACACGAGCTTATTGAACTTCAGTCAAATGCAATGAAGACACACTGGTGTCACTGCTTGACCTCAGCTGTGTTGTTGACTACCAGGCCAAGTAAAACCTCTGGGCTGCTGGTCTTTTATTGCTGTACATGAATTGAATGGAGGAAAGAGTATTTCTTTATGGTCTGCAGATCAGTGGAAGTCTGATTTAAAGGTTGTCAGATTGATTTCAGGCTAGTGATAATGCTTTTTAATGTGAGATCTTGTTCTGCATGGCTGCTTTTCTGTTGATCTATGTCCAAATATCTGCCTGAATCTGAAAAATAACTATTTTGTTCATCTTTCGGTGGTGCAGAAATCATTAACATCAAAGGCCCTGATTTAATGAAATATTTTGATTTAATGGAGTTCTAGAGGAACTTCAACGCATGCCAAAATGCTTTGCTGAATTAGGGCCTCCAGTCTCAGTTTTACAAAAGTAAGGTGCTAAAAGAACTGGAGCAATGGAGAAGATGTACCTGCTTTATGTCTCACTGAGTTTTCCTGATTGAAACAAGTGAGTTTTTGTCAGTTCTGTAAGCTAAGTACATCTGCTTCTTAATTGGTAGAGACTCCTTTACCAAGAAGCTGATGGCATGGAACAGCATGCATTGGAGAAGCAGTGAGTCCTGGGTACTTTATGTTTCCAGTGCTTCTTGAAATCTGGCCACCTATTCAGGTGTCTTTCTGCCAGCATTGAGGTAAGAAGCAAATTTGGTTACCAGTGTTAAAAAAATTGCATGCAGTTAGGGTAGAGTGAAACTTTTTGGAAGAAACTTCTGTAAAACACTACAATTAAATTTAAGCAGAGGTTTAAAGGGTGTTTTAGTAGGATTAAGTTGCTTTTCAAAGCCATTTCTAAAGGCAGTTGCAATTCTATCTTTAGAGCAGGTAAAATGATAGTACATGGCTATTTGATCTTAGTCCATAATATTAGAATAAAAGCATGTAAGAGAAAATACCAGTAAATGCTCTTTAATACACAATTAAGAGAAAATGCTAGCAATACTGCTCTTTGACTTTGCCAACTGTATTCTTTGAGCTTATTCTTTTCAAGTGCTCTGATTTCACCTCTTTTTACCCAAGTGGGGAAGTCCACTTTTGCTGTTCCTGTGTGCGCAGAATTGAGGAGCACTGTCTCCATAAATGATCCTACTGAAGCTCCAGGAGGAAATTCATGTATAACACAGAATGTAAAAGAAGGTTCAGACTGGGGCCAAACATTCTGTTCATAACTTCCATGTCCTTCTGAAAGATAAGAAGTACAGGGGGGAATCTTTGTCCTCTTTGTGCCTCCACGTAGAAAGGAAGACCACAGGGAGGTGCTGGAGTCACTGTCCCTGGAGGTGTTTGAGCAAAGCTGGATGTGGCACTCAGTGCCATGGCCTAGCTGGCAAGGTGGTGTTAGGTCATAGGTTGGACTCAATGATCTCAAAGGTCTTTTCCAGCCTAATTCATTCTGTGATTCTATGAAATGAAGGACCCCAACACCCTGATTTTCTCTGCCCCTTCTGTGAATGTTCCTAGTACTTCTCAAAGACTCCTAGTAATAGAAGAAATAAAAATACCCTTAGCCCCTGTTTTCTGCTACAGCCCAGGGTGCTTTCAGAGGCAGTGGGAGGGGAGGGACATCTTTTAAAGTGAAATGCTTAGCACTCTGTGTGTGTGCACTGCCAGGCTTAGGAGGGGCAATGCCTCCTGCCTCCTGCTGTGTGAGGCCACGACATGCTCCGCAGGGACCATGGCATTAACACCAGCATTTCAGTGAGCCAGGGGAATATTTCAGTCTTATCAATTCTCCAAAGCTGTGCAGGGAATGCTTGGTGATGCTCTGACATCAGTCATTATGTGACTGCAGTAAAAATTAGGGGGCTCAAGCTAGGGCTCAGAATTTGGGGTCAAACAGGCAATGTGTGCCCCTGAGAACTGGCCAGGAGGGCCAGAGGTACCCTGGAAATGCTGGCCAGGGGGAGAGGGAGCTTTTCCTGCCCACAACACGCCTCTGGGGTGTGAGTTGTAACTGCAAGGACTGCTGGCTGAGGCATTAAGATTAAAGTTTTGCACAGTGGGAGAGAGGCCAGGGCTGAAGCAAGATAAGGGCAGGAATTTGTAGGTAGAGCAAAGTGGAATTCAGGGCTGTGAGGGAAGCTGTGGTGGAGGGCAGGGAGGAGGGGGAGACCCTGCTGAGGGACAGAAACTCAGCTCTGCTTCAGATGCCATAAGGAAAAGGGAAAAGGCTGAGTTGTGTGAAAGGAGATGCCACAGCTCCAGAGGCCTGGTGTGCTGTAAGAGCACACGTCCCTTGGATGCAAAAGCAAGGGGACTTCTGACAAAAATTAATTGGCACAGCACTTTTCTTTTAGAGGTGCACCATAAGAAAATGTTCAATATTCTGGTGGAATAGAGTTAGAGGTGTTTCTTTTCCTATTTGCCAGAGGGACTTGGTAAAGATACAGAACCTGCCTCAGTTCCTCCTTGTTAGGCTCCTCCAAATACAACCAAGTTGCTTTTCCCAATTGTCAACAAATTTCGGTTTTGATTTTGCACAACACTTTTGTGCTCTTTATGTAAATAGTTATGTTGAAATATTTCTGGTTTAGGGGAGGTGAAGACTGACCTTAAAGAGATGAATTGGATTTTTTCCCCTTGTAGCTATTTCTAGAGCTTGCCCATGTTTTCTGTTACAGTGGGGAACATGCTTTTGTTACACCTCTGCTTCTCAACAGAGCAATTTAGAATGGGTAGCTAAAATGATAATTTCCCCTAAGAGTATTGGTGAGCATAACAAAAACCCAGGGGTGGCAGGTGTAGAAAAAGAGAGAGAAGAGGGGCAGCCACACAGGGAGGAAGGCAGGGAGCTGCCAAGGCTCTTAAGAGCTGTGGCCCAACTTTAACTTTTACAGTGTTTATCTTTGGAAAGAAACAGGATGAGGTGTTTAACACCAGGGTACAGCACCCAGGAGGTTTGTAAAGAAGTACCTGTTGAGGAATCTGATAAAATAGAGCTGCCTGGGTTTGCCTCACTCGGTTCTTTTGCAGTTTTCAAAGGGTAAAAGGAAAGTTTTTTCCTGCAGCAGGGGAATCCCAGAGGGAATGGGCTGTTGAAATGATGTAAACTATAAACTTGCAAGCAGGAACGCATGGTTTTTTTTAAACATTGTAGTGGTAAGTATGGATGAGATACTGCATTACTACAAAAAATTGTTCTGCTGCAGAAAAATGACAACAAGATCTTTGGAGAGACTGAAACACCATTTCCCTGGATTCTAGAATAATGTTTAAAATGTCTAGAAAATGAGCCATAGAGTATTTGACAAGTCATGCTGATTAATTTGGAAGTTGAGTTCTTTCCCAAATGAAAAATTTTATTGTTGATCAGTAAACTTTACAGACATGACATTTTAATTTATCTCAGTGTATCTTTGTGCCCTAGATGAGGCTTAACTTCATCTTCTTCTTGATACCAATTAATGAATTGTTCACTCTGTGGCAGTGGCTCACTAGAAACTGGTTAGCTGCACAAGGACAATCTGTGCCTTGAAAATCAGGTATTAATTTCTTCACTAATGGATGATTAACACCTTCACAGCCCCTGTCCCTGCCATGCAGATTGTTAGATGCCACTGAGCAGTGGTACTTCAATTTTTACTCCTTTCTGCTAGGGGAAAAAAAACAAGCCCAAAAGATGAGATGAAAACCAACAAGGACTTAGCCCAAAGGACAAAATCCTTCTGCCCTTACAATAGGCTTGTAAAGTCTTTATCTTGCTGGGGGTTGTCATAAAAATGGAGTTTTCTGATCTTCTGTAGATTTTAATTGCTCTGAAAACAAATGTGGTGTGCCAGCTTGTAGACAGGGTATTTCATCAAGGTGCAAGCAAGGCCTGCAGCACAGCATATGGGAAGTCATTAGCTCTGGAGGCTCACAGCCACCTGTGGCCACCTGCTTTCTCTCAGCAATATGCCACAGGACCTGGGGCTGCTAGTTTTGCTTTCAAAATCATTTATTTATGTTTTGTTAGGCTCTTCTCCTAATTTTGTTAACACAGTTAGGGCAATTAAGTGGAAGGAACAGCAAATGATTCATTAATAATGCCAGATAGATGGCAGCCTGTAAACAGGATCAATTGCATATTTAACTGGTGCAAATTGCTGAAGTTCAATTCATCTCTACTAAAGTTACCTCTGACTTTATTTTATCTCTGCTTAATACATTAACAAGATTTTTTTTTTTTTTTTTTTTTTTTTTTTTTTGCCTTTGATGACCAGAGTACCTTTGAGAAGAGCAGTTATCCTCCAAGCTAGTGCCTTTCTTGCCTGGGTGGCAATCCTGCCACAGGAGTGTGCTGCATGAGGCTGAGCACTGCAGGGTAATTCATGGCATTTTCACTGTTGGACTTGCACTCAAGCATGACCTTTTTCCCTCTCTTGCACAGACAGGAACTTTCCCTTCCATGGATGGCAGACCCTGATTATTGTTCACTTCCTTGTAACATGAAGACTCCTATTAACTGCTCTTGCTCCTTCAGCACTAGATGTTCTGGCTCTGAGTGTTAAATTATCTGTACCTAATGACAGATGATTCTCATGTGTTTAGCAGAGCAGTTTGAAATCCAAATTTCATTTTCAGTCTGATCAGGGAAGTTTCAGGTGCTGGAGTCATAGATAGCCAACTAATTAGGTCTGAAGCCATCTTTCAAATAGACAAGAGGGACTTTCTAACCACAGAAGTGTGAGCTTACCTTCATTCTTGCTCAGATTTGGGAAGGATGCTGCAGCTTCTGCAGGCTCCTGTGCTGTTGGTGATGGGGATGGTGCCCCAAGATCCTGCCTGTTGTTTACACCAGCTGCTGTGCCATGGTGTGTGAACTCCTGCTGCAGACCACTCCTTGCTTTCTCAAGCAGAGACAGGGAGGCTGCTTAAACTCTCTGAACTGGAGCAGCTGTCTGTGTGAGTATACTGCCCAACATGATCCAGATCCTGCATTTTGCCTGTTTTCTCCCTTAGTGAATGTGACTGGATCTCACACTGATGGGTGCTCAGCTGCTGGGATTAAGCTTTTCAGCTGTTTATCCCTCGAGCACAACTCAGATTGGGGATGTGATGGATGAGTAATGTGATGGTTGACTCTCACAATTAAAAGGCAAATATTATGGATATGTTAAGAGAAGTGTTATAGATTTATAGTTATGTTTTAATTTTTAACCCTCCTCCCTTGTACCCCATCAGGGGGTGGCCTGGGTTTGGGACATTTGTGAGGGTTGGCTTGTTACTATGGTGACATCTGACCTCCAGTCGAGATGTCAGGGAGTGATCCCCAGCACTGGACAGTGAAGGAGTCGTTGATGGACAGAACTTTGGGGGAGCTAAATGGTTAAAAGGTGACACCTCCACTGTGTGGGTGAGCACATGGAGGAAAGATCCTCTGCTCCCAGCACCGTTATATTTTCTCTATTCAGTCTTCTGTTGTGTTTTTGATAAGGTTTTAATAAGCCTTTTACATTTTTTGGAAGTGAGTAGCATTTCTCACAGGGACACCAAATGGCAGCTCCTCCTCTGGCACCACCTTTCCATTCAGTGTGGTAGACAGGGGGATCCTGGGAACCACCTGATCCACCAGCATCCACTCCCTGCATTGGCTGCCTTCCTGGCTTTTGCTTTTCCCATTTTCCTCATGGAATGTGCACAGGCAGGAGTTGTCAGGGCTGTGACTGAGCTGGCAGGCTTTGCCTGCCCCGAGCAGCATCGCTGGGTGCAGCCCCAGGCTGGGTGTGGGGTTCAGGGACACCTCACTGGGAGGAGCAGCCACTCTCCTGTCCCAGGGCACCCACAGAGCCTCACCAGGGACCCCTCCCAGCCCAGCACCTCTGCTGTGGGGCTCTGATTGCCAGTCCCACAGGTGGACATCAGGCCTGTGCTGGAGCCAGCTCTGGTTCTTTTGCTCCTGGACACTCTGGATGGATTCTAGACAGCCTGCTGTGTCCACAGCTGGGGATTGAGAGGAAAGATGTGTGCTAATGCCTTCACAAACAATTGGATGGGTGAAGGGATGGGTGTTAACATCTTTGAAATGGATCTCAGTGTCTCTGCTGACTTTGTGCAGTGGGTTTGTTGCAGAGCCCAGACAGCTTGGCTCTTGAGATAGACAAGTGTCTCCACAAGGCTGGACTTCTGAACTTTGGGTAAAACAGTAGCTTCAGGGGGGGAATATGTGGCAGGCAGTTCTGGAAGGCTGTGCCTTCCTAGTACCTCAGAAATGGGGACAGGAAGGGGGGCAACCTGTGGCTGGGAGTTTGGGATAAAAGGAGGCTGCACCCTCCAAAAACCCAAGAGAGAAAAGCCTGGGGTGTGTGCCCCAGTGGACTTTTCCCCTTTATTTGAATAAAGGACTCCACTGTCTCCTTTTTGGACATAAACCTGTGGCATTTGTGGACTTTCCTGACATGCTCATCTGTAGCAGGTTTGCCCCTGGCATCAGGACAGGCTGTATCTTGTTGGCAAAGCCCTGCTGCTTATTGTTATTGTGTTTCCCAGAACTGTAAAACACTCATGAAAAGAAAAGAGGCTATTGAGTGAAGTTTGTCCTTTCCCTTTGCTTTATTTCCTTTTCTCCATGCACCTACCAACTTCATCTTTAGAAAATTGCCTACTTATCTCCAAAATATAGTTGCATTCTTTGCTGAATGTCCCTCTTCAGGAACTTATTCTGCATGGAAATTACCCTGTACAGGAAATAATTTACCTTTAACTGTCCTTTTCTTTCTTCTAAATTGTTTTCTTACGGGCTTTTCACCCCAGCTCTTAAAACAATGAGACTGGAAACTGCTGACACCCAATAGATTTGACAAACTGAGTGTCAGCCTGACATGCTCAAAACCATCTGCTTTTTAGATGGATAATTCTGGCCAGGGTTCCTTCCAGCTGCAATGGATCTGCAGCCTTGGATTCTGCTGGGGAAACCAAGGGCATGATGACAAGCCCCAGCAGGGAGTTTAAATTCATGTGCAATAATACCACAGTACCTTTTTGAAGGTAGCACCAAAATGGTCAGCCTGGTTGGAGTGGCTCAGACTAGAGTTTGGGGTTTTTTTCCTGGTAAAATACTGTTGTGGGTTTGTGTTTTTTTTTTTTGTTTGTTTGTTTGTTTTTGGTTTTTTTTTTGTTTTTGTTTTTTTTTTTAATGCTAATCAGAATACATTCATTTGTGATATTAAAAATCAAAGGCATTGGAGTAGGCTACAATACTTTTCTTTCCAAAGCATTGCTATTATGAAGATCAAACCTTCATGTAGCTGTCTGTTAAAGGATTTTGTGCTTTTCCTAATGCAGCTTTTATTGGAGAGAGACCCTCCATAAACAGCAGTCCTGAGTGAGCTGTGGCTGCCACAGCTGACATGGACAGGTGGGGCTGAAACCTCTGTGATCATCATGAGTGCCCAGGTTTCCTGGTGTCACACTCTGACACCTCACCAGAGGTGTGCAGAGCTGCAGCACTGCAAGCCTGCTCTCTTTCTTGCATTGCAACACTTTAGACAGCCTTGTAGAAATCCATGGAAGAACTCCTAGGACATTTATCAGAGAGTAAAAACCCATCTTCCCAGAGATCCTGTCCTGCTTTGGAGGAAATGCAGCAGAAAGCTCAGCCAAGCAGAGAGAGAAATTTGGGAGGAAATGTGGTAGCAGTTAAGAATTATGTATTTATACACTATGTCAGGTTAATAGTTAATTAATAGTTAGTGAATAGTTAAGGAGCAGCTGTTAATTTTGTCCTGCTCCCCAAACCTACCATCAGTTACTGCTTTGAAGATAAGATGGCAGCCCATGGGCTCTGTAATGCATGAAACTCCAATGTATGACTGCTTTCTAAGCACAAATGCTTTTCCTAATATCTTTTGATGTTTCATCATTTCTATAATGTGGATACCGAGAGAAAAAAAAGTTCAAATTTGGATTCCCAGTTTGATTTGTCTTAGCCCTGCTTCACTGAGTTATTTCATTTCCCTTCTTAGCTCAGCTGCCAGGTGGGAGTGTGAAAGGGCTGCTTAAACCAGGCCTGAGAATCTGGATTAGGGCAAAATGTTTGAGATTATTTTCTCTTCTGAGTGTATCAGAAACGGGAGGTAGCAGGGGCTATTTTTGAAGGGGATGTCACCTAATTCAATGAAAGAGTGGTGTGGGCTTGGATTGGGAGGCTAATCATTAGGGAGCAGGAGCTCAGGAGGATCAGGTATGGGTAGAGGTTCTGTGTAGCAGGCAGAACCTTGTTATTCATGTTGGCCAACAAGTATAGACTGAAATCTGGTGGTTTTAGTCAGGAAAATGTAGGTTAAGTCTTTAAATCAAACTTTGTCCAGCAGCCAGGCAGTAACACACTGTAATGTGTAACTGCAAGGTGGCTGCTGCTGCTCTGCTTCCATAACAGAGAGGATGGCAGTGCCAAGTGCAGTTCTGAAAGCATTTACCTTCACTGGGCTGTCAGCTAAACTCAAAGATTTGCATGCAAGAGCAGCACTGAGCAGAACTGCCACACTAGTGCAAAACCAGAATATCTAGCAATCTGTTTAATTAATATACAATGAGGTTTTTTATCCATGTAGGATGCACTCCTGATGATGGGTGCACCAGAATTTTTTGTGTTTCCTGCAGTTGCAACTGTAGAAATTTAATTTCAAACAGAAAAAAAAAAAAAAAAAAAAAAAAAAGAAGAATGGGAGGGTTGAAATATGGAAGTGCCAGAAGGAAGAGCAATCAGAATGGCAGGTGTGGATGATCTGTGCATTAGCAGGTTACCACAATCTTGGCACATCCACCTGCAGCTTCTCAGGACACCTGATCAGAAAAACAAGGGACAGCCTGCACAAGGAGCAGCCCACACATAGGCACGGCCAGAAAACACTCTTTCAGATACTGGGAGAAGGAGATAAAGCATAGTAAATCCTAATGATGAAGAAAGGTGACACAGAATGGGTAAACACTCCTCAGTGCTGGCTGCCCCACCTGCACTCATGAATTTTAGTGCTTGTGACAAAATTGCTGGATTAGGACTCCTTTTAAAATAAAATAAATTATAAATTATAAATCAAAGATAAATCCATTATTTTAAATCAAAGAAGCTCACGCGTTGAACTTCAATATTCTAACATTGAATCCTGAGGAGAAATTTGTTGACAAAGAAAAGCTTGTTAGGAAAAGCAATCTTCTGAAATTAGGAGGAAAGTGCTAATATTCTCTTATCTTTTCTGGCTGTTCAGAGGTGTTTGAACATATAAACAACCTGTTATAATATATGATATTATAACAGTGTATATATATATAATATTATAAAAGTGTGTATATAAAAATATAATGGTGTTATAATGAGCTCTGCCTTGCATAGGGGCTCACTGCCCAACACCAACTGCATTAGGAAAGTTGAGGAGGGCGAGTAATAGGCAGAAGCTTATGGGAATTTTCAATATAGATAAATTACAGGAGGAAATGTGTGTTTGAATAAGTTTGTGCTTGGTCCCTGTTTGAGTCTAGAAACAGGACAGCAGCAAGGTAATTTTGGGTAATTTTGAATGCTTTTTATACCTCTGTGATGGGGCTATGGCAAGGACACTGCCAAAGCTCAGAAGCAGAGCTACCACCAGGGTTTGCTGGCAACAATTTAGGAAAGCTCCTTGGGGTTAAATCCAGACCCTCCTGCAGCTTCTGTTTCTATCAGATTAGGCTGTTCCCTGAGAACAAGAGGGAAGTTAAAGAACCCTGAAGCATTTTTTTTTTTTCTTTCTTTCTCTGGAGCCAAGGTCAGGAAACTTGCTGTCACCAATAAGGGCAGGGAATATTGGTTACTGGTGGAATATTGGTCACTGGTGGCAGTCACTGGCATCCTACTCAAACACTGTGTAAATGTCAGGCTTGAGCATTACAAAAAGTCAAAACTGGCTGCACAAACTCAGTTATCTGTTGGTAATCTGTGCTCTGGGGTCTCTGCCTATATGAATTATGAAAAGGAACATTAAAATATATGGAGGATTTGACAATTTCTGCGCTCCCTTGTCGAAAGTTTGCCTATGTGCTTTTTTGAGGTAGTGACATAAGAATATTTCTTCAATGCTTGTAAGCAAAATGCAAGGAATTAGTAATTGCAGTGTTTTGATCTTGTTGCTGTTTGAATTGGAAGAAAGAGTGGTATGGGGGTCACTCTGCCCTCTAACCAGTGTCTCTTTGTTTTCTCTTTTCTTTTTTCTTTCTCCTGAATGCTTTAGGCACTTCAGAAGATGGGTAATGTCACAGCAGGGTAGCTAGAGGTTGTAGTCTTAATTCATTCTCCTCGATGACAAGCTGAAATGCCAAAAAAAAAGTGTATTTGCCTTTGAGGGAAAGGACAATCACCAAAAATTGGAATTGCTGCTTGGAGAAGCCTGCCTTTGTTTTGGCTGCTTTGGAAATCCAGGCGATTGTGGTCAAAATTGTATGTCTTACCTGGGTGGGATGAATCTAGTCATCTTTGCATTTCTGAGACAAGGACTCATTTCCTATTTGCCTCCAAAGATCCTGGATTTTGTGCAGTCTCACTGGACATGAGAAAGGACTGTTCTTATGACCACTGTACCATTAGGAGCAAAACTGTACAAAATGGTGAATATATTTTTCTATCTCCTATTCCTGGATCACACACAGTTTCCAGTCATGCATTCTTCAGAATGTCTCCTCAGTGAGAATCTTCTGGTATAGATAGATACATATATATATTAAACCTTTGTCCCAGATTTTTTTTTTTTTTTTTTAAATGCCTCCTCTGTGATGAAAAGAAAGTTCCTTCTTCTGTCAAGGCTGGCCTTTCATAAGCATGACTGAGCTGTTTTAGATAAAATCTTTCAGCAAAAGTACTTTCCTTTGGGAAGGCCAACCTCTTATACTTTCTGTGTGGTATAAAGTCTGGGAATAGGCATTGGTGGAATTTAGTGATCACAGGGAAAACTCATGAGAGTAACTTAGCCTACATGGGGATGTGCTGCTTCAGCAGGTTTGTGATTCAAAAATGTGAAACTGCTCAAGTTGAAGTCCTTTACTTAGATGTCCCTGACTTGTGTAGGAATTGACATGTCTCTCCTCCTCCTAAGTGAAAGGCTGGAGCTTGAGTCTGTGCTGCAAAGGCTGCCCCAGAGGGAAGAGGGACCTTGGGCACTGGGGCTGTGGGACCAGCTTGGGAAGCCAGGAGAGCTGGCACAGGGGGGTGTGAGAAATGGATTTGTAAAGAATTCTTAAAACTTGATAGAAAGTTTACGTTGTTTTGTATGTCTGTATGTAAATACTGAGATAAGGTGTGTTGACTTAGGAATGCTATGGGATAGAGATGACGTTGTTGAGAGAGAGACTGAACTAGAAATAAGTTTCAACAAGTTTCAAAATGTGGCCTCGTGAAAAGATCAGATATTTTAGAGAATTAGAACTGTGAAAGATGCATTGTAGCAGAACTACATCAGGTAAAAATATAGGTGATTGGAGTTAGTAGTAATAGTAGCAGTGTGTGGCAAAAGCGAATAGGCTAAAAAACATTTATAAGGTATTGTAACTAGGAGATAGGTTGGCTTCTGATAAAATGGTGTTGAGTTTTACATCTCTTATGTCTCACTCTTCATTGAAACTGATAAAGGAATAAAATCTTTTAAATGCCTCTCAGTTACTCCATTTCTGTAAAAGCTGAGAAAACCAACAGGGCAGGGCTGGCCTGATGGCACACTGCCTGTCCTGGCTGGCCCTGCTGCACAGGGCAGCTCCTGGCTGGAGCCCTCAGGGCTGCCACACTCGTGGTTGTCTGAGTGTCCCCAGCACTGCCATGCTGGATGTTCCCATTTGCATTTTCAGAGTCTGACCAGGATCCCCACACCTGGTGTAGCAGCACTCACTGCAAAATTTTTAGAACATACCAACAGAAACTCTGCTATGTCCTTTTTTGTTTGTTGGTTTGGTTTTGTTTGTTTGTTTGTTTTTTGTGGGTTTTGTTTGTTTGTTTGTTTGTTTTGTGATTGTTTTATGTTTTTTTGGTTTTTTTTGGGTTCTTTTTGTGTGGATGAGTTATCAGTATTCCCCATAGCAAAAGCCTCCAAGCCAGGCTGATCCCTCAGGCACTGCTGTCCCTTGGGGGCTCACAAACAGCAGCATGGGGCAGCAGTGGCCCTGGGGAAATAAAACCCCTGTGAGCTGAACCTTGGGCACGTGCAGAGGTACTCTGCTGAAGGTAAAGTTACGTGGCTGTCTGCCCCAGGTGAGGATTTGATCTTTAGTCCCTAACAGTTCAGTATGTTTTCTGGTGTACATGGTCAAGTAAACTGATGGAGCAGAACGCAAACTGGATTGGGGTGTGGTGGCTTTTGTGGGGTTTTGTTTCCTTTTTTAATTTTGCCCATTGAGTTTCTTCCCATTCCTGTTCGAGGCACACAAAACAGCACTGGTTTAACAGCCTCATGTGAAGGGATTGTAACTTTGGGAGCAGGTCAGACTGCTGAATTTCCTAATCTCAGTTGTTATTTAGGAGGAACACCTCAGCTCTGGAAGTCCACTGCAGACACAATAGCATGTCTCAGTTGGCAACTTGGCATCATTAACCATAAAGTATAACACTGGGCTTGGTGTGACAGTTTTAATCAACTTCTCCCTCAAGGTCACCCTTGGCTTCTGAGTTATGGGAGTCCCAAAACCTGTTGTGATTTATTTTGATGAAGATAAGTCAGTCCATGTTTTCTGACAGTTTGGCTGTTCTGTGATCTGTAACTACATTGCTTCTAGTACTGAAAATACGCTCAGGACAAATACATGTGGATGGACAGCTCAAATAATAGCAATCCATCTTAGCAAATGGCATTAGTTCTCTTATTGCTTCTTTCACCTGACTTGTCCCTTCATAAAAGGAGAGGCTCATTACTCCCACAGGAGGTTCAGAAAACCCACCTTTTTCAGAAAACCCATTAGCTTTCTGGTATAGCACTTAGATGGTTTGGGAAGTGACAAAGGGATTTGTAAAGATTTTCGGGCAGCTTGAGTCAGAGTGAGGAGGAGGAGCTGAGTGCCTGACCTTGCTCTAGCCACTCAGCCTGAGTGCTATGAAATTCAAACCCATTTATATCTGCTCGTGTCCCTTGTGTTCCCATTTCCATATGCACACATGGCAGGGATCAGGAGGATGCCTCACAAGGCCAGTGTGTTTGCCTTAGGAATGGCACTTGGCTTGTATCAAAATAATTACCAAGTGGCTGCTGTTAAACGAGCTGAGTGGATGCTGTGGTGACAACCTTTGGAGAGTTATGTGTGGATTATAACTGGGGGATAAGGATGAAACTGAAGCTTACCCTGCTGCAGTTTTGATGTAGCTGAATATCAGGGTTGTGCCTGTTTGGACACCCAGCGTGCTTAATGATGGTGGGTGCCCTGGGTGGCTGTGGGAACCCAGGAATCCCTCTGGCTGCCCTGGCTGTCTCGAGACCCTGGCAGGGGGCTCGGGGACCTTGAGATGAAGTCAAAAACACCTGTGGCTTTGATTTTAGCTTGTAGAAAAAAAAAAAATGCCAACTCCATATGAGGAATTACGAGCCACAAGAGTTTGGGTAGCATGATAGTTGAATTAACACAGGGTGAAAAAGTAGAATTTTGGGGCTTTTTACAACGGGGTTCAAGAGGGTACAAGATAGAGGGATTTGGGTGTGTGCTGACCTTCTTCTCCTTCTCCTTGCCCTCCATGTCTTGGTGTGATGGTGACACTTTTCTATTGGTTTAAGGTAGAGACATGCTGTCTAACATAGATGACAGATATTGGCACGTTATTGTAAACACAGCACACAGAGTTTTTGGTATAAAATGTAAACACCACCCTGAGGGCAGACAGAATGCCATGGCTGACTTGCTGGACAGAGCTCAGCAGGTCAGAGAAAGAATGTTATAGATAAGAGAAAATAAACAACCTTCAGAAGCCAACCCATTCAGACTTCTTCTCTGGCTGCGCGGGCTGGGAAATGAGGACTTTTACGCTCTTGGGGTCATCTCAACACCCAAACCCCGAGAGGTGGCCTGGGAGTTCTGGAGCTAATCTCTGCAGAGAGGACTTGGTGGACTGCCCACAGGCAGGGTCATTGGCTGACCTCCCAGGCAGCCTTCAGCAGAGCAGCACACAGGAGCTCTGCAGACAGGGCTTTTGGGCAGTCCTGGGGACGCTCCCGGTGGGTTCCTGCTGTGCACAAACTGGGAGCTGCTGCTGCTTGTATGCTGGGATAACTTCCTGGGCAGAAAATCCAGGAACTCTTCTGGGCTCTTCTCTCTTTTGGCATCTGCTGTAGACAGAGGTGTTGATCAAACTGTACAGGTAACTTTAAATGTTCAGACAAAACTGCTCAGTTGGAGTGGCCTTGTAGAACAGTCTTTGTTCATGGTCAAGATAGTTATGACATGGTTTGTAGATAATTTAGGGTAATGAGTAGATATGGATTGTGCCTGTGCTGGAGTAGTCATGTAGGTGTGCTAGTGGGATGTAGGAGCTCTCAGAATGGTTCAGGGAGCCTTATCTCATCTGCCTGAAGGCTCTTTGCAAGGATACTTGCAGTGGAGGCACCCATCAGTACCTGGACAGCAACTGACCATCCTGTTCAAGAGGTTTCAGTCTCTAAAGAAGCATTACCCAGCACAAACCGTAGCAATCAACTAATTATTTCATCAAGCACTCATGTCTGTGTCTGTGCAACAGCATCCATTCAGCACAAGTGGGATGCTTCCACTGAGTTGTTGCCAGTGTCATCACTTTATTGACTCTTCCTCAAAGAGCTGGAAGAAAACCTTGATGTGTTAGTAATTGTGAAAAGTGATATGTGCCAAGTTTCCCAAAACCCAAGTCCATGTTGGCTGGTACATCTTTTTGGCTGGGATTGTTTCCAAGCCAACAGCAGTGTGGGCAGTAGTCCTGGGGACAGGAAGTTGCAAGAGGCAGAAAGTCTGGCCAAGATGCAAGTGCTGCTATGGCTACACCTGAAAAACATCTGAAAACCACACAAACTCTTCAGTGAAATCTACCTAGGTAACTGGGTTGGTACTCGGTACAAAGTCTGGATTACAGTTTAAAAAAAGAACTGGAATGTATGCTCTCTGCACTTAACAATAAGCCCTTTATTTGTAAAACAATTTTAGCTAACTATGCCTGGTGATTCAGATGGTTCTTCAGGATTTGAAGGAAGTCAACAGCCTGTCTGTGCCTGTTTGTCAGTGGATGAGAGCAGGCTATTTGCTGTAAGAAGTAAGATTGAAAGAATAGAGGTGTTGCAGGCAGACTGCCATCTTTCTCCCGTTATCTATATTCACTAAAGCTAAAAATACATGTTGTTGCTTTCAGTTCTAATATTTGGTATATTCAATGCTTCATGAACCAGCCAGACAAAATGCTGCTTTATTGAAAATAGCAAAAGCCCACTGCAGATAAAGTGCAGCTTAAAAAGATTGCCTCTGCCTTAGCATTGGCCATCATGTCTCCCACACTTACCAAAATTCTGCACATTAGAAGATTAAAACTTAAGCAGAGGGTGACCTTTTATAGACATGTTTCTGCTTATTACTCCCACTGAGCTCATCATTCCAAGAGCTTTTCTGTTGATTGCTATGAAAGGGGTCTTCTGAGGCTCTGCTCTTCTGCCTGGACCCTTTAATGAAGGCGTTTCATCTTCTGAACTCCTACATGCAAATAAAGAAGCACTAGAATTTGTACTTTTAAGTAACAGGCGTGGGATAAACAGTCTTACTTTTACAAACAAAATTACTGCCTTTGTAGGGAAAGGAAAAGACTTTAAATTTTTAAGTTTTTTTCCAGGCTGGTTTACAAACTGCAACATTGAGAAGCGTTTGCTGCTGGTTCTGTAAAGTGCATTGGAAAGAGCAGCCTCACCTTTGTTGCTGTGTGGATGGACCACATTGTTTGGAAAACAGCTGTGCAGGCTTTCAAGAGTGGTCTTTGCACTTTTCTGGGTGCTCCCCCCTGCTCCATTCAGCTGGACATTCACTTTCCCAATGGCCAGTGGCTGCTTTGTGGAGCTGGGCTGTCCCAGCCATCCCTGTGGGTGTTTGCTGCTCTCATTGCAGAGCCAGTGTTTATTGTAGAGGTGGGGGGGTCCCTGAGGAGGCTGTTTTGGGGCTGCTGCCCCTGGGGACAGACAGCTGGTGCAGTGTATGGCATTTCCTGCTTGCTTGCAGAAGTGGAAGCTGGAAATCCAGCCCGCTGTTCTCACAGACAGTGATCTATTAGATTGGTATGAATGTATACAGAAGTCTCTTCGCAAGCCAAAAGCGAGCACTTCTAACACTTCTTTTCCTGAATAGTCTTTCTCTTGGCAATATTTTATTGTCCAACTTTTAATAAAGTCTTGTGAAGCAGCAGTAAAGCAGAATATGAAGGTATTACCTTCACCAGGATATCAAATATGTAGGAAGAAAATTGCAGCTAGCCCAATACTTCAGTTTGACAGTTAAGCTATATTGTAACAATACGTGCATGTGGACCATTCACAGATGGTATTGTACCTGTAAATTAAACTACATTAAATCTTCAAGCATCCAGTGGGAGATTTTTCCCATCTCCTCTCTCCTTAATATGCAGAGGAATTTGGTCCAATTAATTTTTCCAGCATAAGAATTATGAAGGATCCTATTACTGCTTTTTAAATGGATTTCACTAGGGGTTAGAGCTTCAGGATACAGTGTCCTGAAGAATCCCTCTGGCAATATCTGGAAAGAAACATCAGTGTCATGGTCTTTCTATTTTTAATGCACTTCACTATGGAAACAGTTCCATGCTTCTCTGCTGTCTGTCCATCTCCCTAGTAATTTTGAACTGTTGGATGACATAAATCAAATGTGACAGAGGTAGAGGTCTTAAAAGATAATTAACTTCCCACAGCTTTTGTGCAAGTTGCTGTCTGGATAGAGATGAAATTCTACTTTATACCTTCATAAACTTAGTCTGTAGAGTATGTTGAACCTTTGCTGGAGAATTTAATGAATTTACAAAGAAAGGAATTTACCTTCCATACTCTAATTATGGGTGATACTGGAGCTGGAGCAGGTAAAGCTGCTTCTGTAATTCCCAACACTTGCTGAACTGTGTGCTTGTGCTCAAGGCACTTGGACCTGGGCAGAAAGAGCACAGAGACTTTGCTCTTGGTCAGTGCTAAAAGCCACTGACAGAGCTTTGGGTTTAAAGGGTTACTTTTGATTGAAGGTGCTTTAGGTACTTTTGCTGTATCTAAACTTGTGCTTGTGATCTCGGTGTGGCCACCTTCCCAGGCCAGGAGTTCTGCTGGTCAGTGTGCCTGGGGGTTTGGGGCAGGGAGGCCAATTTTGTGTATTTTGTTGCTGTATTTAGGGGTGTAAGCTGGTTCACCACTGCAGTGTTGTTGGATCACGTGCTGTACACCTATGCTCATACCAGTTTTTATTCTCTAATGTACCTCATGACCACTGCTTTGTTTTGGACCCTGTCTGAGGTAGAACAAACTGCTTTTTGGGGCTTTTAACAATCAAGGTCCCTGTTCACCCACCCACCCACAATTCTGACCTCAGCCACTGCCCCAAGAGAATGGATTTCCTGACGAATTTCTCCTCCAGACTGTGGCTACATCCAAGTGTAAACTGTGGGATGACTTTCTGATTTTCTAAAGCTATCATTTTGATGAGTTTTTAATGATTTATTAGCCTAACTGCTGTTTTGAATGCTGTTAAACCCATTTTTAAAACACCAGGGTTGCAACAAAGTCTTAAATTTGCTACTTTTACAAGCATCTCCTGGATTTGCATTTTCTGTGAATGCTTTGCCTGTCTTTTGTACACACCTGAGCAGAAGAAATCATAACAAAGGCATATAAAAAATCCTGTTCTCATATTTCAACTTGTCTTACAGCACAAGAATAAAGAAATGCTCACTGATGAGAAGGAACATGCTCAAAAAGATTTTGGGAAACAGTTTTCATGACAGAGAAGTGGTGTGGAGCATGTTGAGTCCTGGGAAATCATTAAGGCAAAGTGTGGCAGGGCTCAATGTCTTAAAGACCAATAGCAGCAGAATAATGTAACATTTCTAGCTGCAGCAGGCAAATCAAATGTGCAGAGAATGCTGACACAGAACTGGCACAACTGTTGTGAAGGAGGTCATTCAGTAGTTTAGGGTGGTTAATTTAGTTTTTGTACTTGTAAATGGAAATTGGCTAGAAATAAAAGGTAAAAACTATTTGTTTGACATGATAAGATGAGAAGGATCATGTTTCCTACATGTTCCAGCTACTTTTTCTCCTCTATTTCTCATTTCCAGCTAGACTGCCATCCCAGAAGTTTGATGGAGAAGAGCTGGAAGGAATAAGACACTTTTAAGGGATGGGGGGAAGTGATGATGTAAAGAAAGTACAATGAACTAACAGGCAATGTTTTTGGCACTCCTTTCTCTGACAAACACTTCCCAAACTCCTGCTGCCCTCTCTGCCTCAAGCAGGGAGGTATTTGATTGCAGATTTAAGGGAGGTGGGTAGCAAAGGACCCTTAAGCTTTGAAGCTTTTTTTCCCCTAAAAAAAAAGAGAAGTTTTTTGAAGGATTTGTTTTCCCCTGGGTGTGTGTTTGTGAGCAGTGCTGCAGGAGCTGTGCTGAGCCTGTGGGAGGGGAGAGCAGCCCAGTCCAGCAGTGCTTTAGGAGGTGGGTACCTCTCACAAAGATCACATTTAGCTTTGTGCCACAGGGGCAGCATTTGGCCAGTGTGGTGGAAGCATCTGAGAAGTTCAGAGCTTCTCTGGCTGCCTTCATGCCTGCTCTTCCACAG
This sequence comes from Vidua macroura, assembly GCF_024509145.1. Classification (NCBI taxonomy): domain Eukaryota; kingdom Metazoa; phylum Chordata; class Aves; order Passeriformes; family Viduidae; genus Vidua; species Vidua macroura. The sequence goes on from NC_071580.1 coordinate 22,996,658, forward strand.
GGCAGGCTGTCTCAGACTGCAGCGTGTTCTTGGGTGGGCTGCTGGCAAATTTTATTTGCTCTGAAAATAGCTCTCAGTGGGTTTTGTGGGGAGGAAGAGAGATGGTTCTCTGCTGGTCTTCTCCAGCACTATTCAAAATGTTAAATTGCTCTGTGGCATGAGCAGAGCTGGATCCAATGTTGGAAGACATAGCAGAGATGGCTCAGGATGTGAGATTGATTATCCTTTAATTCATAAGGCTGGCTTTGGTAACCTTTTGATCTTTGTGCTCTCAGTTCCCCTGAAAAATTGTGTCTCAGAAGCTCTAGCATAGACCTCGCTATGGGAAAATGTAGCAGCAGTGCATGCAGCAAGGGAGCAAAGGACCATCTGTCTGGTGATTGAAGATGGAGCTTCTGAACAAACAAGTAGAAAACCCAGTCAGCTATCTCCAAATACAAAATATTTGGAAAGATGGGGAGAAAGGCCTTAAGCTCCTGTTGGAATATGGCTGCTTAAGGTACAGTGTCCACCAGAGGGTTTGCAAAGACACCTGACTTACAAAGGGGCCCCAGGTCTATGCACCTCCCCAAGATCTGTTTATAGAAATTAGCATGAAGAAATGTTAAAGATTCCTTCAGGTAAAACCAGCTTTTTGTGTGCTTTTTTATTTTCTTGCTTTTCTGGGTTGGATTTAGGTGTTTTTTTTTTTCTGAGATTTGGTTATTTGGGTTTTTTTTCAGTTGGTTTGGTTTGGTTTAGGGGTTTTCTTGTCTGGTTGTTTTTTTTTTTTTTTTTTGTTTTGTTTTTTTTTTTTAATCTTCCTGCCTTCTAAAACAAACTGGGGCTTTAACCAGTGTCATTTGCTGCTTCTGGTGGGATCTTTTTAGTTGCCACTAGAAGCTGTTTATGGACAGGTGTCACCTGTCCCTGGTGAGTTTATCTCAGTCATGCTTAAGGGCGAGCATAGAACTTCACAGGTTCTCTGCTTTATGTTAATACTTTAGGAGAAAACATAATGAGAATGCTTTGAAAATCGGGTAAATTAATTTATTTTAAAGTTCCAGGGAGGACCCAGGCCTTGATCCTGCAATGTAATTCACTCCTGAAGAGCTCATGGCAGCATTAGGACCTGTGCTTTTAAAAAACTTATTGGGAAGGTGTCTTCAAAAAATCTCAATATAGATTGGATAGCTCTTTAAAATAATTGGTTGGATATTAATTTCTGTGGCTCAGTGCAATTATGTTAATTATGGGGAACTCATTAGGCACTAATGTAAATATTAGAACCCCTTCTGTAACATTCCCTGTAATTTAATGCTAATTCACAGA